>NW_027269348.1:107113-499496 GCF_023055355.1 Agelaius tricolor | reverse complement strand
AGAATTTTGCAGTTTTAGGTGAGAATTTTTGGGGTCCCGGGTGTGAATTTTGGGGTTTTAGATGCGAAATTTGGGGGTTTCGGGGCAGAATTTTGTGGTTTTCAGGTTTTTCAGGGCAGAATTTTGGGGTTTTAGGTGCGAATTTTTGGATTCTAGAGCAGAATTTTTGGGGTTCCAGGTTCGAATTTGGGGGATTTCAGGGGAGAATTTTGGGGTTTTAGATGCGAATTTTGGGGTCCCAGGTGAGAATTTTTGGGGGTTCAGGGCAGAACTTTTGGGTGTTCAGGGCAGAATTTTGGGGTCCCAGGTGCAAATTTTTTGGATTCTAGAGCAGAATTTTTGGGGTTCCAGGTTCGAATTTTGGGGTGCCGGGTGTGAATTTGGGGTTCAAGGCAGAATTTATGGGGTCCCAGGTGTGAACTTTTGGGGTTTTAGGTGCAAATTTTTGGATTCTAGAGCAGATTTTTGGGGTCCCGGGTGTGAATTTGGGGTTTCAGGGCAGAATTTTGGGGTTTTGGGTGCGAATTTTTGGATTCTAGAGCAGAATTTTTGGGGTTCCAGGTTCGAATTTGGGGGATTTCAGGGGAGAATTTTTGGGGTTTTAGATGCGAATTAATTTTTGGGGTTCCAGGTTCGAATTTTGGGGTCCCGGGTGTGAATTTTTGGGGTCCCAGGTGCAAATTTTTGGATTCTAGAGCAGAATTTTTGGGGTTCCAGGTTCGAATTTTGGGGTTCCGGGTAGAATTTTGGGGCCCCAGGTGTGAATTTTTGGGGTCCCAAGTGCAAATTTTTGGATTCTAGAGCAGAATTTTTGGGGTTCCAGGTTCGAATTTTGGGGTTCCGGGTAGAATTTTGGGGCCCCAGGTGTGAATTTTTGGGGTCCCAAGTGCAAATTTTTGGATTCTAGAGCAGAATTTTTGGGGTTCCAGGTTCGAATTTTGAGGTCCCGGTTGTGAATTTGGGGTTTCAGGGCAGAATTTTTGGGGTTCCAGGTTCGAATTTTGGGGTCCCGGGTGTGAATTTTGGGGTCCCATTGTGAATTTTTGGGGTTCCGGGTTCGAATTTTGGGGTTCATCCCCAAATTTTTGGGGGTCCCCGCACTGACCAGGGATAGGCGGAGAGATCCGGCAGCGGCGCCTGCGACAACAAAAGAGAGAAAAAAAACCCCAAAATTGGGGTTCGGGACGGGCTCCAAACCCCGCCCCAGACACCCCAGACCCCCCAGACCCCCTCCCCAAATTCGGGGACCCCCCCCAAAAAAATTTTTTTTGGGGGGGGATCCCCCCCAAAACTCACGGCCACGAAGGGTTTGACGGCGCTGCTGGGGAACCAGCCCAGCTCCCCGCTGGCCACGTTCCGACCCTGGGGGGGCAAATTCGGGGGGTCCGGGGGGGGTCCCCAAACCCCCAAAAGGGGTGGGGAGACCCCCCCCGAGCCCCCTAATAATTTGGGGGGGGTCTCCCCTAAATTTTGGGGGGGGTCCCCCTAATTTTTGGGGGATCTCTCGTGGGTTTTGGGATGCTCTGAGAGCTCCCCCAATGAATGAAGGGGGAAATTTGGGGGGGTCCAGGGGGGTCCCCAGACCCCCAAAAGGGTGGGGGAGACCCCCCCGAGCCCCCTAATAATTTGGGGTGGGGTCTCCCCTAAATTTTGGGGGGGTCCCCGTAATTTTTGGGGGAGTCTTCTGTCATTTTTGGGGTGTCTTGAGACTCTCCCCAAGAATTGGGGGGCAAATTTGGGGGGGGTCCAGGGGGGGTCCGGAGACCCCCAGGAATTTGGGGTGGGGTCTCCCCTAAATTTTGGGGGGGGTCCCCGTAATTTTTGGGGGATCTCTCGTGGGTTTTGGGATGCTCTGAGAGCGCCCCCAATCATTGAAGGGGGAAATTTGGGGGGGTCCTGGGGGGGTCCCGAGACCCCTCCGGAATTTGGGGTGGGGTCTCCCCTAAATTTTGGGGGGGGTCCCTGTAATTTTTGGGAGGGGGTCTCCTCTCATTTTTGGGGTTTCTTGAGACCCCTCCAAGAATTGGGGGGGAAATTTGGGGGGGTCCAGGGGGGGTCCCGAGACCCCCAAAAGGGTGGGGGAGACCCCCCCGAGCCCCCTAATAATTTGGGGGGGGTCTCCCCTAAATTTTGGGGGGGTCCCTGTAATTTTTGGGGGATCTCTCGTGGGTTTTGGGGTGTTTTGAGACCCTCCCCAGTGATTAAAGGGGGAAATTTGGGGGGGGTCCCGAGACCCCCAAAAGGGGTGGGGAGACCCCCAGGAATTTGGGGTGGGGTCTCCCCTAAATTTTGGGGGGGTCCCGCTAATTTTGGGAGGGGTCTTCTCTCATTTTTGGGGTGTCTTGAGACCCCTCCCCAATCATTGAAGGGGCAAATTTGGGGGGGTCCAGGGGGGGTCCCGAGACCCCCAAAGGGGTGGGGAGACCCCCAGGAATTTGGGGTGGGGTCTCCCCTAAATTTTGGGGGGTCCCTGTAATTTTTGGGAGGGGTCTTCTGCCATTTTTGGGGTGTTTTGAGACCCTCCCCAATGAATGAAGGGGCAAATTTGGGGGGGTCCAGGGGGTCCCGAGACCCCCAAAAGTGTTGGGGAGACCCCCAGGAATTTGGGGTGGGGTCTCCCCTAAATTTTGGGGGCTCCCCGTAATTTTTGGGGGGTTTCCAGCGGTTATTGGGGTGCTCTGAGACCCCCCCCCCCCAATTCAGGGCTCCCACCCCCATTTCAGGCCCCCCCCAATTTTTGGGGTCCCCCCCCAAATTCAGGACCCCCCCACATTTTAGGACCACCCCCATTTCAGGAGCCCCCTCCCCATTTTTGGGGTCCCCCCCCCTTTATAGGACCCCCCCCCAATTTTTGGGGTCCCCCCCAATTTTTAGGGTCCCATCCCCTCCCCCCAATTTCAGGACCCCTCCCTCCATTTTAGGAGCCCCCTCCCCATTTTTGGGGTCCCCCCCCACATTTTAGGACCCCCTCCCCATTTCAGGGGTCGACCCCCTCCCCATTTTAAGACCCCTCCCCATTTTAGGGACCCCCCCATTTTTGGGGTCCCCTCCATTTTAGGACCTCACTCATTTCAAGACCCCCCCCAATTTACGACCCCCCCATTTTAGGACCCCCCCTCATTTTTGGGGTTCCTCCCTTTTTGGGACACTCCCCCCCCCCCATTATTTGGACCCCCCCATTTCAGGAGCCCCCTCCCCATTTTTGGGCTCCCAACCCCATTTTTGGGGTCTCCCCCTTTTTAGGACAACCCCCATTTTTTGCCCCCCCCCATTTTAGGGACCCTCCCCATTTTTGGGGTCCCCCCCCATTTCAGGACCCGCCCCCAATTAAGGACCCCCCCAATTTACGACCCCCCCCCCCCCCCATTTTAGGATCCCCCCATTTCAGGGGTCCCATTCCCCCCTCCCCATTTCAGGACCCTCCCCTTAATTTCAGGACCCCCCCCCAAATTCAGGGGTTCCCCCCCCATTTCAGGACCCCTCCCCATTTTTTGGGGTTCCTCCCTTTTTAGGACACCCCCCTCCCCATTTTAGGACCCCCCCCCTAATTTCAGGTCTCCCCCTCCCATTTTTGGGGTCCTCCCCCTTTTTAGGACAACCCCCATTTTTTGCCCCCCCCCCATTTTAGGGACCCCCCCCCATTTTTGGGGTCCCCTCCATTTTAGGACCCCACCCATTTCAAGACCCCCCCCCCCAATTTACGACCCCCCCCATTTTAGGACCCCCCCATTCCAGGGGTCCCATTCCCCCCTCCCCATTTCAGGACCCTCCCCTCAATTTCAGAACCCCCCCCCCAAAATTCAGGAGTTCCTCCCCCATTTTACGACCCCCTCCCCATTTTAGGACCCCCCCCTCATTTTTGGGGTTCCTCCCTTTTTAGGACACGCCCCCCCCATTTTAGGACCCCCCCCCCCCATTTCAGGAGCCCCTTCCCCATTATTTGGACCCCCCCATTTTAGGAGCCCCCTCCCCATTTTTGGGCTCCCAACCCCATTTTTGGGGTCCTCCCCCTTTTTAGCACAACCCCCATTTTTTGCCCCCCCCCCCAATTTTAGGACCGAACCCCTCCCATTTCAGGCCCCCCCCCCCCCCAATTTTTGAGGACCTCCCCCCCCAATTTTTGAGGACCCCCCCCCCCCCGATTTTTGGGGACCCCCCCCGCCCCTCCCCCACCTGCCACCAGAGCTCCTCGGCCTCGGCCGCGGTCACTTCGATGACGTCACCGGGGCTGAGGCGAAGGGGCGGGGCCAGGAGCCCCGGCGGGGGGGGCACCCCAAGGTAGGGCTGGGTGCTCTCCATTTTGGGGAGACCTGGGGGGGGGGGGGGGGAGAAACACCGGGTCAGGACCCCCCAAAAATGGATCGGGGGGGGGTCAAAAACCCCCAAAAATGGATCCGGGGGGGTCAAAAAGCCCCCAAAGTGGATTTGAGGGGGTCAAAAACCCCCAAAAATGGATTTGGGGGGGGGCAAAAACCCCAGGGAACCCCAAAAATGGATTTGGGGGTGGCAAATACCCCCAGGGACCCCAAAAAAGGATTTGGGGGAGTCAAACGCCCCCAAAAAATGGATTTGGGGGGTCCAATCCCACAGGGACCCCCAAAAATGGATTTGGGGGGGTCAAAACCCCCAAAATTTGATCTGAGGGGGTCCAGGACCCCCCAAAACCCCCCCAAAATCGGGGCTGGGTCCCCCCAAATTTGAACTCGGGGGGGTCCAGACCCCCCAAACCCCCCCCAAAATCTGCCCTGGGGGGGTCGGGACCCCCCAAATTTGAACTCGGGGGGGGGTCAGGACCGCCCAAATTGGAACTTGGGGGATTCAAGACCCCGAAATTTAAACTGGGGGGGTCTGAACCCCCAAAATTTGAACTGGGGAGTGTCGGGACCCCCCAAAACCCCCCCAAAATCTGCCCTGGGGGGGTCGGGACCCCCCAAAATTTGGACTGGAGGGGGGGTCAAGACCCCCAAATTTCAACTCGCGGGGGGATCAGGAGCCCCCAAATTTGATCTGAGGGGGATCAGGAGCACACCCAAACCACCCCAAAATTGAAATGTGGGGGTCGGGACCCCCCAAAATCTGCCCCGGGGGGGGGTCGGGACCCCCCAAAATCTGCCCTGGGGGGGTCGGGACCCCCCAAATTCCTCACCCAGCTCCCCCCGTTTCTTGTCGGGTCCCGGGCGCTGCGATTTGTTCTGGGGGGGGAGGGGAGAGAGACCCCCGTGAGTGGGGGAGGGGCTGGGGGGGCTGGGACCCCAGGACCCCAAAAATCCCAACCGAGACCCCAAAAATCCCAAAATTCCCACCCGGACCCCAAAATCCCAACCCGGACCCCAAAAACCCCAAAAACCCCAAAAACCCCAACCGAGACCCCAAAAACCCCAAAATCACCAAAATCCCAACCTGGGATCTCAAAATCCCAACCCGGACCCCAAAAACCCCAAAAACCCCACCCGGACCCCAAAATTCCAACCCGGAACCCCAAAATCCCAACCTGGACCCCAAAATCCCCAGCCGGGACCCCAAAATCACACCCGGACCCCAAAAACCCCAAAAACCCCAGCCAGGACCCCAAAACCCCCACCCAGAGACCCCAAAACCCCCACCCAGAGACCCCAAAAATCCCACCCGGACCCCAAAATCCCAAACCGGACCCTAAAATCCCAACCCGGGACCCCATAAAACCCCACCCGGACCCCAAAAAACCCCGACCCCGACCCCAAAAACCCCAAAATCCCAACCCGGGACCCCAAAATCCCCACCCGGACCCCAAAATCCCAACCTGGGACCCCAAAATCCCAACCCCGACCCCAAAAACCCCAAAATCCCCACCCGGGACCCCAAAATCCCACCCAGAGGCCCCCGGGATCCCCCCCCGGAATTCGGGTTTTGGTTCGTCCCGAGCGCCTCCCCCCCCGTTTTTGGGGGGTTTTGGTACCTTCCGTGCACCCGATCCGGGATCTGGGGAGGAGAAAATTCATTAGGGAGGGGTAATTAGGGGTTTTCTTAATTAGCGAGGAGGTAATCGGGTCCTGCTTTAGTTAATGAGGGGTAATTAGGTGACAACTTATTAGTGATGGAGTAATTGGTCATTAGTTTCTTGAATAATTAGAGTAATTAATTATTGTTGGGGTAATTGAGGCTAAGGGTCATTAGTCCAACCCCTAATTACTGATATGGTAATTAGCCTCTGTTCTAATTAATGTTGGGGTAATTAGTCCATCTCCTAAAAAATTATATGGTAATTAGTCCATCCCCTAATTAATGATATGGCAATCAGCTCTGCTGTTAATTATTATTGGGGTATTTAGGGCTGAGGGTAATTAGTCCATCCCCTAATTAATGATATGGTAATTAGCCTATGTTCTAATTAATGTTGGGGTAATTAACCCATCCCCAAATTATTAATATTGTAATTAGCCCCTTTCTTAATTAATGCTGGGGTAATTAGTCTATCATCTAACTAATGGTATGGTAATTAGCCTCTCTTTTAATTAATGTTGGCATAATTAGCCCATCCTCTAATTTATGATATGGTAATTAGCCTCTCTCTTAATTAATGGTGGGGTTATTAGGGCTGAGGATAATTAGTCCATCCCCTAACTAATTATATGGCAATTAGTCCATCCCCTTATTAATGATATGGTAATTAGCCCAGCCCTAATTAATAGCGGGAAAATACATTCACCACTAATTAATGACAGCCAATGACTCCACCCCCTTATTAATGATGGGATAATTGGCCCCAGCCCTAATTAATGCAGCCACTAATTAATGCCTCTCTTAATTGATGCTTGCATTGAATTGGGCTCAGCCAGAGGCCGTCATTAGGGCATCCCACAATGCATTGCTCCGTGTCGGCCATCTTGTATCCCACAATGCCTTGCTCTGTGTCAGCCATCTTGTATCCCACAATGCTCTGTG
The DNA here is from genome assembly GCF_023055355.1 of Agelaius tricolor. Lineage (NCBI taxonomy): Eukaryota > Metazoa > Chordata > Aves > Passeriformes > Icteridae > Agelaius > Agelaius tricolor. Next base: position 492,575 of record NW_027269348.1, on the reverse strand, counting down.
TCAGCCATCTTGTATCCCACAATGCCCTGTGCTGTGTCAGCCATCTTGTATCCCATAATGCTCTGTGTCGGCCATCTTGTATCCGACAATGCCCTGCTTTGGCAGCCATCTTGTATTCCATAGGGATCAGTGTCAGCCATCTTGTATCCCACAATGCGCTGCTTTGGCAGCCATCTTGTATCCCATAGTGCTCAGTGTCAGCCATCTTGTCTCCCATAATGTTCTATGTCAGCCATCTTGCATCCCACAATGCCCTGTGCTGTCAGCCATCTTGTATCCCATAGTGCTCAGTGTCAGCCATCTTGTATCCCATAATGCCCTGCTTTGGAAGCCATTGTAGTCTACAGTGCTTTGTGTCAGCCATCTTTTATCCCATAATGATCTGTGTCAGCCATCTTCTATCCCACAATGCCCTGTGCTGTGTCAGCCATCTTGTATCCCACAATGTATCCCTTTGGCAGCCATCTTGTGATCCATAGGGATCAGTGTCAGCCATCTTGTATCCCACAATGCCCTCTGCTGTGTCAGCCATCTTGTATCCCATAGTGCTCAGTGTCAGCCATCTTGTATCCCACAATGCCCTGCTTTGGCAGCCATGTTGATTCTACATTGCTTTGCTTCAGCCATGTTGTATCCCATAATGTTCTATGTCAGCCATCTTGCATCCCACAATTCCCTGGTGTGTCAGCCATCTTGTATCCGACAATGCCCTGCTTTGGCAGCCATCTTGTATTCTACAGTACTTTGTGTCAGCCATCTTGTATCCCACAATGCCCTGTGCTGGGTCAGCCATCTTGTATCCAACAATTCCCTGCTTTGGCAGCCATCTTGTATTCCACAGTGCTCAGTGTCAGCCATCTTGTATCCCATGATGCTCTGTGTCACCCATCTTGTATACGACAATGCCCTGCTTTGGCAGACATCTTGTATTCCATAGTGCTCAGTGTCAGCCATCTTGTATCCCACAATGCCCTCTGCTGTGTCAGCCATCTTGTATCCGACATTACCCTGCTTTGGCAGCCATCTTGATTCTACAGTGCTCAGTGTCAGTCATCTTGTATCCCACAATGCCCTGCTTTGGCAGCCATCTTGTATTCTACATTGCTTTGCGTCAGCCATGTTGTATCCCATAATGTTCTATGTCAGCCATCTTGCATCCCACAATTCCCTGTGTTGTGTCAGCCATCTTGTATCCGACATTACCCTGCTTTGGCAGCCATCTTGTATTCTACAGTGATCAGTGTCAGCCATCTTGTATCCCACAATGCCCTGCTTTGGCAGCCATCTTGTATTCCATAGGTATCAGTGTCAGCCATCTTGTATCCCACAATGCCCTGCTTTGGCAGCCATCTTGTATCCCACATTGCCCTGTGCTGTGTCAGCCATCTTGTATACCATAGTGCTCAGTGTCAGCCATCTTGTATCCCATAATACCCTACTGTGTCAGCCATCTTGCAACCCACCACGCCCTGTGCTGTGTCAGCCATCTTGTATTCCTCAGCACTTTGTGTCAGCCATCTTGCATCCCACAATGCCCTGCTTTGGCAGCCATCTTGTATCCTACAGTGCCTTGTGTCAGCCATCTTGTATCCCATAACACCCTGAGATGTCAGCCATCTTGTATTCCACAATACCCTGTGCTGTCAGCCATCTTGTATCCCACAATGCCCTGTGCTGTCAGCCATCTTGTATCCCACAATTCCCTGCAAAATGTCAGCCATCTTGCATCCCATAATGCCCTGCTTTGGCAGCCATCTTGTATTCCATAGGGATCAGTGTCAGCCATCTTGTATCCCACAATGCCCTGTTTTGGCAGCCATCTTGTATCCCACAATGCCCTGCTTTGGCAGCCATCTTGTATTCCATAGGGATCAGTGTCAGCCATCTTGTATCCCACAATACCCTGCTGTGTCAGCCATCTTGCAACCCACCACGCCCTGTGCTGTGTCAGCCATCTTGTATTCCTCAGCACTTTGTGTCAGCCATCTTGCATCCCACAATGCCCTGCTTTGGCAGCCATCTTGTATCCTACAGTGCCTTGTGTCAGCCATCTTGTATCCCATAACACCCTGAGATGTCAGCCATCTTGTATTCCACAATACCCTGTGCTGTCAGCCATCTTGTATCCCACAATGCCCTGTGCTGTCAGCCATCTTGTATCCCACAATACCCTGCTGTGTCAGCCATCTTGTATCCCACAATGCCCTGCTTTGGCAGCCATCTTGTATTCTACAGTGCTCAGTGTCAGCCATCTTGTATCCCACAATGCCCTGCTGTGTCAGCCATCTTGTATCCCACAATGCCCTGTGCTGTGTCAGCCATCTTGTATTCTACAGCTCTTTGTGTCAGCCATCTTGTATCCCACAATGCCCTGCTTTAGCAGCCATCTTGTATTCTGTAATTATCAGTGACAGCCATTTTGTATCCCACAATACACTCTGCTGTCTGCCATCTTGTATCCCACAATACCCTGCTTTGGCAGCCATCTTGTATCCCACAATTCCCTACTAAATGTCAGCCATCTTGTATCCTATGATACTCAGTGTCAGCCATGTTGTATCCCATGATGCCCTGCTTTGGCAGCCATCTTGTATCCCACAATTCCCTGCTTTGGCAGCCATCTTGTATTCTACAGCGCTTTGTGTCAGCCATCTTGTATTCCACAATGCCCTGCTTTGGCAGCCATCTTGTGTTCCACAGTGCTCAGTGTCAGCCATCTTGTATCCCATAATGCTCTGTGTCAGCTATCTTGTATCCCATAATGCTCCATGTCAGCCATCTTGTATCCCACAATGCCCTGTGCTGTGTCAGCCATCTTGTATCCCACAATGCTCCATGTCAGCCATCTTGTATCCCACAATGCCCTGTGCTGTGTCAGCCATCTTGTATCCCACAATACCCTTCTTTGGCAGCCATCTTGTATTCCACAATGCCCTGCTTTGGCAGCCATCTTGTATCCCACAATTCCCTGTGCTGTGTCAGCCATCTTGTATCCCACAATGCCCTGCTTTGGCAGCCATCTTGTATTCCATAGTGCACAGTGTCAGCCATCTTGTATCCCACAATGCCCTGTGCTGGGTCAGCCATCTTGTATTCCACAATGCCCTGCTTTGGCCGCCATCTTGTATTCCATAGGGATAAGTGTCAGCCATCTTGTATCCCACAATGCCTTTCTTTGGTAGCCATCTTGTATCCTACAGTGCTTTGTATCAGCCATCTTGTATCCCACAATGCCCCGCTTTGGCAGCCATCTTGTATTCTACAGTGATCAATGTCAGCCATCTTGTATCCCATAATGCCCTGCTTTGGCAGCCATCTTGTATCCCACAATGCCGTGCTTTGGCAGCCATCTTGTATTCCATAGTGCAGAGTGTCAGCCATCTTGTATCCCACAATGCCCTGTGCTGTCAGCCATCTTATATTCCATAGTGCTCAGTGTCAGCCATCTTGTATCCCATAATGCTCTGTGTCAGCCATCTTGTATTCCACAGTGCTTTGTGTCAGCCATCTTGCATCCCACAATGCCCTGTGCTGTGTCAGCCATCTTGTATTCCACAGTGCCCTGCTTTGGCAGCCATCTTGTATCCCACAATGCCCTCTGCTGTGTCATCCATCTTGTATCCCATAATGCTCCATGTCAGCCATCTTGTATCCCACAATGCCCTGTGCTGTGTCAGCCATCTTGTATCCCACAATGCCTTTCTTTGGCAGCCATCTTGTATTCCTTAGTGCTCAGGGTCAGCCATCTTGTATTCCATAATGCTCCATGTCAGCCATCTTGTATCCCACAATGCCCTCTGCTGTGTCAGCCATCTTGTATCCCACAATACCCTTCTTTGGCAGCCATCTTGTATCCAACAATGCCCTGCTTTGGCAGCCATCTTGTATCCCACAATTCCCTGTGCTGTGTCAGCCATCTTGTATTCCATAGTGCTCAGGGTCAGCCATCTCGTATCCCACAATGCCCTCTGCAATGTCAGCCATCTTGTATCCTATGATACTCAATTTCAGCCATGTTGTATCCCACAATGGTCTACTAAATGTCAGCCATCTTGTATTCCATAATGCTCTGTTAGCCATCTTGTATCCCACAATGCCCTGTTAAATGTCAGCCATTTTGTATTCTATGCTACTGTGTCATCCATCTTGTATCCCACAATGCCCTGCTAAATGTCAGCCATCTTGTATCCTATGCTACTCAGTGTCATCCATCTTGTATCCCACAATGCCCTCCAAGATGTCAGCCATTTTGTATTCTGTAATGCTTACTGTCAGCCATTTTGTATTCCACAATTTCCTGTATTGTGTCAGCCATCTTGTATCCTACAGTGCTCAGTGTCAGCCATCTTGTATCCCACAATGCTCTGCTAAATGTCAGCCATGCTGTATCCTACAACTCCCAGCGCAATGTCAGCCATCTTGTATCCCATAATGCCCTGCTTTGGCAGCCATCTTGTATTCCATAGTGATCAGTGTCAGCCCTCTTGTATCCCACAATTCCCTGCAAAATGTCAGCCATCTTGTATCCCAGAATACCCTGTAAAATGTCACCCATTTTTTCTATCCTGCGATACTCAGTGTCAGCCATGTTGTATCCCACAATGCCCTGCCAAATGTCAGCCATCTTGTATTCCAGAATGCTGTCAGCCATCTTGTATCCCACAATGCCTCTCCCTCCCACATTATCCTCCTGCCCCCATCCACTGTTTCCCTCCTCCCCAGTCCCACGTTGCCCCTCCCCAATCCCATGATGCCGCTCACCAGTTCCGGCCTTCCCGCAGGTCCCCACGCGCCCCAGGCACTCCTTGTGGGCGGGGGCTCGGCAGCGGCTGCAGCGATAGCCCTGGTAGAAGGTGCCCCTGGGGACATGGGGGGGACACGAGGTCATGGTCACAGGGGACACCACCAGCCATGCCCCACACCCACCTGAGGCCACCCTGGACTCACCAGTCCATGATTGACCTGTGTCCAACCAGGACTGACCAGTCCAAGACTGACCAGTCCATGGTTGACCTGAGCCTGTCCATGACTGACCAGTCCATGGTTGACCTGAGCCCATCCAGGACTGACCCATCCATGACCCACCCAGGTTGTCCAGCAGAGCTCTTGACCCACCTGAGTCTTGGCCCAGGTTGGTCCCACCAGCATCAACCCAACCAGGAGGGTCTCACCTTGACTTTGGCCCACCCGGGGCTTGGCCAACCTTGGCCTCCAGCCAACCTTGGTCTTGACCCACCTCAACCTTGACCACCACCCAACCTTGATCCAGTTTGGCCTTGACCTCCAACCAACACTTGACCCAGCTTGGTCTTCACCCACCTTGTCATTTCCTACCCAACCATTGACCCACCTTGATCTCCTGACCTCCACCCAACCTTGACCCACCTTGGCCTTGACCCACCTTGGCCTTGACCCACTTTGTTTTCTACACAACCATTGGCCCACCTGGACTTCTTGATCTCCACCAAACCTTGACCCACCTTGATCTCCACTCAACCTTGACCCACCTTGACTCCAACCCAACCTTGACCCACCTTGGCCTTGACCCACTTTGGTCTTGACCTCCACCCAACCCTTGACCCACCTTGGTCTTCACCCACTTTGTTGTTTTCTACTCAATCTTGAGCCACTTTGTTCTTGACTTCCACCCAACCTTGACCCACTTTGGCCTTGATCTCCACCCAACCTTGATCCGCCTTGGTCTTCACCCACCTTGTTGTTTTCTACCCAACCACTGGCCCACCTGGACCTCTTGATCTCCACCCAACCTTGACCCAACTTGGCCTCCACTCAATCTTGACCCACCTTGACTGCTTGACCTCCACCCAACCATTGACCCACCTGAACTTCTTGATCTCCACTCAACCATTGACCAAACTTGGCCTCCACTCAACCATTGACCCACCTTGGCCTCCACTCAACCATTGACCCACCTTGACTCCAACCCAACCTTGACCCACCTTGAGGCCATTCACAGCTTGACCCCCAAGGAGCTCCTTGACCACCCTCCAAGGCTTGACCTTCCCACCACCCCACCAGCCCCTCCATCACCAACCTCCACCTTGACCTCACCACCCCAAGAACGTGACCCACCCACCTCCAACCTCCTGGGGGTCTCCTCCTCTCCCAGACCCCCCCCCCACCCCCCGTGGCCTCTCCAGGACCATGTGGACACAATTTTGGGGTCCTACCTCAGCAACATCTGGCAGGCCCTGCAGGACGTGGTGTCCTCGAAGGAGAACATCTGGAAGTCGTGTCCATCAGCCAGGGCGTTCTCGGGGAAGATGTTGGACCTGCCGGACACGGGGAGGACCTGGGTCAGGTGGGGACAACCTGGACGTCCCCAGGACCACCCAGTGGGGCAGGTGGGACCTCCTCGGTGGGGACAGGGCCACCTACAGGGCCATCTCGAACTGCTCCAGCCACTTCTTCTTCAGCTCGCGCGTCTTGAAGAAGAGCTCGTAGTCCGGCAGCCCGGCCATGTCCAGCAGCATGAAGGTGTGGGACCACTGTGGGGTGGGGTGGGGTCAGCCACGCCCCCCAAGTGGGGCGGGGTCACGTGGGGACACTGGGGACATTGGGGTCACACCCCCCTCCTGAGGTCATGGGGTGGTGGGGTGTCCACTGGGGACGTGGACATCACGGTGCACCAGGGACCAGATTTTGGGGATCCACCAGGGAACGGGGTTTTGGAATCCATCAGGGTATTGGGTTTTGGGGTTCACCAGGGACCAGATTCTGGGGATCCACCAGGAAATGGGGTTTGGGGGTTCACCAGGGATGAGGATTTAGGGATCCACCAGGTAATGGGGTTTTGGGGTTCACCAGGAACCAGATTTTGGGGATCCACCAGGAAATGGGGTTTTGGGGTTCACCAGGAACCAGATTTTGGGGTTCACCAGGGACCAGGATCTTGGGATTCACCAAGGAACAGAATTTGAGGATCCACCAGAGAAGGGTAACTCAGGATCCACCTGATCTGGACATCTGTGTCCACCAGGGACTAGATTTTGGTGACCCACCAGGGACCAGGATTTTGAGGATCCACCAGGGAATGGGGTTTTGGGGTCCATCCAGGACCAGATTTTGGGGATCCACCAGGGAATGGGGTTTTGGGGTCCACCAGGGACCAGAATCCTGGGAACAACCAGGGAACAGAATTTGAGGATCCACCAGAGAAGGGTAACTCGGGATCCACCTGACCTGGACATCTGTGTCCACCAGGGGCCAGGATCTTGGAATCCATCAGGGTATTAGGTTTTGGGGTTCACCAGGGACCAGGATCTTGGGATCCACCAGGGAACGGGGTTTTGGGGTCCATCCAGGACCAGATTTTGGGATCCACCAGGGAATGGGGGTTCGGGGTTCACCAGGGACCAGATTTTGGGGTTCACGAGGGACCAGAATCCTGGCATCCACCAGGGACCAGAATTTGAGGATCCACCAGAGAAGAGGAACCGGGATCCACCTGACATGGACATCTGTGTCCACCAGGGACCAGATTTTGGGGACCCACCAGGGACCAGGATGTTGGGGTCCATCAGGGAACAGGGTTTTGGGATCCATCCAGGACCAGATTTTGGGGGTCCACCAGGCAATGGGGTTTGGGGGTCCACCAGGGACCAGGATCTTGGACTCCACCAGGGAACGGGGTTTTGGGATCCATCCAGGACCAGATTTTGGGGATCCACCAGGAAATGGGGTTTTGGCGTTCACCAAGAACCAGATTTTGGGGTCCACCAGGGACCAGGATCTTGGGAACAACCAGGGAACAGAATTTGAGGATCCACCAGAGAAGGGTAACTCAGGATCCACCTGACCTGGACATCTGTGTCCACCAGGGACCAGATTTTGGGGACCCACCAGGGACCTTGATGTTGGGGTCCATCAGGGAACAGGGTTTTGGGGTTCACCAGGGACCAGATTTTGGGGGTCCACCAGGCAATGGGGTTTGGGGGTCCACCAGGGACCTGGATGTTGGCACCACCAGGAACCAAAATCCTGGGATCCACCAGACCTGGACCTCTGAGGTCATGGGGAAGAGGACCTGGGGACCACCAGGGAATGGGGTTTTGGGGTCACCATGGACCAAAGTTTGGAGGATCCACCAGGGAATGGGGTTTTGGGGTCCACCAGGGACCAGGATCTTGGGGTCCATCAGGGAATGAGGTTTTGGGGTCCATCCAGGAACCAAAATCCTGGGGTCCACCAGACCTGGACCTCTGAGGTCATAGGGAAGAAGACCTGGGGACCACCAGGCAATGGGGTTTTGGGATCCACCAGGGACCTGGATGTTGGCACCACCAGGAACCAAAATCCTGGGATCCACCAGACCTGGACCTCTGAGGTCATGGGGAAGAGGACCTGGGGACCACCAGGATCTGGACACTTGGGACCGCTTGGAACTGGACACCAGTGTCCACCAGTGACCAGGTTCCTGAGGTCCACAAGACTGGACCTCTGTGTCCACCGGGGTCCTTTGGGAAGAGGACACTGGGACTGGAGGAACCTGGCCACTGGTGTCCCCCTGATGTCCCCACGGTGTCCCCGGTACCTTCTTGCCATCACGAGGCTCGAGGTCACCATCGTGGAGTTGGTGGCTCTGGAGGTCCACCACGTCCTTGGTCTCGTAGGAGTCCCCGCGGCGCTTGCAGATGATCAGGGCCTTGTCCAGCAGGAAGCCGTACCTGGGGACGGTGACAAGGGTGGCACCGTGTCCCTGAGGCCACCGCGCTCCACGGGGTGTCCCCATGGCTGCCCTGGAGCGGCCTCCAAGTGTCCCTGTGGTGTCCCCAGGGGTGTCCCCAAGGGGAGGTCTCTGTTTTCTCATGTCCCCATGGTGTCCTCACGTTCCTGAGGTGTCCCCATGGATGGTCTCCTGTCCCCATGGTGTGCCCGTGGTGTCCCCATGTTCTTGAGGTGTCCCTGAGGTGTCCCCATGGATGGTCTCCTGTCCCCATGGTGTGCCCATGGTGTGCCCATGGTGTCCCCATGTTCCTGAGGTGTTCCTGAGGTGTCTCCATGGATGTTCTCATGTCCCCATGGTGTCTCCATGGTGTGCCCATGGTGTCCCCATGTTCCTGAGGTGTTCCTGAGGTGTCTCCATGGATGTTCTCATGTCCCCATGGTGTCTCCATGGTGTGCCCATGGTGTCCCCATGTTCTTGAGGTGTTCCTGAGGTGTCTCCATGGATGGTCTCCTGTCCCCATGGTGTGCCCATGGTGTCCCCATGTTCTTGAGGTGTTCCTGAGGTGTCTCCATGGATGTTCTCATGTCCCCATGGTGTCTCCATGGTGTGCCCATGGTGTCCCCATGTTCCTGAGGTGTTCCTGAGGTGTCTCCATGGATGTTCTCATGTCCCCATGGTGTCTCCATATCCCTGAGGTATCCTTGAGGTGTCTCCATGGATGTCCCCATGTCCCTGAGGTGTCCCCATGGTGTCCCTGCAGCGTCCCCATGGATGTTCTCATGTCCCTGTGGTGTCCCCTGTGGTGTCCCCAGGGGTGTCACCATGGGGAGGTCTCTGTTTTCTCATGTCCCCATGGTGTCCTCACGTCCCTGAGGTGTCCCTGAGGTGTCCCTGAGGTGTCCCCATGGATGGTCTCCTGTCCCCATGGTGTGCCCGTGGTGTGCCCATGGTGTCCCCATGTTCTTGAGGTGTTCCTGAGGTGTCTCCATGGATGTTCTCATGTCCCCATGGTGTGCCCGTGGTGTGCCCGTGGTGTCCCCATGTTCTTGAGGTGTTCCTGAGGTGTCTCCATGGATGTTCTCATGTCCCCATGGTGTCTCCATGGTGTGCCCATGGTGTCCCCATGTTCTTGAGGTGTTCCTGAGGTGTCTCCATGGATGTTCTCATGTCCCCATGGTGTCTCCATGGTGTGCCCATAGTGTCCCCATGTTCTTGAGGTGTTCCTGAGGTGTCTCCATGGATGTTCTCATGTCCCCATGGTGTCTCCATATCCCTGAGGTATCCTTGAGGTGTCTCCATGGATGTCCCCATGTCCCTGAGGTGTCCCCATGGTGTCCCTGCAGCGTCCCCATGGATGTTCTCATGTCCCTGTGGTGTCCCCTGTGGTGTCCCCAGGGGTGTCACCATGGGGAGGTCTCTGTTTTCTCATGTCCCCATGGTGTCCTCACGTCCCTGAGATGTCCCTGAGGTGTCCCCATGGATGGTCTCCTGTCCCCGTGGTGTGCCCGTGGTGTGCCCATGGTGTCCCCATGGTCTTGAGGTGTTCCTGAGGTGTCTCCATGGATGTTCTCATGTCCCCATGGTGTCTCCATGGTGTGCCCATGGTGTCCCCATGTTCCTGAGGTGTTCCTGAGGTGTCTCCATGGATGTTCTCATGTCCCCATGGTGTCTCCATGGTGTGCCCATGGTGTCCCCATGTTCTTGAGGTGTTCCTGAGGTGTCTCCATGGATGGTCTCCTGTCCCCATGGTGTGCCCATGGTGTCCCCATGTTCTTGAGGTGTTCCTGAGGTGTCTCCATGGATGTTCTCATGTCCCCATGGTGTCTCCATGGTGTGCCCATGGTGTCCCCATGTTCCTGAGGTGTTCCTGAGGTGTCTCCATGGATGTTCTCATGTCCCCATGGTGTCTCCATATCCCTGAGGTATCCTTGAGGTGTCTCCATGGATGTCCCCATGTCCCTGAGGTGTCCCCATGGTGTCCCTGCAGCGTCCCCATGGATGTTCTCATGTCCCTGTGGTGTCCCCTGTGGTGTCCCCAGGGGTGTCACCATGGGGAGGTCTCTGTTTTCTCATGTCCCCATGGTGTCCTCACGTCCCTGAGGTGTCCCTGAGGTGTCCCTGAGGTGTCCCCATGGATGGTCTCCTGTCCCCATGGTGTGCCCGTGGTGTGCCCATGGTGTCCCCATGTTCTTGAGGTGTTCCTGAGGTGTCTCCATGGATGTTCTCATGTCCCCATGGTGTGCCCGTGGTGTGCCCGTGGTGTCCCCATGTTCTTGAGGTGTTCCTGAGGTGTCTCCATGGATGTTCTCATGTCCCCATGGTGTCTCCATGGTGTGCCCATGGTGTCCCCATGTTCTTGAGGTGTTCCTGAGGTGTCTCCATGGATGTTCTCATGTCCCCATGGTGTCTCCATGGTGTGCCCATAGTGTCCCCATGTTCTTGAGGTGTTCCTGAGGTGTCTCCATGGATGTTCTCATGTCCCCATGGTGTCTCCATATCCCTGAGGTATCCTTGAGGTGTCTCCATGGATGTCCCCATGTCCCTGAGGTGTCCCCATGGTGTCCCTGCAGCGTCCCCATGGATGTTCTCATGTCCCTGTGGTGTCCCCTGTGGTGTCCCCAGGGGTGTCACCATGGGGAGGTCTCTGTTTTCTCATGTCCCCATGGTGTCCTCACGTCCCTGAGATGTCCCTGAGGTGTCCCCATGGATGGTCTCCTGTCCCCGTGGTGTGCCCGTGGTGTGCCCATGGTGTCCCCATGGTCTTGAGGTGTTCCTGAGGTGTCTCCATGGATGTTCTCATGTCCTTGAAGTGTCCCCAAGGTGTTCCTGAGGTGTCTCCATGGATGTCCCCATGTCCCTGAGGTGTCCCCATGGTGTCCCTGAAGCATCCCCCATGATGTCCCTGAGGTGCCTCCATGGATGTCCCCGTGTTCTTGAGGTGTTCCTGAGGTGTCTCCATGGATGTTCTCATGTCCCCATGGTGTCCCCATGTCCCTGAGGTGTTCCTGAGATGTCCTTGAGGTGTCCCCAAGGTGTCCCCAAGGTGCCCCTGAGGTGTCCCTTAGGTGTCTCCATGGATGTCCCCATGTCCCTGAGGTGTCCCCAGGGTGTTCCTGAGGTGTTCCTGAGATGTCCCCCCATGTCCCTGAGGTGTTCCTGAGGTGTCCCCAAGGATGTTCTCGTGTCCCCATGGATGTCCCCATGTCCCTGAGGTGTCCCCAAGGTATTCCTGAGATGTTCCTGAGGTGTTCCTGAGGTGTTCCTGAGATGTCCCCATGTCTCTGTGGTGTCCCCAAGGTGTTCATGTGATGTCCCTGTGGTGTCCCCAGGTGTCCCCAGGTATCCCCAGGTGTCCCCAGCCCACCTGTCCACCTTGGAGCGTCTCTCGGTGCTGGAGACCTTCAGCTCCCCATCGATCTTGGGGCGCCCGAACTGCGCCAGGGACTGCGGCTGGGACCGGGTGGACATCAGGACCAGGGTGGACATCAGGAATGGAGTGGACATCAGGAATGGAGTGGACATCAGGAATGGGGTGGACATCAGGACATCAGGAGCGGGGTGGACATTGGGAATGGGATGGACATCAGGAATGGGTTGGACATTGGGACATTGGGAATGGGGTGGACATCGGGAATGGGGTGGACATCAGGACATCAGGAGTGGGGTGGACATTGGGACATCAGGAATGGGGTGGACATCAGGAATGGAGTGGACATCGGGAATGGGGTGGACATTGGGACATCAGGAATGGGGTGGACATCGGTAATGGGGTGGACATCAGGAACGGGGTGGACATCAGGAATGGGATGGACATCAGGAATGGGATGGACATTGGGACATTGGGACATGAGGAACGGGATGGACATCGGGAACAGGATGGACATTGGGACATCAGGAATGGGTTGGACATCAGGAACGAGGTGGACATCAGGAATGGGGTGGACATTGGGTACAGGGTGGACATTGGGACATTGGGAATGGACATTGGGAATGGGATGGACATTGGGAACAGGGTGGACATTGGGACATCAGGAACAGGATGGACATTGGGAACAGGATGGACATTGGGAACGGGGTGGACATCAGGAATGGGGTGGACATTGGGACATTGGGAATGGGGTGGACATTGGGACATTGGGACATCAGGAATGGGGTGGACATTGGGAATGGGGTGGACATAAGGAACGGGGTGGACATCGGGACATTGGGACATTGGGAACAGGATGGACATTGGGAATGGGATGGACATCAGGAATAGGGTGGACATTGGGAATGGGGTGGACATTGGGAATGGGGTGGACATTGGGAATGGGGTGGACATTGGGAATACATTGGGAATGAGGTGGACATCAGGAATGGGGTGGAGATTGGGACATTGGGAATGGGGTGGACATTGGGAATGGAGTGGACATTGGGAACAGGGTGGACATTGGGACATTGGGACATTGGGAATGGGGTGGACATCGGGAATGGGGTGGACATTGGGACATTGGGAATGGGGTGGACATCGGGAATGGGGTGGACATTGGGACATTGGGACATCAGGAATGGGATGGACATCAGGAACAGGGTGGACATTGGGAACGAGGTGGACATCAGGAATGGCGTGGACATTGGGAATGGGATGGACATCGGGAACGGGGTGGACATCAGGAACAAGGTGGACATTGGGAATGGGATGGACATTGGGAATGAGGTGGACATCAGGAATGGGGTGGACATTGAGACATTGGGACATCAGGACAGGGTTTGACATCAGGAATGGGTCCCAGGGGGGATTTGGGGCTCCTGGGGGGAATTTGGGGGTCCTGGGGGGGATTTGGGGGTTCCCAGGGTGGAATTTGGGGATTTTGGGGGTCCCGGGGTGGATTTTGGGGTTCCCAGGGTGGAATTTGGGGATTTTGGGGGTCCCAGAGGGGATTTTGGGGCTCCCAGGGTGGAATTTGGGAATTTGGGGGTCCTGGGGGGGATTTTGGTGTTCCCAGGGTGGAATTTGGGGATTTTGGGGGTCCCGGAGGGGATTTTGGGGTTTCTGGGGGTGATTTGGGGGTCCCGGGGTGGATTTGGGGAATCTGGGGGTCCCGGGAGGGATTTTGGGGTTCCCAGGGTGGGATTTGGGTATTTTGGGGGTCCCGGGGGGGATTTTGGGGTTCCCAGGGGGAATTTGGGGATTTTGGGGGGAATCTGGGGGTCCCGGGGTGGATTTTGGGGTTCCCAGGGGGGATTTGGGTATTTTGGGGGTCCCGGGGTGGATTTTGGGGTTCCCAGGGTGGAATTTGGGGATTTTGGGGTTCCCAGGGTGGGATTTGGGAATCTGGGGGTCCCGGGGGGGATTTTGGGGTTCCCAGGGGGGATTTGGGGTTCCCAGGGGGGATTTGGGGGATTTTGGTGGTCCCGGGGTGGATTTTGGGGTTCCCAGGGTGGAATTTGGGGATTTTGGGGGTCCTGGGGGTGGATTTTGGGGTTCCCAGGGTGGAATTTGGGGATTTTGGGGGTCCCGGGGTGGATTTTGGGGGTCCCAGAGGGGATTTGGGGATTCTGGGGGGATTTTGGGGGTCCCGGGGTGGATTTTGGGGTTCCCAGGGTGGAATTTGGGGATTTTGGGGGTCCCGGGGTGGATTTTGGGGTTCCCAGGGTGGAATTTGGGGATTTTGGGGGTCCTGGGGGTGGATTTTGGGGTTCCCAGGGTGGAATTTGGGGATTTTGGGGGTCCCGGGGTGGATTTTGGGGGTCCCAGAGGGGATTTGGGGATTCTGGGGGGATTTTGGGGGTCCCGGGGTGGATTTTGGGGTTCCCAGGGTGGAATTTGGGGATTTTGGGGGTCCCGGGGTGGATTTTGGGGTTCCCAGGGTGGAATTTGGGGATTTTGGGGGTCCTGGGGGTGGATTTTGGGGTTCCCAGGGTGGAATTTGGGGATTTTGGGGGTCCCGGGGTGGATTTTGGGGGTCCCAGAGGGGATTTGGGGATTCTGGGGGGATTTTGGGGGTCCCGGGGTGGATTTTGGGGTTCCCAGGGTGGAATTTGGGGATTTTGGGGGTCCCGGGGTGGATTTTGGGGTTCCCAGGGTGGGATTTGGGTATTTTGGGGGTCCCGGGGGGGATTTTGGGGTTCCCAGGGGGAATTTGGGGATTTTGGGGGGAATCTGGGGATCCCGGGGGGGATTTGGGGTTCCCAGGGTGGAATTTGGGGATTTTGGGGGTCCCGGGGTGGATTTTGGGGCTCCCAGGGTGGGATTTGGGTATTTTGGGGTTCCCAGGGTGAATTTGGGTATTTTGGGGTGCCCACCATGTTGTGCAGGCAGAGCTGGATGCTCGTGAGCTGTTTCAGGGTCTCGTTGTCCCGTTTGACCTCGTTCACGCACTGGGCCAGGTCCTGGGGGGGTTCGGGGGGCTCCGGTCAGAGACCCCCAAAATACCCCCCCATGACCCCCAAAATCTCACCCAGAAACCCCAAAATCCCACTAAGAAACCCCAAAATCCCACCCTGGACCCCAAAATCCCCCCCAGAAATCTCAAAATCCCACCCTGGAACCCCAAAATCCCCCCAGAAACCCCAAAATTCCCCCCCCAGAAATCTCAAAATCCCACCCTGGAACCCCAAAATCCCCCCAGAAACCCCAAAATTCCCCCCTGGAACCCCAAAATCCCTCCCTGGAAACCCCAAACCTCCCCTTGATCCCCAAAATCCCCCCCAGACACCCCAAATCCCCCCCAGACACCCCAAATCCCACTCAGAAACCCCAAAATCCCATCCTGGATTCCCATAATCCCCCCCAGAAACCCCAAAACCCCCCCTGGATCCCAAAATCCCCCCTGGAACCCCCAAAATCACCCCCAGAAACCCCAAAATCCCCCCCAGAAACCCCAAAATCCCACTCAGAAATCCCAAAATCCCCCCAGAAACCCCAAAATCCCCCCCAGAAAGCTCAAAATCCCCCCTGGAACCCCAAACCTGCCTCGAACCCCAAAATCCCCCCCAGAAACCCCAAAATTCCCCCCTGGAACACCAAAATCCCCCCCGGGACCCCAAAATTCCCCCCTGGACCCCAAAATCCCCCCCAGAAACCCCAAAATCCCCCCCAGAAACCCCAAAATTCCCCCCTGGACCCCAAAATCACCCCCAGAAACCCCAAAATCCCCCCCAGAAACCCCAAAATCCTCCCCTGGAAACCCAAATCCCACCCAGAAACCCCAAACCTGCCTCAAACCACAAAATCCCCCCAGAAACCCCAAAATTCCCCCCTGGACCCTAAAATCACCCCCAGAAACCCCAAAATCCCTCAAAAAGGCCCCAAAATCCCACCCTGGAACCCCAAACCTGCCTCGAACACCAAAATCCCCCCAGAAACCCCAAAATCCTCCCCGGAAACCCCAAAATCCTCCCCTGGAAACCCCAAAATCCCCGCCTAGAAACCCCAAATCCCACCCTGAACCCCAAAATCCCCCCAGAAACCCCAAAATCCCACTCAGAAACCCCAAAATCCCATCCTGGACCCCAAAATCCCCCCCAGAAACCCCAAAATCCCCCCAGAAACCCCAAAATCCCCCCCAGAAACCCCAAAATCCCATCCTGGACCCCAAAATCCCCCCCAGAAACCCCAAAATCCCACTCAGAAACCCCAAAATCCCCCCTGGAAACCCCAAAATCCCTCCTGGACCCCAAAATCCCCCCCAGAAACCCCAAAATCTCACCCAGAAACCCCAAAATCCCCCCTGGAAACCCCAAAATCCCTCCTGGACCCCAAAATCCCCCCCAGAAACCCCAAAATCCCCCCCTGAAACCCCAAAATCCCCCCCGAGACCCCAAAATCCCACTCTGGAAACCCAAGCCTCCCCTCGAACCCCCAAATCCCACCCAGAAAACCCAAAATTACCCTTGGAACCCCAAAATCCGCCCTGGAACCCCCAAACCTCCCCCCGATCCTTAAAATCCCCCCCAGACACCCCAAAATCCCACCCTGGAACCCCAAAATTCCCCCTGGACCCCCAAAATCCCCCCCAGAAACCCCAAAATCCCCCCAGAAATCCCAAAATCCCCCCAGAAACCCCAAAATCCCCCCCAGAAAGCTCAAAATCCCCCCTGGAACCCCAAACCTGCCTCGAACCCCAAAATCCCCCCCAGAAACCCCAAAATTCCCCCCTGGAACACCAAAATCCCCCCCGGGACCCCAAAATTCCCCCCTGGACCCCAAAATCCCCCCCAGAAACCCCAAAATCCCCCCCAGAAACCCCAAAATTCCCCCCTGGAACACCAAAATCCCCCCCGGGACCCCAAAATTCCCCCCTGGACCCCAAAATCCCCCCCAGAAACCCCAAAATCACCCCCAGAAACCCCAAAATCCCCCCCAGAAACCCCAAAATCCTCCCCTGGAAACCCAAATCCCACCCAGAAACCCCAAACCTGCCTCAAACCACAAAATCCCCCCAGAAACCCCAAAATTCCCCCCTGGACCCTAAAATCACCCCCAGAAACCCCAAAATCCCTCAAAAAGGCCCCAAAATCCCACCCTGGAACCCCAAACCTGCCTCGAACACCAAAATCCCCCCAGAAACCCCAAAATCCTCCCCGGAAACCCCAAAATCCTCCCCTGGAAACCCCAAAATCCCCGCCTAGAAACCCCAAATCCCACCCTGAACCCCAAAATCCCCCCAGAAACCCCAAAATCCCCCCCTGGATCCCAAAATCCCCCCTGGAACCCCCAAAATCCCCCCAGAAACCCCAAAATCCCACTCAGAAACCCCAAAATCCCATCCTGGACCCCAAAATCCCCCCCAGAAACCCCAAAATCCCCCCAGAAACCCCAAAATCCCCCCAGAAACCCCAAAATCCCCCCCAGAAACCCCAAAATCCCACCCTGGATCCCAAAATCCCCCCTGGAACCCCAAACCTGCCTCGAACCCGAAAATCCACCCCAGAAACCCCAAAATCACCCCCAGAAACCCCAAAATCCCCCCCAGAAACCCCAAAATTCCCCCAGAAACCCCAAAATCCCCCCTGGAACCCCAAAATTCCCCCAGAAACCCCAAAATCCCCCCCTGGAACCCCCAAAATTCCCCCCTGGATCCCAAAATCCCCCCTGGAACCCCCAAAATCCCACTCAGAAATCCCAAAATCCCCCCAGAAACCCCAAAATCCCCCCCTGGAACCCCAAAATCCCCCCAGAAACCCCAAAATTCCCCCCTGGATCCCAAAATCCCCCCCAGAAACCCCAAAATCCCCCCAGAAACCCCAAAATCCCCCCCAGAAACCCCAAAATCCCACTCAGAAATCCCAAAATCCTCCCCTGGAACCCCCAAAATCCCCCCCAAAACCCCAAATCCCACCCTGGAACCCCCAAATTCCCCCCAAGACCCCCCCAAATCTCCCCCAAATTCCCCCAAGGAACCCCCAAATCTCCCTCAAGAGGCCCCAAAACTCCCAAACCTCCCCCCAAAATCCCCCTCAAACCCCTCAGGACCCCCCAGAACCCCCAAATTGGCCCCAAATTGGCCCCAAAATTCCCCCAAATCCCCCCACATCCCCCTCAGGACCCCCAAACTGCCCCCGGATTTCCCCCAAACCTCCCCGGGCCCCCCAAATTCCTTCAGGACCCCCAAAACGCCCCAAAATCCCCCCCAAATCCCCCCTAAATCCCCTCCAGGACCCCAAAATCACCCCCTGACCCCCCAGATTCCTTCAGGCCCCCCAAAAGGCCCCAAAATCCCCCCCCCAAAACGCCCCAAAATCAGCCCCCAAATCCCCCCTAAATCCCCTCCAGGACCCCAAAATCACCCCCAGGCCCCCCAAATTCCTACAGGACCCCCAAAACGCCCCAAAATCCCCCCTAAATCCTCCCCAGGACCCCCAAATCTCCCCAAAATCCCCCCAAAACGCCCCAAAGTCCCCCCCAAATCCCCCCTAAATCCCCTCCAGGACCCCAAAATCACCCCCAGGACCCCCAGATTCCTTCAGGACCCCCAAAACGCCCCCAAAATCTCCCCAAATCCCCCCAAAATGCCCCAAAATCCCCCCTAAATCCCCTCCAGGACCCCCAAAACACCCCCAGGACCCCCAGATTCCTTCAGGACCCCCAAAAGGCCCCAAAATTCCCCCAAAATCCCCCCAAAGTCCCCCCCAAATCCCCCCAAAAATCCCCTCCAGGACCCCAAAATCACCCCCAGGACCCCCAAATTCCTACAGGACCCCCAAAACGCCCCAAAATCCCCCCCAAAATCCCCCCTAAATCCTCCCCAGGACCCCCAAATCCTCCCCAAATCCCCCCAAAATGCCCCCCAAATGCCCCAAATCTCCCCAAATCCCCCCAAATCCTCCCAAAACATCCCCAGGCCCCCCAGATTCCTACAGGACCCCCAAAACACCCCAAAATCAGCCCCAAAATCCCCCCAAAATCCTCCCCAGGACCCCCAAATCCCCCCCAAATCCTCCCAAAATCCCCCCCAAAATGCCCCAAATCCCCCCAAAATCTCCCCAAAATGCCCCAAATCGCCCCAAAATGCCCCCAAATCCCCCCTAAATCCTCCCCAGGACCACCAAATCCTCCCCAAAATGCCCCAAATCCCCCCCAAAATCCCCCCAAAATGCCCCAAATCCCCCCCAAATCTCCCCAAAATGCCCCAAATCCCCCCAAAACGCCCCCAGCCCCACCCTCATGGCGTCCAGGGCCCCCCTCAGCCGCTCCCGCTCGGCCGCGTCCGGGGTCAGCTTCACCAGCTCCTGGGGTCAAAGGTCAGCGTGGGCCCAGCTGTGTGCCCAGGTGTGTCCCCAAATGTCCCCAGGTGTGTCCCCAGGTGTCCCCAGGTGTGTCCCAGGTACCCCCCCCAGGTGTCCCCACGTGTCCCCAGGTGTGTCTCAGGTGTGCCCAGGTGTCCCCATGTCTCTCCAGGTACCCCCCAGGTGTCCCCAGGTGTGTCCCTAGGTACCCCCCATGTGTGCTCAGGTGTGTCTCAGGTGTGCCCCAGGTGTCCCTATGTCCCCCCAGGTGTCCCCAGGTGTATCCCTCCCCCTCCAGGTGTCCCCAGGTGTGTCCAGGTGTGTCCCCAAATGTCCCCAGGTGTGCCCCAGGTCCCCCCACGTGTGTCCCAGGTGTCCCCAGGTGTGTCCCCAGGTGTGTGCCAGGTGTGCCAGGTGTGTAATGGGTGTGTCCCAGATGTCCCCATGTCCCCCCAGGTGTCCCCAGGTGTGTCCCAGGTGTGTCCCAGGTGTGTCCCTGAATGTCCCCAGGTGTGTAATGGGTGTGTAATGGGTGTGCCCCAGGTGTGTCCCCAAATGTCCCCAGGTGTGTCCCAGGTGTCCCCAGGTGTGCCCAGGTGTGTAATGGGTGTGTCCCCAGGTGTCCCCATGTCCCCCCAGGTGTCCCCAGGTCTGTCCCAGGTGTGTCCCCAAATGTCCCCAAATGTCCCCAGGTGTTTCCCAGGTGTGTCTAAGGTGTGCCCAGGTGTGCCCAGGTGTGTAATGGGTGTGTCCCAGGTGTCCCCAAATGTCCCCAGGTGTGTCCCAGGTGTCCTCATGTCCCCCTGGCTGTCCCCAGGTGTGTCCCAGGTGTCCCCAGGTGTCCCCATGTCCCCCCAGGTGTGTCCCCATGTCCCCCAGGTGTCACCTGGAGCAGCAGGTGATATTTCAGCACCCTCTGCATGGGCACCATCAGCAGCTGCTGCTACCAGGTGTGCCCAGGTGTGCCCCAGGTGTGTCCTGGTGTCCCCAGGTGTGCCCAGGTGTGCCCCAGGTGTGTCCTGGTGTCCCCAGGTGTGTCCCCAGGTGTCCCCAGGTGTGTCCCAGGTGTGTCCCAGGTGTGTCCCAGGTGTGTCCCTTCCCCTCCAGGTGTGCCCAGGTGTGTAATGGGTGTGTAATGGGTGTGTCCCAGGTGTGTCCCAGGTGTGTCCCCAGGTGTCCCCAGGTCTGTCCCAGGTGTGTCTAAGGTGTCCCCATGTCCCCCCAGGTGTGCCCAGGTGTGCCCAGGTGTGCCCCAGGTGTGTCCTGGTGTCCCCAGGTCTGTCCCCAGGTGTGCCCAGGTGTGCCCCAGGTGTGTCCCAGGTGTGTCCCTTCCCCTCCAGGTGTGCCCAGGTGTGTAATGGGTGTGTAATGGGTGTGTCCCAGGTGTGTCCCAGGTGTGTCCCAGGTGTGTCCCCAGGTCTGTCCCAGGTGTGTCTAAGGTGTCCCCATGTCCCCCCAGGTGTGCCCAGGTGTGCCCAGGTGTGTCTCAGCTGTCCCCAGGTGTGTCCCAGGTGTCCCCATGTCCCCCCGGCTGTCCCCAGGTGTGTCCCCATGTCCCCCCAGGTGTGTCCCAGGTGTGTCCCACGTGTGTCCCCGAATGTCCCCAGGTGTGTAATGGGTGTGTAATGGGTGTGCCCCAGGTGTCCCCAGGTGTCCCCAGGTGTGTCCCAGGTGTGTCCCAGGTGTCCCCATGTCCCCCCAGGTGTCCCCATGTCCCCCCAGGTGTGTCCCCAAATGTCCCCAGGTGTGTCCCTCCCCCTCCAGGTGTCCCCATGTCCCCCCCAGGTGTCCCCAGGTGTGTCCCAGGTGTGTCCCAGGTGTGTCCCCCTGGCTGTCCCCAGGTGTGTCCCATGTCCCCCCAGGTGTGTCCCAGGTGTCCCCAGGTGTGTCCCAGGTGTCCCCAGGTGTGCCAGGTGTGTAATGCGTGTGTCCCAGGTGTCCCAGGTGTCCCCAGGTGTCCCCAGGTCCCCCCAGGTGTGTCCAGGTGTGTGCCAGGTGTGTAATGGGTGTGTCCCAGGTGTCCCCAGGTGTGTCCCAGGTGTGTCCCATGTCCCCCCAGGTGTCCCCATGTCCCCCCAGGTGTGTCCCCAGGTGTCACCTGGAGCAGCAGGTGATATTTCAGCACCCTCTGCATGGGCACCATCAGCAGGTCCCGTAGGGTGAATCGCCCGTTGGTGGCGCGCTGGGAGCACTCCTGGGGACATCGGGGACATTGGGGGACATCGGGGTCACTTTGGGGACATTTGGGGACATTGGGGACATTTGGGGGCATTTAGGGACAGGTGGGGTCACTTTGGGGGCATTTGGGGACACTGGGGACATTTGGGGACATTTAGAGTCAGTTTGGGGCCATTTAGGGGACATTTGGGGTCACTTTGGGGTCACTTTGGGGCCATTTGGGGCCATTTGGGGGCATTTAAGGGTAATTTGGGGTCACTTTGGGGACATTTGGGGACACTTTGGGGACATTTAGAGTCAGTTTGGAGTCATTTTAGGGTCAATTTGGGGTAATTTGGAGTCACTTTGGGGACATTTGGGGATATTTGGGGACATTTGGGGACACTTTGGGGACATTTGGGGTCATTTAGGGTCAGTTTGGGGCCATTTGGGGACAGGTGGAGTCACTTTGGGGACATTTGGGGCTGTTTTGGGGCTGTTTGGGGTCACTTTGGGGTCATTTGGGGTCACTTTGGGGACATTTAGAGTCAGTTTGGAGTCATTTTAGGGTCAATTTGGGGCCATTTGGGGTCTCTTTGGGGGCATTTAAGGGTAACTTGGGGTCACTTTGGGGACATTTAGGGTCAGTTTGGGGCCATTTGGGGACAGGTGGGGTCACTTTGGGGCTGTTTTGGGTCACTTTGGGGTCACTTTGGGGTAATTTTGGGGACATTTAGGGTCAGTTCAGGGTCATTTTAGGGCAAATTTGGGGTCACTTTGGGGACATTTGAGGACGTTTGGGGCACCTTGGGGCTGTTTTGGGTCACTTTGGGGCCATTTGGGGACAGGTGGGGTCATTTTGGGGACATTTGGGGCTGTTTGGGGCTGTTTTGGGGCTGTTTGGGGTCACTTTGGGGAAATTTTGGGGACATTTAGGGTCAGTTTTGGGTCATTTTAGGGTCAATTTGGCGTCACTTTGGGGACATTTGAGGACGTTTGGGGCACCTTGGGGCTGTTTTGGGTCACTTTGAGGACATTTGGGGACATTTGGGGTCACTTCGGGGTCACTTTGGGGTAATTTTGGGGACATTTAGGGTCAGTTTGGGGTCATTTTAGGTCAATTTGGGGTCACTTTCGGGTCATTTAGGGTCGGTTTGGGGTCATTTGGGGACATTTGGGGTCACTTTGGGGTCACTTGGGGGACATTTGGGGCAGTTTAGGGTCATTTTGGGGCTGTTTGGAGTCACTTTGGGGACATCTGGGGTAATTGGGGTTCATTTAGGATCAGTTTAGGGTTCTTTGGGGTGACTTTGGGGCGGTTTGGGGTCATTTTGGGGTCATTTTGGAGCCACTTTGGGGTCGTTTCGGGGCCTTTCGGGGCTCACCTGGAGCTTCATGCGCAGGTCGGTGCAGGTGGAGAGCTGGTCCAGGCGCCGCGCGGCCGCCTCCACCTGGCTGCAGTAGCGGCCGTAGAGCAGGAACCTGGGTGGGGACACAAAACACAACAAAATTCACCCAAATTCACCCAAAATCCACTTAAAATTTAAAAAAAAACCATCCAAAATCCACCCAAATCCACCCAAAATCCACCCGGCTGCAGTAGCGGCCGTAGAGCAGGAACCTGGGTGGGGACACAAAATACAACAAAATCCAACAAAATTAACCCAAAATCCAAAAAAATCCACCCAAAATCCAAAAAAATTCACTCAAAATCCACCCAAAATCCAAGAAAATTCACTCAAATCCACCCAAAATCCAACAAAATCCATGCAAAAAACAACAAAATCCACCCAAAATCCACCCCAAATCCACCTGGCTGCAGTAGCGGCCGTAGAGCAGGAACCTGGGTGGAAACCCAAAATACAACAAAATACACCCAAAATCCAAAAAAATCCATGCAAAAAACAACAAAATGCACCCAAATTAACCCAAAATCCAACAAAATTGACCCAAAATCCAACAAAATCCACCAAAATCCACCCGGCTGCAGTAGCGGCCGTAGAGCAGGAACCTGGGTGGGGACACAAAATACACCCAAAATACACCCAAAATCCAAAAAAATCCAAAAAAATTCACTCAAAATCCACCCAAAATCCAAAAAAATCCAACAAAATCCACCCCAAATCCACCCGGCTGCAGTAGCGGCCGTAGAGCAGGAACCTGGGTGGGGACACAAAACACAACAAAATACACACAAATTAACCCAAAATCCACTTAAAATTAAAAAAAAAACCATCCAAAATCCAGCAAAATCCACCCAAAATCCAACAAAATCCACCCAAAAAACCAAAATTCACCCCAAAATCCAAAAAAATCCAACAAAATCCAACAAAATTCACCCAAAATCCAACAAAATCCACCCAAAATCCCCCCAAAATCCACCCGGCTGCAGTAGCGGCCGTAGAGGAGGAACCTGGGGTGGAAACCCAAAATACAACAAAATACACCCAAATTAACCCAAAATCCAAGAAAATCCACCTAAAATCCAACAAAATACACCCAAAATCAGCCCAAAATCCACCCCAAATCCACCCAAAATCAACCTGGCTGCAATAGCGGCCGTAGAGCAGGAACCTGGGGTAGAAACACAAAATCCAACAAAATCCACCCAAAATCCAAGAAAATCCACCCCAAATCAACCAAAATCCAACAAAATTCACTCAAAATCCAATAAAATTCACCCAAAATCCAACAAAATCCAAAAAAATCCACCCAAAATCCACCCCAAATCCACCCGGCTGCAGTAGCAGCCGTAGAGCAGGAACCTGGGGTGGAAACACAAAATACAACAAAATCCACCCAAAATCCACCCAAAATCCAAAAAAATTCACTCAAAATCCACCCAAAATCCAAAAAAATCCATGCAAAAAACAACAAAATGCACCAAAATTAACCCAAAATCCAACAAAATTGACCCAAAATCCACCCAAAATCCACCAAAATCCACCCAGCTGCAGTAGCGGCCGTAGAGCAGGAAATTGGGGGGAAACCCAAAATCCAACAAAATACACCCAAAATAAACCAAAATCCAACAAAATCCACCCAAAATCCAACAAAATTGACCCAAAATCCACCCAAAATCCACCAAAATCCACCCGGCTGCAGTAGCGGCCGTAGAGCAGGAACCTGGGGTGGAAACCCAAAATCCAACAAAATCCACCCAAATTAACCCAAAATTCAACAAAATCCATCCAAAAACCAACAAAATCCACCCAAAATCCAACAAAATTCCAAAAAAATCCACTCAAAATCCACCCAAAATCCAATAAAATTCACCCATAAAAAAAAACTGACAAAATTCACGCAAAATCCAACAAAATTCACTCAAAAATTAAACAAAAACCATCCAAAATTCACCCAAATTCACCCAAAATCCAACAAAATTGACCCAAAATCAACCAAAATCCAACAAAATCCACCCAAATTCACCCAAAATCCACCCGGCTGCAGTAGCGGCCGTAGAGCAGGAACCTGGGGTGGAAACCCAAAATCCAACAAAATCCACCCAAATTAACCCAAAATCCAACAAAATCCACTCAAAAATTAAAAAAAAAATCCAAAATCCAACAAAATTCACCCCAAAATCCAACAAAATTTCAGCGAAATCCAACTAAATCCACCCAAAATTAAGAAAAAAATCATGGTAATCTGCTTAAAATCCCCCAATTCCCCTCAGGACGCCCCCAAATCCCCTCAGGACCCCCCAAATCCCCTCAGGACCCCCCCTAAATCCCCTCAAATCCCCCCTAAATCCCCTCAGGACCCCTTTAAATCCCCTCAGGACCCCCCCAAATCCCCTCAGGAGCCCCTAAATCCCCTCAGGACCCCCAAATCCCCTCAGGACCCCCAAATCCCCTCAGGACCCCCCAAATTGTCCCCAAAATCCTTCCAAACCCCCTCAAATCCCCCCAAACCCCCTCAGCACCACCTCAAATCCCCCTAGGACCCCCCAAATCCCGTCAGGAGCCCCTAAATCCACTCAGGCCTCTCCTAAATCCACTCAGGACCCCCCAAATCCCCCCCAAATCCCCTCAGGCCCCCCCAAAATCCACTCAGGACCCCCCAAACTCCCTCAGGCCCCCCAAATTCACCCAAACCCCCTCAGGACCCCCCCCAAATCTCCCTAAATCCCCTCAGCCCCACCCCAAATCCCCTCAGGACGCCCCTAAATCCACTCAGGCCCCCCCAAATTGCCCCCAAAATCCTCCCAAACCCCCTCAAATCCCCCCAAATCCCCTCAGGATGCACCCAAATCCCCCCAAATCCCCTCAGCACCTCCCCTAAATCCCCTCAGGAGCCCCTAAATCCCTTCAGGACCCCCCAGATCCCCTCAGGATGCCCCCTAAATCCCCTCAGGACCCCCCAAACCCCCTCAGGCCCCCCCAAATTGCCCCCAAACTCCTCCCAAACCCCCTCAAATCCCCCCCAAATCCCCCCAGGACCCCCTAAATCCCCTCGGGGCCCCCCCAAATCCCCTCAGGATCCCCTTAAATCCCCTCAGGACCCCCAAGTCCCCGCTAAATCCCCTCAGGTGACCCCAAATCCCCCTCAGGACCCCCCAAACCCCCTCAGGACCCCCCAATCCCCTCAGGACCCCCCTAAACCCCCTC
Organism: Agelaius tricolor; assembly: GCF_023055355.1. Taxonomy (NCBI): domain Eukaryota; kingdom Metazoa; phylum Chordata; class Aves; order Passeriformes; family Icteridae; genus Agelaius; species Agelaius tricolor. The sequence continues at coordinate 466,409 of NW_027269348.1, read as the reverse complement.
AGGAACCCCCAAATCCCCTCAGGACCCCCCCAAATCCCCCCCAAATCCCCTCAGCTCCCCCCAAATCCCCCCAGGACCCCCCTAAACCCCCTCAGGCCCCCCCAAATCCCCTCAGGACGCCCCCAAACCCCCTCAGCCCCCCCAAATTGCCCCCAAATTCCCCCAAATCCCCCCAGGACCCCCCAAACCCCCCCCAGGACCCCCCTAAACCCCCTCAGGACCCCCCAAATTCCCCCAGGACGCCCCCAAATCCCCTCAGGACCCCCTAAATCCCCCCAAATCCCCTCAGGACCCCCCTAAACCCCCTCAAATCCCCCCCAAATCCCCTCAGGACCCCCCAAATTCCCCCAAATTCCCCCAGGACGCCCCCAAACCCCCTCAGGACCCCCCAAACCCCCTCGCCCCCCCCCCCGTACCTCTCCTTGTACTGCAGGAACAGGGGGGGCAGCGCCCGCCCCCCCCCGGGCCCCCCCAGCGCCCCCCGCAGCTCCCCCAGGAACCGGCGGTGGAGGCAGAGCAGCTCCTGAGACACGGGAGATGATACTGGGAACACTGGGAATACTGGGATGTACTGGGAGTGCTGGGAGTGCTCCAGCAGCTCCTGAGACACGGGAGATGATACTGGGGTGTACTGGGAGATACTGGGAGATACTGGGAGACACGGGAGATGATACTGGGAACACTGGGAATACTGGGAGATACTGGGAGATACTGGGAATGGGGACTGGGAGTGCTCCAGCAGCTCCTGAGACACGGGAGATGATACTGGGGTGTACTGGGAGATACTGGGAGATACTGGGAATGGGGACTGGGAGTGTCCCAGCAGCTCCTGAGACACGGGAGATGATACTGGGGTGTACTGGGAATACTGGGATGTACTGGGAATGGGGACTGGGAGTGCCCCAGCAGCTCCTGAGACAGGGGAGATAATACTGGGATGTACTGGGAGATACTGGGAGTGCTGGGAATGGGGACTGGGAGATACTGGGAATACTGGGAATACTGGGAGTGCTGGGAATACTGGGAATACTGGGAGTGTCCCAGCAGCTCCTGAGACATGGGAGATAATACTGGGATGTACTGGGAGATACTGGGAGATACTGGGAGATACTGGGAATACTGGGAATGCTGGGAGCGCTGGGAATGGGGACTGGGAGATACTGGGAATACTGGGAATGCTGGGAATACTGGGAATGCTGGGAATGGGGACTGGGAGTGCTCCAGCAGCTCCTGAGGAACGGGAGATACTGGGAATACTGGGAACACTGGGAGATACTGGGAGTGCTGGGAATACTGGGAATACTGGGAGTGCTGGGAATACTGGGAATACTGGGAATACTGGGAGCGCTGGGAGTGCTCCAGCAGCTCCTGAGAAACGGGAGCGCTGGGAGTGCTGGGAGTGCTGGGAATACTGGGAATACTGGGACCGGGAGCACTGGGAATACTGGGAACACTGGGAATACTGGGAATACTGGGAATACTGGGAATACTGGGAGTGCTCCAGCAGCTCCTGAGAAACGGGAGCACTGGGAACGCTGGGAATACTGGGAGCGCTGGGAGTGCTGGGAGTGCTGGGAATACTGGGAACACTGGGAGCACTGGGAATACTGGGAATACTGGGAGCACTGGGAATACTGGGAATACTGGGAATTCTGGGAATGCTGGGAGTGCTGGGAATACTGGGAGTGCTGGGAATGGGGACTGGGAGCACTGGGAGCACTGGGAGCCGGGACTGGGAATGGGGACTGGGAGTGCTCCAGCAGCTCCTGCGAACCGGGAGCACTGGGAATACTGGGAATACTGGGAGTGCTGGGAGGGCTGGGAATACTGGGAATGGGGACTGGGAGCACTGGGAACGGGGACTGGGAGCACTGGGAGTGCTGGGAATGGGGACCGGGAGCACTGGGAACACTGGGAGTGCTGGGAATACTGGGAATACTGGGAGTGCTGGGAATACTGGGAATACTGGGAATACTGGGACCGCTGGGAATACTGGGAATACTGGGAATACTGGGAATACTGGAAACGCTGGGTGCGCTGGGAATACTGGGAATGGGGGAACTGGGAGCACTGGGACAGGACTGGGAGCACTGGGAGTGCTGGGAGCACTGGGAATACTGGGACGGGACTGGGAATGGGGACTGGGAGCACTGGGAGTGCTGGGAACACTGGGAATACTGGGAATACTGGGAGAGCTGGGAATGGGGACTGGGAGTGCTCCAGCAGCTCCTGCGAACCGGGGTCACTGGGAGCACTGGGACGGGACTGGGAGCACTGGGAACAGGGACTGGGAGTGCTGGGAATGAGGACTGGGATCACTGGGAGGGCTGGGAATGGGGACTGGGAGCGCTGGGAGCACTGGGAGAGCTGGGAATGGGGACTGGGAACACTGGGAACACTGGGAATGGGGACTGGGAGCACTGGGAGCACTGGGAGTGCTGGGAATGGGGACTGGGAGTGCTCCAGCAGCTCCTGCGAACCGGGGTCACTGGGACGGGACTGGGAATACTGGGAATACTGGGACTGGGAGAGGTAGGAGGGGTTACTGGGAGAACTGGGAGAGCTGGGAGAGCTCAGGGGGTGGTATTGGGAGCACTGGGAGGGGCTGGGAGGGGTCACTGGTGTCCCCCTGTCCCCATTGTCACTGTCACCTCCCAGTCACTGGTGTCACTGGTGTCACTGGTGTCACTGGTGTTACTGGTGTCACTGGTGTCCCCCTGTCCCATGTCCCCCTGTCCCCATTGTCACTGTCACCTCCCGGTCACTGGTGTCACTGGTCAGTGTCCCCTGTCCCCCTGTCCCCATTGTCACTGTCACCTCCACGTCACTGGTGTCACTGGTGTCACTGGTGTCACTGGTGTCACTGGTATCACTGGTGTCACTGGTCAGTGTCCCCCTGTCCCCATGGTCCCCAGTGTCACTGTCACCTCCCGGTCACTGGTGTCACCGGTCAGTGTCCCCATGTCCCCATGTCCCCCTGTCCCCCTGTCCCCATGTCCCCCTGTCCCCATGTCCCCATTGTCACTGTCACCTCCCGGTCACTGGTGTCACTGGTCAGTGTCCCCTGTCCCCCTGTCCCCATTGTCACTGTCACTGGTGTCACTGGTGTCACTGGTGTCACTGGTCAGTGTCCCCATGTCCTCATGTCCCCATTGTCACTGTCACCTCCCTGTCACTGGTGTCACCGGTCAGTGTCACTGGTCAGTGTCCCCTGTCCCCCTGTCCCCATTGTCACTGTCACTGGTGTCACTGGTGTCACTGGTGTCACTGGTGTCACTGGTCAGTGTCCCCATGTCCCCATGTCCCCCTGTCCTCCTGTCCCCATGTCCCCTGTCCCCATGTCCCCATTGTCACCTCCACATTGATGAAGATGCTCTCCATGTCCCCATGTCCCTCTGTCCCCCTGATTGTCACTGTCACCTCCACGTCACTGGTGTCACCGGTCAGTGTCCCCCTGTCCCCATTGTCACCTCCACGTTGATGAAGACGCTCTCCATGTCCCCATGTCCCCCTGTCCCCATGTCCCCATGTCCCCATTGTCACTGGTCAGTGTCACCGGTCAGTGTCCCCATGTCCCCATTGTCACTGTCACTGGTCAGTGTCACCGGTCAGTGTCCCCATGTCCCCATTGTCACTGTCACTGGTGTCACCGGTCAGTGTCCCCCTATCCCCATTGTCACTGTCACTGGTCAGTGTCACCGGTCAGTGTCCCCATGTCCCCATTGTCACCTCCACGTTGATGAAGACGCTCTCCATGTCCCGGGGGCTCAGGAAGTGCCGCAGTGGCCGCAGGAAGTGCTGGGGACATCAGGGGACAGCAGGTGACACCGAGTGACACCGGGGGACATCGGGTGACACCAGGGGACACCGAGCCTTGCTGGGAGCACTGGGAGGCCCCGTGAGGCCACCTCTGTCCCCAGTGTCCCCAAGGTGTCCCCGATGTCCCCAAGGTGTCCCCAACGTCCCCAATGTCCCCAATGTCCCCAAGGTGTCCCCACCTGGCAGATGGACTCCAGGGTCTCCGTGTCCCCATTGTCCCCATTGTCCCCAGTGTCCCCAATGTCCCCATTGTCCCCAAGGTGTCCCCAAGGTGTCCCCAATGTCCCCATCTGGCAGATGGACTCCAGGGTCTCTGTGTACGCAATGTCCCCATTTTCCCTATTGTCCCCAATGTCCCCAAGGTGTCCCCAAGGTGTCCCCACCTGGCAGATGGACTCCAGGGTCTCCGTGTCCCCAGTGTCCCCATTGTCCTCATTGTCCCCATTGTCCCCAAGGTGTCCCCAAGGTGTCCCCACCTGGCAGATGGACTCCAGGGTCTCCATGTCCCCAGTGTCCCCATTGTCCCCAATGTCCCCAAGGTGTCCCCAGGGTGTCCCCACCTGGCAGATGGACTGCAGGGATTTCCATGTCTCCACTGTCCCCATTGTCCCCAAGGTGTCCCCAAGGTGTCCCCACCTGGCAGATGGACTCCAGGGTCTCCGTGTACCCAATGTCCCCAATGTCCCCAAGGTGTCCCCACCTGGCAGATGGACTCCAGGGTCTCCGTGTACCCAATGTCCCCATTGTCCCCAAGGTGTCCCCATTGTCCCCAAGGTGTCCCCACCTGGCAGATGGACTCCAGGGTCTCTGTGTACCCAATGTCCCCATTGTCCCCAATGTCCCCAATGTCCCCAAGGTGTCCCCACCTGGCAGATGGACTCCAGGGTCTCCGTGTCCCCATTGTCCCCATTGTCCCCAGTGTCCCCAATGTCCCCATTGTCCCCAAGGTGTCCCCAATGTCCCCACCTGGCAGATGGACTCCAGGGTCTCCGTGTATCTCTCCTCCGTCTGCCGCAGCTCCTGGAGGCAGCAGAGCCGCCGGTCCACGGCTCCCTTCTGTGGGGACATTGGGGACATCAGGGACATTGGGGACAATGGGGACAATGGGGACAATCAATCAATCAATCAGTCAACCTCCGAAAAACACCTGGGACAACCCCCAAAATCACCTGGAACCACCCCAAAAAACACCTGGGACTCCACCAAAGATCTGGGAGTCTCCAAAACACCTGGGACCACCCCAAAACCACCAGGAACCACCCCAAAAGCACCTGCAACACCACCAAAGATCTGGGGGTCTCCAAAACCCTTGGAACCACCCCAAAAAACACCTGGGAGTCCCCAAAAAACACCTGGGACCACCCCAAAAATCACCTGGGACCACCCCAAAAACACCTGGGACCCCCTAAAAAACACCTGGGACACCACCAAACATCTGGGAGTCTCCAAAAACACCTGGGAGTCCCCAGAAACACCTGGGACCCCCCAAAAACACCTGGGACACCACCAAACATCTGGGAGTCTCCAAAACCCCTGGGACCACCCCAAAAAACACCTGGGACCACCTAAAAAACACCTGGGACCCCCTAAAAAACACCTGGGGCCACCCCAAAACCACCTGCAACACCACCAAAGATCTGGGAGTCTCCAAAACCCTTGGAACCACCCCAAAAACACCTGGGACCACCCCAAAAACACCTGGGACACCACCCAGGTGTTTTTGGGGGTTCCTTGCTCTCTTTGGGGACTCCCAGCTGTTTTTGGGGGGTCCCAGGTGATTTGGGGGTGGGGGTTCCCAGACATTTTTGGAAGTTCCCAGCTGTTTTTGGGGCGTGTCCCAGCTGTTTTTGGGGTGGGCGTGTCCCAGCTGTTTTTTGGGGCGTGTCCCAGCTGTTTTTGGGGGTTTCCCAGCTGTTTTTGGGGCGTGTCCCAGTTGTTTTTGGGGGCGTGTCCCAGCTGTTTTTGGGGGGTTCCCAGCTGTTTTTGGGGCGTGTCCCAGCTGTTTTTTGGGGTTTCCCATCTGTTTTTGGGGTGGGCGTGTCCCAGCCGTTTTTGGGGGCGTGTCCCAGCCGTTTTTGGGGTTTCCCACTGTTTTTGGGGTGGGGGTTCCCAGCTGTTTTTGGGGCGTGTCCCAGCTGTTTTTTGGGGGGTGTCCCAGCTGTTTTTTTGGGTGGTTTTCCACTGTTTTTGGGTGGTTTTCCACTGTTTTTGGGGGCGTGTCCCAGCCGTTTTTGGGGCGTGTCCCCAGCCGTTTTTGGGGTTTCCCACTGTTTTTGGGGTGGGGGTTCCCAGCTGATTTTGGGGCGTGTCCCAGCTGTTTTTTGGGGTTTCCCATCTGTTTTTTGGGGGCGTGTCCCAGCCGTTTTTGGGGGCGTGTCCCAGCTGATTTTGGGGGCGTGTCCCAGCTGATTTGGGGGCGTGTCCCAGCCGTTTTTTGGGGCTGGGGGGTCCCACCCACCGCGGCCGGGGCGGGCTCGACCCTCATCAGGTCCTCGTAGACGTCGTCGCCGTCGTCGCCCTCGGCCTCCACGCAGTCGTAGAGGTCATCGTCCTCCTCGGCCGTGTCACTGCGGGCGGGGGACACTTGGGGACACCTGGGGACACCTGGGGACACCTGGGGACACCCACCCGGAGCCACCCCCCCAAAATCCCTCGGGGGCCCCTGGTTGTCCCCAAATCCCTCAGGGTCCACAAATGTCCCCCAGTACCCGCCACAGACCCATTAATGTCCCCCAAAATCCCTCGGGGTCCCCAAATGTCCCTGATTGTCCCCAAAAACCCTCAGGGTCCCCAAATGTCCCCCAAATGTCCCCAATGCCCCCCAATGTCCCCAAAATCCCTCGGGGTCACCAAATGTCCCTGATTGTCCCCAAAATCCCCCAATGTCCCCAAATGTCCCTGATTTTCCCCAAAATCCCTCAGGGTCCCCAAATGTCCCTGATTGTGCTCAAAATCCCTCCGGGGTCCACAAATGTCCCCAAATGTCCCCCAGTGCCCCCCACAGACCCATTAATGTCCCCCAAAATCCCACGGGGGTCCCCAAATGTCCCTGATTGTCCCCAAAATCCCTCAGGGTCCCCAAATGTGCCTGATTATCCCCAAAATCCCACAGGGTCCCCGAATGTCCCCCAGTGCCCCCCACAGACCCATTAATGTCCCCCAATGTCCCTCGGGGGCCCCCAAATGTGCCTTTTTGTCCCCAAAATCCCACCAATGTCCCCAAATGTCCCCAATGCCACCCCCAAACCCCCCAGTAGCCCCCAGTATCCCCCAGTAGCCCCTGGCACCCCAATGTCCCCCAATGTCCCCAAATGTCTCTCTTTTTGTTCCCAATGCCACCCCCAATGACCCCGGTGGCCCCCAATGACCCCAGACCTCCCCAGTATCCCCAGTATATCCCAGTATCTCCCAGTATCCCCAGTACATCCCCAGTACATCCCAGTATATCCCAGTATCCCCAGTACATCCCAGTATCCCCAGTATCTCCCAGTACATCCCAGTACATTCCAGTATCCCCCAGTATCTCCCAGTATCCCCAGTATCCCCAGTACCCCCAGTACACCCCAGTACATCCCAGTATATCCCAGTATCCCCAGTACATCCCAGTATCCCCAGTGTATCCCAGTATCTCCCAGTACATCCCAGTATCCCCAGTACATCCCCAGTACATCCCATTATATCCCAGTATCCCCAGTACATCCCAGTATCCCCAGTACATCTCAGTACCCCCAGTACATCCCAGTATCTCCCAGTATCCCCAGTACATCCCAGTATCCCCAGTACATCCCAGTATCTCCCAGTATCTCCCAGTACATCCCAGTATATCCCAGTATCCCCAGTACATCCCAGTATCTCCCAGTATCTCCCAGTATCTCCCAGTATCCCCCAGTACATCCCAGTATCCCCAGTATATCCCAGTATCCCCAGTATCCCCAGTATATCCCAGTCTCCCCAGTATCCCCAGTATCTCCCAGTACATCCCAGTATATACCAGTATCCCCAGTATCTCCCAGTATCTCCCAGTACATCCCAGTATCCCCAGTATCCCCCAGTATCTCCCAGTATCTCCCAGTACATCCCAGTATCCCCCAGTACATCCCAGTATCCCCAGTATCCCCAGTGCTCACTCGATGAGGTCGGAGAGGCCGCTGTAAACGTCATCGTCCCCAACGCTGTCCTCGGACGGGAACGGCCTGGGGGGACACGGCCGGACACTGCTGGACACTGCTGGACACTGGGACTGGACACTGGGAACACTGGGACTGGACACTGCTGGACATTGGGACTGGACACTGGGACTGGACACTGCTGGACACTGGGACTGGACACTGGGGACACTGGGACTGGACACTGGGACTGGACACTGGGGACACTGGGACTGGACACCGCTGGACACTGCTGGACACTGCTGGACACTGGGACTGGACACTGGGAACACTGGGAACACTGGGACTGGACACTGGGAACACTGGGACTGGACACTGGGATGGACACTGGGACTGGACACTGCTGGACACTGCTGGACACTGGGACTGGACATCACTGACCACTGGGATGGACACTGGGAACACTGGGACTGGACACTGCTGGACACTGCTGGACACTGCTGGACACTGGGACTGGACACTGCTGGACACTGCTGGACACTGCTGGACACTGGGACTGGACACTGCTGGACACTGGGATTGGACATTGCTGGACACTGGGATGGACACTGGGACTGGACACTGCTGGACACTGCTGGACACTGCTGGACACTGCTGGACACTGGGACTGGACACTGGGGACATGGGGACTGGACACTGGGACTGGACACTGGGACTGGACACTGGGACTGGACATTGGGACTGGACACTGGGACTGGACACTGCTGGACATTGGGACTGGACACTGCTGGACACTGCTGGACACTGGGACTGGACATTGGGAATGGACACTGGGACTGGACACTGGGACTGGACATTGGGACTGGACAGTGCTGGACACTGGGACTGGACACTGGGAACACTGGGAACACTGGGACTGGACACCGGGACTGGACACTGGGACTGGACACTGGGACTGGACAGGAGTGACCCCTGGGGACTGGACACTGGGACTGGACACAGGGCCTGGACACTGCTGGACACTGGGACTGGACACTGGGACTGGACACTGGGAACACTGGGAACACTGGGAACACTGGGACTGGACACTGGGACTGGACACTGCTGGACACTGGGACTGGACACTGAGGTCCCTCAGAGAGGGGACTGAACACTGGGACTGGACAGGAGTGACCCCTGGGGACTGGACACCAGGGACTGGACACTGGAGTCCCTCAGGGACTGGACACCAGGGACTGGACACTGGGACTGGACATTGGGACTGGACACTGCTGGACACTGCTGGACACTGGGACTGGACACTGGGGTCCCTCAGGGACTGGACACCAGGGACTGGACATTTGGGACCCTTAGGGACTGGACACCAGGGACCGGACACCAGGGACTGGACCCTGGGGTCCCTCGGACCGGGCCCTGGACACCTGGACCCTCCGGGATGGCCGCCCGTGTCCCGCCCACTCACGTGAATCCTTTGCTCTGCGCGATGGGCGTCCAGGAGAGCGTGGAGAGCGTCTCGATCACCTGGGGACACCGAGGTGACACCGGGGCCCTGAGGGGTGACCCGGACCCCCAGGTCCCACCCCCCAGCACAGCCGGACCCCTGCGCCCACCTTGCCGAAGTCCTGGACGTCGAAGAGGTCGAAGGCGCCGAAGAGCCGGTGCTTGGGGAGCCCGAATTTGTCGGCGCAGGCGGTCAGGAAGGTGCGGATGTTCCTCAGGCACAGGAACTGCGGTGGCACCGGTGGCACCAGTGTCACCAGTGTCACCGGTGTCACCTCTGTCATCACCGGCACCCCCCCCCCGTGATCGCCATCAAAATCAGGGTCTCTGTCTCGCCACGGTTGTGACCACCGTTGTCACCGATGGTGGCATCATCTCCGCCATTGATGTCGTCATGGTCGCTGTCAACCCCGTGAGCATTGCCACCACCACCATCATCATCATCATCATCATCATCATCATCATTGTCATCGTCGTCATCGTCATCGTCATCGTCATTGTCATCGTCATCGTCATTGTCATTGTCATCATCACCCCAGGTCTCTCAATCATGCCAGTCCTGTCATTGTCACCATCAATGTCACCATCACCAACAACCCCAATGTCCTCATCGTCGTCATCATCATCATCGTCATCGTCATTGTCATTGTCATCATCACCCCAGGTCTCTCAATCACGCCAGTCCTGTCATTGTCACCATCAATGTCACCATCACCAACAACCCCAATGTCCTCATCGTCGTCATCATCATCATCGTCATCGTCATCATCATCATCGTCATCATCATCATCATCATCATCCCCACTGTCCCCATCACGGTCTCCACTCTCATCCACACCCATCTTTGACACCATCAATGTCACCATCACCAACAACCCCAATGTCCTCATCATCATCATCATCATCATCGTCATGATCATCGTCATCATCGTCATTGTCATCATCATCATCACCCCAGGTCTCTCAATCACGCCAGTCCTGTCATTGTCACCATCAATGTCACCATCACCAACAACCCCAATGTCCTCATTGTCATCGTCATCGTCATCATCACCCCAGGTCTCTCAATCACGCCAGTCCTGTCATTGACACCATCAATGTCCCCATCCCCATTGTCCCCACCACCCACCATTGTCACTGCCATTGTCACCCCCAGTGTCCCCATCGGGGCTCTCACCTGTGACATCTGTGGCTGGGGACAGATGTCCCGTGGTGGCACAGCGTGGGGCAGGAGGACATTGTCCCCACCATTGTCACCATCAATGTCCCCATCCCCATTGTCCCCACCACCCACCATTGTCACCCCTCTGTCCCTTCTGGGGCTCTCACCTGTGACATCTGTGGCCGGGGACAGATGTCCCATGGTGGCATGGTGTGGAGCAGGAGGACATTGTCCCCATCATTGTCACCATCATTGTCCCCATCCCCATTGTCCCCACCACCCACCATTGTCCCCATGGGGCTCTCACCTGTGACATCTGTGACCGGGGACAGATGTCCCGCATTGGCACGGCGTGGAGCAGGAGGACATTGTCACCATCATTGTCCCCATCCCCATTGTCCCCACCACCCATCATTGTCCCCATCAATGTCACCAACCCATTGTCCCCTCTGGGGCTCTCACCTGTGACATCTGTGGCTGGGGACAGATGTCCCTTGATGTCACGGCGCAGAGCAGGACATTGTCACCACCATTGTCCCCATCAATGTCCCCATCATTGTCCCCATCAATGTCCCCACCCATTGGGGCTCTCACCTGTGACATCTGTGGCCGGGGACAGATGTCCCGTGGTGGCACGGCATGGAGAAGGACATTGTCACCACCATTGTCCCCATCAATGTCCCCATTGGGGCTCTCACCTGTGACATCTGTGGCCGGGGACAGATGTCCCGTGGTGGCACGGCATGGAGAAGGACATTGTCCCCATCATTGTCCCCATCCCCATTGTCCCCATTGGGGCTCTCACCTGTGACATCTGTGGCTGGGGGCAGATGTCCCTTGGTGGCACGGCATGGAGCAGGACATTGTCCCCACCATTGTCCCCATCATTGTCCCCATCCCCATTGTCCCCACCATTGTCCCCACCATTGTCCCCATGGGGCTCTCACCTGTGACATCTGTGGCCGGGGGCAGATGTCCCTTGGTGGCACGGTGTGGAGCAGGACATTGTCCCCACCATTGTCCCCATGGGGCTCTCACCTGTGACATCTGTGACTGGGGACAGATGTCCCGCATTGGCACGGCGTGGAGCAGGAGGACATTGTCCCCATCAATCCCCCATTGTCCCCATCCCCATTGTCCCCACCACCCACCATTGTCCCCATCAATGTCACCAACCCATTGTCCCCTCTGGGGCTCTCACCTGTGACATCTGTGGCCGGGGACAGATGTCCCTTGGTGTCACGGCGCGGAGCAGGACATTGTCACCACCATTGTCCCCATCAATGTCCCCATCATTGTCCCCATCAATGTCCCCACCCATTGGGGCTCTCACCTGCGACATCTGTGGCCGGGGACAGATGTCCCTCGGTGGCACAGCATGGAGCAGGACATTGTCCCCATCATTGTCCCCATCCCCATTGTCCCCATTGGGGCTCTCACCTGTGACATCTGTGGCTGGGGGCAGATGTCCCGTGGTGGCACGGCATGAGGCAGGAGGACATTGTCCCCACCATTGTCCCCACCATTGTCCCCACCATTGTCCCCATGGGGCTCTCACCTGTGACATCTGTGGCCGGGGGCAGATGTCCCGTGGTGGCACGGCATGGAGCAGGAGGACATTGTCACCATCATTGTCCCCATCCCCATTGTCCCCACGGGGCTCTCACCTGTGACATCTGTGGCCGGGGGCAGATGTCCCTCGGTGGCACGGCGCGGGGCAGGAGCGCGTTGAGCAGGTGGCACAGCAGGACCCCATCGCGCAGCGCCTGCGCCAGGTCCCACACCTGTCCCCCGGGGCTGCTGGCCCGGTGTCCCGCGGGCAGGACGCGCGCGGCCACCAGCCAGTGGGCGCACTGCCGCCACACCTCCATGGGGACACCACGGGGACACCGCGGGCAGGCGGCTCCTGGCGGGGTGAACTGCTGGGGAGGGGCGTCCTGGTGGGGTGAACTTCAGTGGAGAACTTCAATGGTGGCAGGTTCAGGTGGGGTGAACTTCAATGGAGGTGGGTCCTGGTGGGACGAACTTCAATGGAGAACTTCAATGGAGGCAGGTTCTGGTGGGATGAATTTCAGTGGAAGAACTTCAGTGAAGGTGGGTCCTGGTGGGTGAACTTCAATGGAGAACTTCAGTGGAGGTGGGTCCTGGTGGGATGAACTTCAGTGGAGAACTTCAATGGAGGTGGGTCCTGGTGGGTGAACTTCAATGGAGAACTTCAGTGGAGGTGGGCCCTGGCGGGTGAACTTCAGTGGAGAACTTCAATGGTGGCAGGTTCAGGTGGGGTGAACTTCAATGGAGGTGGGTCCTGGTGGGACGAACTTCAATGGAGAACTTCAATGGAGGTGGGTCCTGGTGGGACGAACTTCAATGGAGAACTTCAGTGGAGGTGGGTCCTGGTGGGATGAATTTCAGTGGAGGTGGGTCCTGGCAGGATGAACTTCCATGGAAGTGGGTTCTGGTGGGATGAACTTCAATAGAAGAACTTCAATGGAGGTCGGTCCTGGTGGGATGAACTTCAATGGAGGTGGGTCTTGGTGGGATGAACTTCTATGGAGGTGGGTCTTGGTGGGATGAGCTCCAGTGGAGGAACTGGTGGAGGTGGGTCCTGGCAGGATGAACTTCAGTGAAGGAGTCGAAGGAAGAGGGTCCAACCATCAACTTCTGGCCAGGAGCTGATGGAGATGGGATCCTGGTGGAGATGAAATCCCAATGGAGACGAGATCCTGATGGAGACGAGATCCTGATGGAGATGGGATCCTGGTGGAGGTGAGATCCTGCTGGAGATGAGATCCCGGTGGAGGTGAGATCCTGATGTGGGTGAGATCCTGATGGAGATGAGATCCTGATGGAGGTGAGACCCTGGTGGAGATGGGATCCTGGTGGAGATGAGATCCTGATGTGGGTGAGATCCTGCTGGAGATGAGATCCTGATGGAGATGAGATCCTGATGGAGATGGGATCCTGGTGGAGGTGAGACCCTGATGTGGGTGAGATCCTGGTGGAGATGAGATCCTGGTGGAGGTAAGATCCTGGAGGAGGTGAGGTCCTGATGGAAATAAGATCCTGATGGAGATGGGATCCTGGTGGAGATGAGATCCTGATGTGGGTGAGATCCTGATGGAGATGACACCCTGGTGGAGATGAGACCCTGGTGGAGGTGAGATCCTGGTGTCACCACTCCTGTCCAGACCAGCACCAGCTGAGGCCTTGCCTTGTGTGGCCAGGTCCTGGATGACCCCTGGATGACCCCTGGATGACCCCTGGATGACCCCTGCACCAACCTCAGCCCCTCCAAGCGCTCCTGGGCCACCTCCCCCGGCTCAGGAGGTCCCTTCCCCCCAGGAAAGGGAGGAACCGGAGGCGCTGGGGCCCCGTGGGGCCACCACCGGTGACAAGTGACAAACGCCGCTCCCGCTGCCACGGCCACCTCCGGATGGCCCCGATGGGCTCCTCCTCCTCCTCCTCCTCCTCCTCCTGCTGCTGGAGAAGCTCCGGTGGCCTGGAGGAGCTGCTGGGCTGGCCCGGTGGCCTGGTGGCCCGAGGCAGAAGTGTCACACCCCGGAGGTGACACGGAGGACAACGGCGGTGGCGCCTGCGCCCCGGAGGTGACACAGGGTGACTTCCTGTCCCAGCGGTGGCACCGGGGAGGAGCTGCCACCAAGGGGGTGGTGGCCACGAGGGGACAACGGGGGGGACGTGGGACACGGTGGGGGGGGGGATCTGGGCTCCGGGGGCTTGGAGAGGGGACAAGGTCACAGGAGGGGCCCAGGTGGGCTGGGCATGGTGGCCCAGAGGGTCCAAGAAGGGTCCAGGTGGTCTGGATGTGGTGGCCCAAGGGGACCAGATGGTCTGGATGTGGTGGTCTCAGAGGGGTCCAGGTGACCTGGACATGGTGGAGGTGGGTCCAGGTGGGCTGGACATGGTAGAGGTGGGTCCAGGTGGGGTGGACATGGTGGACCAGAGGGTCCAGATGGCCTGGATGTGGTGGCCCAGAGGGTCCAAGAAGGGTCCAGGTGGTCTGGATGTGGAGGTCTCAGAGGGGTCCAGGTGACCTGGACATGGTGGCCCAGGAGATCCAGGAGGGTCCAGGTGGGGTGGACATGGTGGCCCAGGAGGGTCCAGGTGGGGTGGATGTGGTGGCCCAGGAAAGGTCCAGGAAAGATCTGGGTGGTCTGGACATGGTGGACCAAGGGCTCCAGGTGGTCTGGACATGGTGGAGGTGGGTCCCGGTGGGGTGGACATGGTGGACCAGAGGGTCCAGGTGGCCCGGACATGGTGGAGGTGGGTCCAGGTGGTCTGGACATGGTGGACCAAAGGATCCAGGTGGCCTGGATGTGGTGGCCCAGAGGGTCCAAGAAGGGTCCAGGTGGTCTGGATGTGGTGGCCCAAGGGGACCCGGTGTTCTGGACTTGGTGGCCCAGGAGGGTCCAGGTGGGCTGGACATGGTGGAGGTGGGTCCAGGTGACCTGGACATGGTGGTCTCAGAGGGGTCCAGGCGACCTGGACATGGTGGAGGTGGGTCCAGGTGGTCTGGACATGGTGGCCCAGGTGGGTCCAGGTGGGTTGGACATGGTGGCCCAAGGGGTCCAGGTGGGGTGGACGTGGTGGAGGTGGGCCCAGGTGGGGTGGACATGGTGGCCCACGAGGGTCCAGGTGGGCTGGACATGGTGGCTCAGGAAAGGTCCAGGAAAGATCCAGGTGGGCTGGACATGGTGGAGGTGGGCCCAGGTGGGGTGGACATGGTGGAGGTGAGTCCAGATGGTTTGGACATGGTGGTCCTGGAGAGGTCCAGGTGGGGTGGACATGGTGGCCCAGGAAAGGTCCAGGAAGGATCCGGGTGGTCTGGACATGGTGGACCAGGAGATCCAGGAAGGGTCCAGGTGGTCTGGACATGGTGGCCTAAGGGCTCCAGGTGACCTGGACATGGTGGAGGTGGGTCCAGGTGGGGTGGACATGGTGGCCCAGAGGGTCCAAGAAGGGTCCAGGTGGTCTGGATGTGGTGGCCCAAGGGGACCAGGTGACCTGGACATGGTGGCCCAGGAGATCCAGGAGGGGTCCAGGTGTTCTGGACATGGTGGCCCAGGAGGGTCCAGGTGTTCTGGACATGGTGGAGGTGGGTCCAGGTGTTCTGGACGTGGTGGCCCAGGTGGGTCCAGATGTTCTGGACATGGTGGCCCAGGGTGTCCAGGAGGGACCCAGGACCTGTCAAGGTCTCAGGATGGACCCAGGTGTCCATGCCCAGGAGGTGACGCCGTTCTCCAGGTGCCACCAAAGCTCCAGGAGGTCACCCAGGACCTTCCAGGGGTCACCAGGGTCACCCAGCTGTCCATGACCCCTTGAGGGGGGGGTCAAGGAGGACCCTCCTCACCCCCCACTGTCCCCAATGTCCCCAATGTCCCCAATGTCCCCCACTGTCCCCTCTGTCCCTTGCTGTCCCCCACTGTCCCCTGATGTCCCTGCTGTCCCCAATGTCCCCCACTGTCCCCTGATGTCCCTGCTGTCCCCAATGTCCCCACTGTCCCCTCATGTCCCCTGATGTCCCCTACTGTCCCCAATGTCCCTGCTGTCCCCCACTGTCCCCTGATGTCCCTGCTGTCCCCTAATGTCCCCACTGTCCTCCACTGTCCCCGCTGTCCTCTCTGTCCCCCACTGTCCCCACTGTCCCCACTGTCCCCACTGTCCCTGCTGTCCCCTGTTGTCCACCCCTGTGCCCGCTGTCCCCTCCTGTCCCTTGTGTCTCCTCCTGTCCCTCACTGTCCCCCACTGTCCCTGCTGTCCCTCGCTGTCCCCTTGTGTCCCCTGTTGTCCCCCGCTGTCCCCACTGGTCCCTCCTGTCCCTCACTGTCCCCTCCTGTCCCCACTGTCCCCGCTGTCCCCACATCCCCTTCTGTCCCTCACTGTCCCTCACTGTCCCCTGATGTCCCTGCTGTCCCCACATCCCCCGCTGTCCCCTCCTGTCCCCTCCTGTCCCTGTGTCCCCCACATCCCCCACTGTCCCCACCGTCCCCGCGCTGTCCCTCCTGTCCCCTTCTGTCCCCCACTGTCCCCTCTGTCCCCTTGTGTCCCCTCTGTCCCCCCGCTGTCCCCGCGCTGTCCCCGCGGTGTCGCAAGCCCCGCGCTGGCCCCGCGCCCGCTCCTTCCCCGAAATGAGGAGCGGCCGCCCCGCCCCTCCCCCACCGCGCCCCGCCCCTCCCCCACCCCAACCGCTGCCACCTCCCCCACCCCCCCCAACCCCCCCCTTTGTCACCGGGGTCCCCAAGGTGTCACCCCCAGACCCACACAGGCGGCCGCAGGTGACAGAAAGTGACCAAAGGTGGCCGGGAGTGACCAAAGGTGGCCGCAGGTGGCCGGGGGTGGCCGGAGGTGACCAAAGTGGCCGAAAGTGACCAAAAGTGACCAAAGGTGACCAAAGGTGGCCGGAGGTGGCCGAAGCCACCCCCACTCCCCCTTTGTCACCGGGGTCCCCAAGGTGTCACCCCCAGACCCACACAGGTGACCAAAGGTGACCAAAGGTGACCGGGGGTGACCGAAAGTGACCAAAGGTGGCCGCAGGTGACCAAAGGTGGCCGGGAGTGGCCGCAGTGGCCGAAGGTGGCCGGAACCCCCCCCACTCCCCCTTTGTCACCGGGGTCCCCAAGTGTCACCCCCAGACCTACACAGGTGACCAAAGGTGACCAAAGGTGGCCGCAGGTGACCGGGGGTGACCGGGGGTGGCCGGAGCGCCCCGCCCCCACCCATGGGGGAGGGGTCAGGGTGGGGGCGGGGCTCGGGTTACCCAATAACCCCCCCGGGGCCGCCCCCATAAAGGGACAAGGGACCCCCCCCCCCACACCCCCCCCCGTCCCCGTCCCTGTCGCTGTCCCTGTCGCCGTCGCTGTCGCCGTCCCTGTCGCTGTCGCCGTCCCTGTCGCTGTCGCCGTCCCTGTCCCTGTCGCTGTCGCCGCCGCTGTCGCCGCCCCCTCCCTGCGGCCATGGGGGCTCCGGCGCTGCCCCCTCCTCACCCTCCTCATCCTCGTCCTCTCCTCTTCCTCCTCCTCGGATTCCTGGCGCTGCTCGGGACCCCCGCCCGCGCTCAGCTGTGAGACACTGGGGACCCCCACCCATGGGACCCCCACCCATGGGACCCTCACCCAAACCCACCCATGGGACCCCACCCAACCCAAACCCACCCATGGGACCCCCACCCAAACCCACCCATGGGACCCCCACTCATGGGACCCCCACTCCAACCAAACCCCACCCATGAGACCCCCACCCCAACCCAACCCATGGGACCCTCATTGGGAACCCCACCCATGGGACCCCCACCCAAACCCACCCATGGGACCCCCACCCATGGGACCCCCACCCATGGGACCCCCACCCAAACCCACCCATGGGACCCTCATTGGGACCTCCACCCATGGGACCCCCACCCAAACCCACCCATGGGACCCCCACCCAACCCAACCCCACCCATGGGACCCAAACCCAAACCCACCCATGGGACCCCCACCCCAACCCCACCCATGGGACCCCCACCCCAACCCCACCCATGGGACCCTCATTGGGACCCCCACCCATGGGACCCTCATTGGGACCCCCACCCATGGGACCCCCACCCCACCCCAAACCCACCCATGGGACCCCACCCCAACCCCATCCCCACCCATGGGACCCCCACCCCAACCAAACCCCACCCATGGGACCCCCACCCCCGTTCAAGGGACCCCCATGGAATCCCCTTTTTTGGGACCCCCCCCCCCCCACCCATGGGTGCTGTGGGAACAGATTTTGGGGTTTCTGGGTGCTCTGAGGCCCCCAAAGCTTTGTGAGGTCCCCAAGGTGGTTTTGGGACAGATTTTGGGGTTTCTGGGTGCTCTGAGGTCACCAAAGGTTTATGGGGTCCCCAAGCTAATTTTGGGACAGATTTTGGGATTTCTGAGGTCCCCAAGGTGTTTTGGAGCAGATTTTGGGGTTTTTGGGGCAGATTTTGGTGTTTCTGAGGTGCCCGAGGTGTTTTGGGACAGATTTTGGGGTTTTGGGGGCAGATTTTGGGGTTTTGTGGGAACAGATTTTGGTGTTTCTGAGGTGCCCAAGGTGTTTCTGGGGCAGATTTTGGGGGTTTCGGGGCAGATTTTGATGTTTCTGAGGTCCCCAAGGTGTTTTGGGACAGATTTTGGTGTTTCTGAGGTGCCCGAGGTGTTTTGGGACAGATTTTGGTGTTTCTGAGGTTCCCAAGGTTTTTTGGGACAGATTTTGGTGTTTCTGAGGTCCCCAAGGTGTTTTGGGGCAGATTTTGGGGTTTTTGGGGCAGATTTTGGTGTTTCTGAGGTCCCCTAGGTGTTTCGGGGCAGATTTTGGGGTTTTCGGGGCAGATTTTGGTTTCTGAGGTGCCCAAGGTGTTTTGGGACAGATTTTGGTGTTTCTGAGGTCCCCTAGGTGTTTTGGGGCAGATTTTGGGGTTTTCGGGGCAGATTTTGGGGTTTTTGGGGCAGATTTTGGGGTTTTCGGGGCAGATTTTGGGGGTTTTCGGGGCGGATTTTGGGTGTTTTGGGGCAGATTTTGGGGTTTTAGGGGCAGATTTTGGGGTTTCGGGGCAGATTTTGGGTGTTTCGGGGCAGATTTTGGGTGTTTTTGGGGCAGATTTTGGGGTTTTGGGGCAGATTTTGGGGGTTTTGGGGCAGATTTTGGGGGTTTCGGGGCAGATTTTGGGTGTTTTTGGGGCGGATTTTGGGGATTTCGGGGCGGATTTTGGGGTTTCGGGGCAGGTCCCTGTGCCCCGTGCCCCCCCAGCCCCGGCCAGCCCCGGCTGTCCCCAGGGTGACCATGGTGACCCCGGCCGTGCTGCGGCTGGAGACGGACGAGCGGCTGCTCCTGGAGGCCCCCGGGGTGACCGCGGCCACCCAGGCCCTGCTGCTGGTCCAGGACTTCCCCCAGAAGCGCCAGGTCCTGTTCCGGAGCCACGTGGAGCTGAGCCCGGAGCAGGGCATGATGGCCACGGCCACCATCAAGGTACGGTCACTGTCACCGTGTCCTGGTCACTGTCACCATCATGGTACGGTCACTGTCACCATGCCCTGGTCACTGTCACCATGTCCTGGTCAGTGCCACCATCCCCTGGTCACTGTCACCGTGTCCTGGTCAGTGTCACCATGTCCTGGTCAGTGCCACCATGTCCTGGTCAGTGTCACCACCCCCTGGTCAGTGTCACCATCCCCCCCTGGTCAGTGCCACCATGTCCTGGTCACTGTCACCATGTCCTGGTCAGTGTCACCATCCCCTGGTCAGTGCCACCATCAAGGTACGGTCACTGCCACCATGTCCTGGTCAGTGTCACCATGCCCTGGTCACTGTCACCATGTCCTGGTCAGTGTCACCACCCCCTGGTCAGTGTCACCATCCCCCCCTGGTCAGTGCCACCATGTCCTGGTCACTGTCACCATGTCCTGGTCACTGTCACCATCCCCTGGCCATGGCCACCATCAAGGTACGGTCACTGTCACCGTGTCCTGGTCACTGTCACCATCATGGTACGGTCACTGTCACTGTGTCCTGGTCAGTGCCACCATCAAGGTACGGGGTCACCTCCCTCTGGCCACTGTCACCATGCCCTGGTCACTGTCACCATCCCCTGGCCACGGCCACCATCAAGGTACGGGGTCACCCCCCCACCCTGGTCACTGTCACCATGTCCTGGTCAGTGTCACCATGTCCTGGTCAGTGCCACCATGTCCTGGTCAGTGCCACCATCAAGGTACGGGGTCACCTCCCTCTGGTCAGTGCCACCATCCCCTGGTCAGTGTCACCACCCCCTGGCCACGGCCACCATCAAGGTACGGTCACTGTCACCATGTCCTGGTCACTGTCACCGTGTCCTGGTCAGTGCCACCATGTCCTGGTCAGTGCCACCATGTCCTGGTCACTGTCACCATCATGGTACGGTCACTGTCACCATGTCCTGGTCAGTGCCACCGTGTCCTGGTCACTGTCACCATCATGGTACGGTCACTGTCACCGTGTCCTGGTCACTGTCACCATGCCCTGGTCAGTGTCACCATGCCCTGGTCAGTGCCACCATCAAGGTACGGTCACTGTCACCATCAGGGTACGGTCACTGTCACCGTGTCCTGGTCACTGTCACCATCCCCCCCGGTCACTGTCACCATCCCCTGGCCACGGCCACCATCAAGGTACGGTCACTGTCACCATCATGGTACAGTCACTGTCACCGTGTCCTGGTCAGTGCCACCATGTCCTGGTCAGTGCCACCATCCCCTGGTCATTGTCACCTCCCTCTGGTCAGTGCCACCATCAAGGTACGGGGTCACCTCCCCCTGGTCACTGTCACCATCCCCTGGTCACTGTCACCATGCCCTGGTCACTGTCACCATGCCCTGGTCAGTGCCACCATCAAGGTACAGTGTCACCTCCCCCGGTCAGTGTCACCATCCCCTTCTGGTAACTGCCACCACCCCCTCCGGTCAGTGCCACCTCCCCTGGTCACTGTCACCACGCCCCTCTGGTCACCGTCACCTCCCCCTGGTCACTGTCACCGCTTCCTTCTGGTAACTGCCACCACCCCCTTCCGGTCAGTGTCACCTCCCCGGTCAGTGCCACCACCCTGTGGTCACTGCCACCACCCCCTTCTGGTAACTGTCACCTCCCCCTGGTCACTGCCACCCCCTCTGGTCAGTGTCACCATCCCCCAGTCACTGCCACCTCCTGGTCACTGTCACCCCCCTGGTCACTGTCACCCCCCTGGTCAATGTCACCACCCCCGTCTGGTCAGTGTCACCCCCTGGTGACCAGCACGGGTCACTGTCCCCTCTCTGGTCAGTGTCACCCCCTGGTGGCCAGCACGGGTCACTGTCCCCTCTCTGGTCAGTGTCACCCCCTGGTGGCCAGCACGGGTCACTGTCCCCTCTCTGGTCAGTGTCACCCCCTGGTGACCAGCACCGGTCACTGTCCCTGCGGTCACTGCCCAGGACGGGAAACGGGAACTGACCCTGAGCGGGGGTGGGGAATGGCCGGGGGAGGGGACAGTGGTCACTGCTGGGGACAGAGGGCACTGCTGGGGACAGTGGTCACTGCTGGGGACAGAGGGCACTGCTGGGGACAGTGGTCACTGCTGGGGACAGCAGGGTGGTCACTCCTGGTTTCCATGGGGATGGCCACCTCCAAGTGTCCCCACAGATGTCCCCAATGTCCCTGTGGATATCCCCAATGTCCCCAGTGCTCCTGTCCCCGTGGATGTCCCCTGTCCCCACAGATGTCCCCAATGTCCCTGCCCCTCTGGATGTCCCCAGTATCCCCACTGTCCCCAATGTTGCCAATGTCCCCTGTCCCCAATGCCCCCTGTCCCCAATGTCCCCAATACCTCCTGTCCCACACATGTCCCCAGTGTCCCCAGTGTCCCCCTGTCCCCCTGTCCCCAGTGTCCCGAATCCCCCCACTGTCCCCACTGTCCCCAGTGTCCCCCGTGTCCCCATGTCCCCCCTGTCCCCAGTGTCCCCACTGTGTCCCCTGTCCCCCATGTCCCCACTGTCCCCATGTCCCTACTGTCCCCAATGTCCCCAGTGTCCCCATGTCCCCAATGTCCCCACTGTCCCCCCTGTCCCCAGTGTCCCCATGTTCCCCATGTCCCCCCGTCCCCACTGTCCCCAGTGTCCCCAGTGTCCCCATGTCCCCAATGTCCCCAGTGTCCCCCTGTCCCCATATCCCCAGTGTCCCCAGTGTCCCCATGTCCCCTGTCCCCCATATCCCCATATCCCCATGTCCCCTGTCCCCCCTGTCCCCAGTGTCCCCATGTCCCCACTGTCCCCATGTCCCCACATCCCCAATGTCCCCTGTCCCCAGGTGCCAGCCAAGGCGCTGCCGCAGGCGCCAGGGAAGCCGTTTGTGGCGGTGACAGCGCGGGTGGGCGCGGTGACACTGGAGAAGGTGCTGCTGGTGTCCCTGCAGAGCGGCCACATCTTCGTGCAGACCGACAAACCCATCTACACCCCGGGCAGCACCGGTGAGGGGACACCTGGGGACACCTGGGGACACTGCGGGGACACTGCGGGGACAGCTGGGGACACCCTGGGGGCAGCTGGGACACCTGGGGACACTGTGGGGACACTGCAGGGACACCTGGGGACACCTGGGGACAGCTGGGGACAGCTGGGGACACTGCGGGGACACCCTGGGGACACTGCGGGGACAGCCTGGGGACACTGCGGGGACACTGCGGGGACAGCCTGGGGACAGCTGGGGACACTGCGGGGACACTGCAGGGACAGCTGGGGACACCTGGGGACACTGCGGGGACACTGCGGGGACACCCTGGGGACAGCTGGGGACACTGTGGGGACAGCCTGGGGACACTGCGGGGACACTGCGGGGACAGCTGGGGACAGCTGGGGACACTGCGGGGACACTGCAGGGACAGCTGGGGACACCCTGGGGACAGCTGGGGACACTGCGGGGACACTTCGGGGACAGCTGGGGACACTGCGGGGACAGCTGGGGACAGCCTGGGGACATTGGAGGGGATGGGGACACCGAAGGGATTGGGACACTCTGGGGACACCTCATGTTGTCACCTCACCTTATCCCCTGTGTCCCCTCATGTTGTCCCCCTTGTCCCCTCTCCCCTTGTCCCTTGTCCCTTGTGTCCCCTCCCTTGTCCCTCAGGTCCTCCTCTGCTCCCCTTAGTCCCCTGTGTCCCCCCCAGTGCTGGCTGTCCCCACGTGTCCCCTGTGTCCCCCCTCACCTTGTCCCCTGTGTCCCTTCACGTTGTCCCCTCACCTTGTCCCCCTTGTCCCTTTTCTGCCCACCCTGTCCTTGTCCCCTCACCTTGTCCCCTTCCAGTCCCCTGTGTCCCCTCCAGTGCTGGCTGTCCCCTCTCAGTCCCCTGTGTCCCCCCTGACCTTGTCCCCTGTGTCCCCTCCCAGTGCTCTGCCGCCTCTTCACCGTGAACCACCTCATGCAGCCGGTGGCCAAGACGGTCACCGTGGAGATCAAGGTGGGTGACACAGAGGTGACACGGGTGGGTGACACGGGTGGGTGACACGGGTGTGACACGGGTGTGACACGGGTGGGTGACACAGAGGTGACACGGGTGTGACACAGGTATGACATGGGTGTGACACGGGTGGGTGACACAGAGGTGACACGAGTGTGACACGGGTGTGACACGGGTGGGTGACACAGGTGTGACACGGGTGTGACACGGGTGGGTGACACAGGTGGATGACACGGGTGTGACACGGGTGTGACACAGGTGGGTGACACAGAGGTGACACGGGTGTGACACAGAGGTGACATGGGTGTGACACAGGTGTGACACGGGTGGGTGACACAGGGGTGACACGGGTGTGACACGGATGGGTGACACAGGTGGGTGACACAGAGGTGACACAGAGGTGACACGGGTGGGTGACACAGGTGTGACACGGGTGGGTGACACGGGTGTGACACGGGTGGGTGACACAGGTGTGACACGGGTGGGTGACACGGGTGTGACACGGGTGGGTGACACGGGTGTGACACGGGTGTGACACGGTGCCACCCACGTGTCCCCTCAGACGCCCGACAACGTCATCATCAAACAAATCCCGGTGTCGTCCCCGACCAAAAACGGGATCCTGTCCCTCACCCACAACCTGCCCGAGGTCATCAGGTGGGTGTCACCGTCCCCCGCGGTGGCCTGGGGACACCCCCGGCACTGTCACCTCCCTGTCACCTCCCTGTCACCTCCCTGTCACCTCCCCCAGCTTGGGCATGTGGACGATTTCGGCCAAATTCGAGGATTCTCCGGATCAGGATTTCAGCACCAAATTCGAGGTCAAGGAATACGGTGGGTGAGGGGTGAGGGTGGCCTTGGGGACATCGGGGGCTGTCCCCAGGGGGTGGCGGTGTCACCGTGTCACCGATGTCACCAATGTCACCCTGCAGTGCTGCCCAGCTTCGAGGTGTCCGTGATTCCTGAGGAGAAATTTCTCTACATCGACAGCCAGGAGGACTTCAAGGTGTCCATCCTGGCCAGGTGACACCAAAATGTCCCTTTTTGGGGACAACAGTGTCCCCTCGGGGGTCACAGCTGTGTGGGGGGACAGGGGACAGCTGGGCTTGGCTGGTGGCCCTGGGGGTGGCACGATGGGGACACGGCGTGGCTTGGGGACATCGGTGGTGGTGGCAGGGATGGGGTGGCAGCATGGGGACATGGGGTGACATTGGTGATGGTGACAGGGATGGGGTGACAGGGACAGGGAGGGGACATGGGGACATTGTTGGTGGCAGGATGGGGACATGGGGGGACATGGGGACATGGGGTGACATTGGTGATGGTGACAGGGATGGGGTGACAGGGACAGGGTGGGGACATGGGGACATTGTTGGTGGCAGGGATGGGGTGACAGAGATGGGGTGGCAGCATGGGGACATGGGGTGACATTGGTGATGGTGACAGGGATGGGGTGACAGAGACAGGGAGGGGACATGGGGACATTGTTGGTGGCAGGGATGGGATGGCAGGGACAGGGGTGGCAGCCTGGGGACATGGGGGGACATGGGGACATTGGTGGTGGTGGCAGGGATGGGATGACAGAGATGGGGTGGCAGCATGGGGACATGGGGACAGTGACACAGTGACAGGGTGGCACAGTGGCACAGTGGCGTGGTGTCTGTCCCCAGGTACCTGTGGGGACAGGAATGGCTGTAATGGGGATGTGCAGGGGACACAGTGACACAGTGACACAGTGACATGGTGACACGGTGGCACGGTGGCTGTCCCCAGGTACCTGTACGGGAAGCGCGTGGACGGGATGGCCTTTGTCCTGTTTGGGGTCATGGTGGACGATGAGAGGAAGAGCATCCCCCAGTCCCTGCGGCGCGTCCCGGTGAGCCTGGCACTGCCACTGTCCCTGTCCCCAGCGCTGCCACTGTCCCTGTCCCCAGCGCTGTCCCGGTGAGCCTGGCACTGCCACTGTCCCTGTCCCCAGCCCTGTCCCCAACCCTGTCCCGGTGAGCCTGGCACTGCCACTGTCCCTGTCCCCAGCCCTGTCCCGGTGAGCCTGGCACTGCCACTGTCCCTGTCCCCAGCGCTGCCACTGTCCCTGTCCCCAGCCCTGTCCCGGTGAGCCTGGCACTGCCACTGTCCCTGTCCCCAACGCTGCCACTGTCCCTGTCCCCAACCCTGTCCTAACCCTGTCCCCAACCCTGTCCCCATGTCCCCAACCCTGTCCCCAGGTTCAGGACAGTGACACCGAGGCCATGCTGTCCCCCTGCTGTCCCTAACCCTGTCCCCAATGTGTCCCCAATGTGTCCCCAGGTGCAGGACGGTGACGCTGACGTCCTGCTGTCCCTAACCCTGTCCCCAATGTGTCCCCAATGTGTCCCCAATGTGTCCCCAGGTGCAGGACGGTGACGCTGACGTCCTGCTGTCCCTAACCCTGTCCCCAATGTGTCCCCAATGTGTCCCCAGGTGCAGGATGGTGACGCTGACGTCCTGCTGTCCCTAACCCTGTCCCCAATGTGTCCCCAATGTGTCCCCAGGTGCGGGACGGTGACGCTGACGTCCTGCTGTCCCTAACCCTGTCCCCAATGTGTCCCCAATGTGTCCCCAGGTGCAGGATGGTGACGCTGACGTCCTGCTGTCCATGGCTCAGCTGCGCGAGCGCTTCCCCAAGCCCCGGGAGCTGGTGGGACACTCCCTCTATGTCACTGTCACCGTCATCACCGAGTCGGGTCTGTGCGGGGACACGGGGGGACACGGGGGGACATGGGGGGACACGGGGGAATATGGGGAGACAGGGACAGTGAGGGGACATGGGGGGACACGGGGGGACATGAGGGGACAGGTACAGCAGGGGGACCCAGGGGACAGGGACAACGAGGGGACAGGGACATCAGGGGGACATGGGGGGACACGGGGGGACAGGGGGGGATAGGGACAGCAGGAGGACACAGGGGACAGGGACAACGAGGGGACAGGGACAGCAGGGGGACATGGGGGGACACAAGGGGATACAGGGAGACAGGGACAGTGAGGGGACACGGCGGGGACATGGGGGACATGGGGAGACATGGGGGGACACGGGGGGACAGGGACAGCAGGGGGACACGGGGGACAGGGACAACGAGGGGACAGGGACATCAGGGGGACATCAGGGGGACATGGAGGACACGGGGGGACATGGGGAGACAGGGACAGTGAGGGGACACGGGGGGACACGGGGGGACATGAGGGGACAGGTACAGCAGGGGGACCCAGGGGACAGGGACAACGAGGGGACAGGGACAGCTGGGGGACATGGGGGGACACAGGGGGACATGGAGGGACATGAACAGCAGGGGGATATGGGGGGACATGAGGGGACACGGGAGACAGGGACAGTGAGGGGACACAGGGGGACATGGGGGGACAGGGACATCAGGGGGACACAGGGGACAGGGACAGCAGGGGGACATGGGGGGACACGGGGGACAGGGACAGTGAGGGGACATGGGGGGACATGGAGGACACGGGGGGACAGGGACAGCAGGAGGACATGGGGAGACATGGGGGGACAGGGACAGTGAGGATGGAGGGACACCTGGTGACATGGCCACCATGGTGTCCCCACAGGCAGTGAGGATGGAGGGTGGCAGGGGGACATGGGGGGACAGGGACAGTGAGGATGGGGGACACCTGGGGTGGGGACAGGGCCCGGAGGTGACACGGCCGCCGCGGTGTCCCCACAGGCAGTGACATGGTGGAGGCCCAGCTTGGTGACATCAAGATCGTGACGTCCCCCTACAGCATCCACTTCACCCGCACCCCCAAGTACTTCAAGCCGGGGATGCCCTTTGACCTCATGGTTGGTGACGTCTTGGGGACAGCGGTGGCCCAGGGTGGTGGCACGGGGACCCACGGGGTGTCCTGGGGCGGGGACAGGGCACAGCTGGGGCTGGAGGAGGAGTCGGTGCCTGGGTGATGTCCCCGTGTCACCTGAGAGGGGCTGGGGACCAAGAGCTGTCCCCGTGTCCCTGGGGTGGCACTTGCTGGTGCCAGTGTCCCTTTGCAGTGCCACCGCCCCTTCCCGGTGTCACCGCCCCTTCCCGGTGTCACCGCCCCTTCCCGGTGTCCCTTTGCAGTGCCACCGCCCCTTCTCAGTGTCACCACCCCTTCCCAGTGTCATTGTCCCCGGTGTCACCACCCCTTCCCGGTGTCATTGTCCCCGGTGTCACCACCCCTTCCCAGTGTCCCTTTGCAGTGTCACCACCCCTTCGCAGTGTCCCCTCCCAGTGCCACCACCCCTTCCCGGTGTCATTGTCCCTTCCCACTGTCCCCTCCCAGTGCCACCACCCCTTCCCAGTGTCCCTTCCCAGTGTCACTGCCCCTTCCCAGTGTCATTGTCCCCAGTGCCACCACCCCTTCCCAGTGTCCCTTCCCTCACTCCCACGTCCCCCCATCCCTCAGTGTCCCCTCCAGGTTTATGTCACCAATCCCGGTGTCCCCTCCAGGTTTATGTCACCACCCTCAGTGTCCCCTCCAGGTTTATGTCACCAACCCTCAGTGTCCCCTCCAGGTTTATGTCACCCTCTCAGTGTCCCCTCCAGGTTTATGTCACCAATCCCAGTGTCCCCTCCATGTTTATGTCACCACCCCCGGTGTCCCCTCCAGGTTTATGTCACCACCCTCAGTGTCCCCTCAGGTTTATGTCACCCTCTCAGTGTCCCCTCCAGGTTTATGTCACCAATCCTGGTGTCCCCTCCAGGTTTATGTCACCAATCCCCGTGTCCCCTCCAGGTTTATGTCACCAATCCCGGTGTCCCCTCCAGGTTTATGTCACCAATCCCCAGTGTCCCCTCCAGGTTTATGTCACCACCCCCGGTGTCCCCTCCATGTTTATGTCACCAATCCTCAGTGTCCCCTCCAGGTTTATGTCACCAATCCCCGTGTCCCCTCCAGGTTTATGTCACCAATCCCGGTGTCCCCTCCAGGTTTATGTCACCAACCCTGACGGGTCCCCAGCGCCGCGTGTCACCGTCGAGGCCGATGGCTTCCAGGGCCAGGTGTCCACGCGGGGCGATGGCACGGCCAGGCTGGTCCTCAACATGCCGGCCACCAGGGACAGCGTCCCCATCACCGTGAGTGGGGACACCGCTGTCACCTCACCAGGGTGGCCCAGGGCTGGGGAGGTGACCGGGGCTTGAGGTGGCTGAGGTGGTGATGACCACGGCTCAGGACAGCAGGACTGGACATTGGTGATGGTCAGTGCACTGTGGTGGTCAAGATGTCCAGAGACCTCCATAGTGGCCAAAATCTCCATAGTGGCCAAAATCTCCATGATAACCAACACACTTCCATGATGGCCAAGACCTCTATGGAACCTCTGTGGTGGCCATGCCCTCCATGATGGCCAAGCCCTTTGTGGTGGCCAAGACCTCTATGGAACCTCTATGGTGGCCAAGTCCTCCATGATGGCCAAGCCCTCCATGATGGCCAAGTCCTCCATGATGGCTCCTCTATGGAACCTCTCTGGTGGCCAAGCCCTCTATGATGGCCAAGCCCTCCATGATGGTTCCTCTATGGAACCTCTCTGGTGGCCAAGCCCTCCATGATGGCCAAGGCCTCTATGGTAGACAAGACCTTTATGGAGCCCCTATGGTGGCCAAGATCTCCATGATGGCCAAGATCTCTATGGTGGCCAAGTCCTCCATGATATCCAAGACCTCTATGGTGACCAAGACTGTTATGGAGCTCCTATGGTGGCCAAGCCCTCCATGATGGCCAAGACCTCTGTGGTGGCTACAACCTCAATGGAACCTCAATGGTGGCCAAATCCTCCATGATGGTGGCCAAAGCCTCTCTGGTGGCCAAGACCTTTATGGAACCTCTGTGGTGGCCAAGCCCCCCATGATGGTTCCTCCATGGAACCTCTCTGGTGGCCAAGACGTCCATGATGGCCAAATCCTCCATGATGGCCAAGGCCTCTATGGAACCTCTGTGGTGGCCAAGGCCTCCATGATGGCCTAGCCCTCCATGATGGCCAAGGCCTCTATGGAACCTCTCTGGTGGCCTAGACCTCCATGATGGCCAAGCCCTTTGTGGTGGCCAAGACCTCTATGGAACCTCTCTGGTGGCCAAGTCCTCCATGATGGCCAAGCCTTCCATGATAGCCAAGCTCTCCATGCCGGCCAAGACTGCCATGATGGCCAAGGCCTTTATGGTGGCCAAGACTTATGGAGCCCCTATGGTGGCCAAGATCTCTATGGTGGCCAAGACTGCCATGATGGCCAAGCCTTCTATGGTGGCCAAGCCCTTTATGGTGGCCAAGCCCTCCATGATGGTTCCTCCATGGAACCCCTATGGTGGCCAAGCCCTCCATGATGGCCAAGCCCTCCATGATGGCCAAGACCTCTATGGAACCTTTATGGTGGCCAAGACCTCTATGGAACCTCTCTGGTGGCCAAGCCCCCCCATGATGGCCAAGCCCTCCATGATGGTTCCTCTATGGAACCTCTCTGGTGGCCAAACCCTCCAGGATGGCCAAGGCCTCTATGGAGCCCCTATGGTGGCCAAGCCCCCCCATGATGGTTCCTCTATGGAACCTCCATGATGGCCAAGCCCTCCATGATGGCCAAACACTCCATGATGGCCAAGGCCTCTATGGAGCCTCTCTGGTGGCCAAGGCCCCCCCATGATGGTTCCTCTATGGAGCCTCTCTGGCGGCCAAGGCCTCTATGGAGCCCCTCTGGTAGCCAAGGCCTCTATGGAGCCTCTCTGGCGGCCAAGGCCTCCATGATGGCCAAGCCCTCCATGATGGTTCCTCTATGGAACCTCTCTGGTGGCCAAGGCCTCTATGGAGCCTCTCTGGCGGCCAAGGCCTCTATGGAACCTCTCTGGTGGCCAAGGCCTCTATGGAGCCTCTCTGGCGGCCAAGGCCTCCATGGAGCCTCTCTGGCGGCCAAGGCCTCCATGATGGCCAAGCCCTCCATGATGGTTCCTCTATGGAACCTCTGTGGTGGCCAAGGCCTCTATGGAACTTCTCTGGTGACCAAGCTCTCCATGATGGTTCCTCTATGGAGCCTCTCTGGTGGCCAAGGCCTCTCTGGAGCCTCTCTGGCGGCCAAGGCCTCCATGATGGCCAAGCTCTCCATGATGGTTCCTCTATGGAGCCTCTCTGGTGGCCAAGGCCTCTATGGAGCCTCTCTGGTGGCCAAGGCCTCCCCGCTGCCCCCAGCCCGGCCCGTGTCCCTCCCCGCTGACCGAGTGCCCCCGTGTCCCCTGTGCCAGGTGCGGACGGCGCAGGAGGGGCTGCCCCCGGAGCGCCAGGCCTCGCGGCAGATGACGGCCCAGGCCTATCGCAGCCAGGCCGGCTCGGGCAACTTCCTGCACCTGGCGGTGGCCACCACCGAGGTCCAGACCGGGGAGAACCTGGCCGTCAACTTCCACCTCAAGACCAGCGACAACAACGTCCGCAACTCCGTCCCGTTCTTCACCTACCTGGTGGGTACCCGCGGTTGATCGGTGGTGCCCCCACCTTGGCCATCTGGACGTCCAGGGACCTGGAGGAAATTTGGATGAGCATGGGGGGCCCTTGAGGGACTTGGGAGGTCCTTGAGGGGTTTGGGGGGTCCTTGAGGGGTTTGGGAGATCCTTGAGAGGTTTGGGAGGTTCTTGAGGGTTTTTGGAGGTTCTTGAGGGGTGTGGGGGGTCCTTGAGGGGTTTGGGGTTTGGAAGGTCCTTGAAGGAACTGAGAGGTCCTTGAGGGACCTGGGAGGTTTCACCTACCTGGTGGGTACCCGCGGTTGATCGGTGGTGCCTCCACCTTGGTGACCACCTGGACATCCAGGGACCTGGAGGACATTTGGATGAGCCTGGGGGGACCTGGGAGATCCTTGAGGGGTTTGGGAGGCCCTTGAGGGGTCTGGGAGGTCCTTGAGGGGTTTGGGAGGCCTTGGAGGTGTTTGGGAGGTCCTTGAGGGGTTTGGGAGGTCCTTGAGGGGTTTGGGAGGTTCTTGATGGAACTGAGAGATCCTTGAGGGGTTTGGGAGGTCCTTGGAGGTGTTTGGGAGGTCCTTGAGGGAACTGAGAGGTCCTTGGAGGTGTTTGGAAGGTTCTTGAGGGGTCTGGGAGGTCCTTGAGGGGTTTGGGAGATCCTTGAAGGACCTGGGAGGTTCTTGAGGGACCTGGGAGGTCCTTGAGGGGACACTGAGGGGCGTCCAGGTGGTCACCAAGCCTGGGTTCCTGGCAGATCATGACCAAGGGCCGCATCCTCCGAGCCGGCCGGCAGCGGCACGAGCCCGGCCAGAGCTTGGTGACCATGACCCTGCCGGTGACGCCCGAGCTCATCCCGTCCTTCCGCATCGTGGCCTTCTACTACGTCCTGCCCGGCGAGATCGTGGCCGACTCCGTCTGGGTGGACGTCAAGGACACCTGCATGGGCTCCGTCAGTGTCCCCTGGTGGTCCCAGGGGGCTCCCAGGGGGTCTTGGAGACGTTGGATGGGCCTTGGTGGTGGTGGAGTGGTCCTTGGGGTGGCCCTGGAGGCACCTGGGAGGTCTTGGAGCTGTTTGGGGGGTCCTTGAGGCACCTGGGAAGTTCTTGAGGGGTTTGGGAGGTTCTTGAGGGGTTTGGGAGGCTCTTGAGGGAACTGAGAGGTCCTTGAGGTGTTTGAGAGGTCCTTGAGGTGTTTGAGAGGTCCTTGAGGGATCTGGGAGGTCCTTGAGGGACCTGGATGGCCTTGAGGTCCTTGAAGTGGCCCTTGAGGGATCTGGGAGGATTTGGAGATGTTTGGGGGGGCCTTTGAGGGGTTTGGGAGGTTCTTGAGGGGTCTGGGAGATTCTTGAGGGGTTTGGGGGGTCCTTGAGGTGTTTGGGGGGTCCTTGAGGGGTTTGGGAGGTTCTTGAAGGAACTGAGAGATCCTTGAGGGGTTTGGGAGGTCCTTGAGGGAGCTGGGAGGTTCTTGAGGGGTTTGGAAGGTTCTTGAGGGAACTGAGAGGTCCTTGAGGTGTTTAGGGGCCCTTGAGGGATCTGGAGAACCTTTGGAAGGGTTTGGGTGGCCTTGAGGGACCCTTGAGGGATCCGGGGGATCTTTGGAAGGGTTTGGGAGGACCCTGAGATCCTTGGGGACCTTTGGAAGAACTCGAGGGGACATTGAGGGACCTGAGTGGCCCCCGGTGGGGATTTGGTGTCACTTGTGCGGTTTTGGACACTCCACGAGGAGCTTGGACATCTCCAGGGTGACCCAGGTGGCCCTGGTGGCCCTGGTGGCCCAGACATGAAGCCCATGTCCAAATGTGGTGTCTCCTGTGACAAAAGTGTCTTTTGGGGACATCCTGGGGACGTCACCTCCTGTGTCTGTGGCAGCTGGTGGTGAAGGGGGCGACAGAAGGTGACAACCGTGTCCAAGAGCCGGGGTCAGGGATGAGGCTGCACATCGAGGGCGACCACAAGGCCTACGTGGGGCTGGTGGCCGTGGACAAGGGGGTCTACGTCCTCAACAAGAACAAGTTCACCCAGGCCAAGGTGGGTGGCCCTGTCCTCCATGTCCCCTGGTGGTGGCCACCATGGTTGTGCCTGTCCCCATTGGTCCTTGGTGGTGGCCACCATGGTTGTGCCTGATGTCCCCTGGTGGTGGCCACCATGGTTGTGCCTGATGTCCCCTGGTGGTGGCCACCATGGTTGTCCTTGTCCTCATCATCTCCTTGTGGTGGCCACCATGGTTGTCCATGACCCTGATGTCCCCTGGCGGTGGCCACCATGGTTGTCCCCATTGTCCCTGCTGTCCCTGGGTGGTGGCCACCATGATTGTCCCTGTCCCTGCTGTCCCCTGGTGGTGGCCACCATGGTTGTCCCTGTCCCCATCATCCCCTCCTGGTGGCCATCATGGTTGTCCCTGCCATCCCTGCATGGTGGCCGTGGCCGTCACGGGTGTCCCCATTGTCCCCAGGGTGGGGTGGTGGCCATCACAGCTGTCCTCTCACCTCTGGGTGGTGGCAGTGTCACAGCTGTCCTGTGACCTCTGGGTGGTGGCAGTGTCACGGCTGTCCTGTCACCCCTGGGTGGTGGTGGCAGTGTCACGGCTGTCCTGTCACCCCTGGGTGGTGGCACTGGTCACAGCTGTCCCCTGTGGGCGCAGGTTTGGGACACGGTGGAGAAAAGTGACATCGGCTGCACCGCGGGCAGTGGCCGGGACAACGTCGGCGTCTTCGCGGACGCCGGCCTGAGCCTGGCCACCAGCGTCAAGGTCACCACGCCCCAGCGGTCAGGTGGGGACAGCTGTGGTGGCACCGCGGGGACAGGCGGGTGGCACCTCAGGGAGGTGGCATCTTACAGAGGTGGCACCTTGGGGATGGAGCAGGGGACGGGGATGGTGGAGGAGGTGGCACCTTGGGGATGGTGGAGGAGGTGACACCTCAGGGATGGTGGAGGTGGCACCTCAGGGATGGGGTAGGTGACATCTCCGGGATGGTGGAGGTGGTGGCACCTTGGGGATAGGAGAGGTGACATCTTGGGGATGGAGGAGGTGGCACCTTGGGGATGGAGGAGGTGGCACCTTGGGGATGGTGGAGGTGGCATCTCAGGGATGGTGGAGGTGGCACCATGGGGATAGTGGAGGTGGCACTTCAAGCATGTGGCACCTCAGAGACAGGAGAGGTGACACCTTGGGGATGGTGGAGGTGACACCTCAGGGATGAGGGAGGTGACACCTCAGGGATGAGGGAGGTGACACCTCGGGGATGGTGGAGGTGACGCTGAGCTTTGGGATGTGACACCTGGGACACCTTGGGGTCCTGACCAGTGTCCCCTCTGTCCCCAGAGCTCCTGTGTCCCCAGCCTGCCAAACGCAAGCGGCGCTCGCTGGCACTCGCCGAGTACAAGGGCACCAAGGGTGGGTGGCACTGGGGTGTCCCTTGTCCCCAAGGTCACCAGGGTGTCCCTTGTCCCCAGGGGTCCCCAGGGTGTCCCTGGTCCCCGAGGTCCCCAGGGTGTCCCTTGTCCCCGAGGTCACCAGGGTGTCCCTGGTCCCCAAGGTCCCCAGGGTGTCCCTGGTCCCCAAGGTCCCCAGGGTGTCCCTTGTCCCCGAGGTCACCAGGGTGTCCCTGGTCCCCAAGGTCCCCAGGGTGTCCCTGGTCCCCGAGGTCCCCAGGGTGTCCCTTGTCCCCGAGGTCACCAGGGTGTCCCTTGTCCCTGAGGCTGCCAAAGTGTCCCAGACCCTGAGGGTCACCAGTGTCCCATGTGCCACAGCAACCCCTGTCCCAAAGGCCACCAGAGTGTCCCATGTCCCAGATGCCACCAGAGGAGCGTCCCATGTCCCTGAGGGCCACCAGAGTGTCCCGTGTCCCAAAGGCCACCACAGTGTCCCATGTCCTAAAGAACCACCAGAATGTCCCACACTCCAAGGTTCTATTCCCAAGAGTCACCAGAATGTCCCACACCCCTGAGAACTACCAGTGTCCCATGTCCCTGAGGACCACCAGAGTGTCCCATGTCCTAAAGAGCCACCAGAGTGTCCCACACCCCGAGGTCCCCATGTCCCTGAGGGCCACCAGAATGTCCCACACCCCGAGGTCCCCATTCCAGAGCCACCAGAATGTCCCACACCCCTGATGTCCCCATCCCCAAAGGCCACCAGAATGTCCCACACCCCGAGATCCCCATTCCAGAGCCACCAGAGTGTCCCACACCCCACGGTCCCCATGTCCCTGAGGGCCACCAGAGTGTCCCACACCCCTGATGTCCCCATGTCCTAAAGAGCCACCAGAATGTCCCACACCCCTGATGTCCCCATCCCCAAAGGCCACCAGAATGTCCCACACCCCGAGGTCCCCATGTCCTAAAGAGCCACCAGAATGTCCCACACCCTGAGGGCTACCAGAGTGTCCCACACCCCGAGGTCCCCATGTCCCAAAGGCCACCAGAATGTCCCACACCCCGAGATCCCCATTCCAGAGCCACCAGAATGTCCCACACCCCGAGATCCCCATTCCAGAGCCACCAGAGTGTCCCACACCCCGAGGTCCCCATGTCCCTGAGGGCCACCAGAGTGTCCCACACCCCGAGGTCCCCACTCCCTCGAGCCACCAGGGCCTGTCCCATCCCACTCCTGGTGTCCACCAGCGGCCGAGTACTCGGACAAGCTGGAGAGGAGGTGCTGCGAGGACGGGATGAAGGACAACCCGATGGGACACGGCTGCGAGCAGAGGAGCGAGTACATCCTGGAGGGCGACGCCTGCGTCCGCGCCTTCCTCGACTGCTGCAGATACATCAAGGCCAAGCGGGACCAGCAGAACCTCTCGCCCAGCGCCGGCCTGGCCAGAAGCAAGTGTTGGGTCACGGAGGGTGGGAGAAGGTTGGGAGCTTGGAGGAACCTCGGGTGGAGGTTGGTGGAGTGTCCTGGGTGGGTTTTGGGTGTTCCTTGGTGGAACTCAGGTGAAGGTGAGCTTGAGCAGAGCTTGGGTGAAGGTTGGGTGTTCCTTGGTGAAGGTCAGGTGGATCTTGGGTGTTCCTTGGGTGTTCCTTGGTGAAGGTGAGGCGAAGCTTGGGTGTTCTTTGGGTGTTCCTTGGATGTTCCTTGAGTGTTCCTTGGTGAAGGTCAGGTGAACGTTTGGTGTTCCTTGGGTGTTCCTTGGATGTTCCTTGGGTGTTCTTTGGGTGTTCTTTGGAATTGCCCTGGGGGAAGTTCAGGTGCTCCTCAGGTGCAGCTCGGGTGAAGGTTGGGAGGGTCTTGGCTGGGTTTTGGGTGTTCCTTGGTGGAACTCAGGTGAAGGTGAGCTTGAGCAGAGCTTGGGTGAAGGTTGGGTGTTGCTTAGTGAAGGTCAGGTGGATCTTGGGTATTCCTTGGTGAAGGTCAGGTTTGGGGTGTTCCTTGGTGGATCTCAGGTGAAGGTGAGCTTGAGCAAAGCTTGGGTGTTCCTTTGGTGTGCTTTGGTGAAGGTCAGGTGTTCCTTGGGTGTTCCTTGGGTGTTCCTTGGTGAAGGTCAGGTGGACCTTGGGTTTTCCTTCAGTGTTCCTTGGTGAAGGTGAGGCGAAGCTTGGGTGTTCTTGAGTGTTCCTTGGATGTTCCTTGGATGTTCTTTG
This sequence comes from Agelaius tricolor, assembly GCF_023055355.1. Taxonomy (NCBI): domain Eukaryota; kingdom Metazoa; phylum Chordata; class Aves; order Passeriformes; family Icteridae; genus Agelaius; species Agelaius tricolor. Next base: position 429,788 of record NW_027269348.1, on the reverse strand, counting down.
GATTTTCCTTGGGTGTTCCTTGGATGTTCCTTGGATGTTCCTTGGGCGTTCTTTGGAATTGCCCTGGGGGAAGTTCAGGTGCTCCTCAGGTGGAGCTTGGGTGAAGGTTGGGAGGGTCTTGGCTGGGTTTTGGGTGTTCCTTGGTGGAACTCAGGTGAAGGTGAGCTTGAGCAGAGCTTGGGTGAAGGTCGGGTGTTCCTTAGTGAAGGTCAGGTGGACCTTGGGTGTTCCTTGGGTGTTCCTTGGGTGTTCCTTGGTGAAGGTCAGGCAAACCTTGAGTGTTCCTTGGATGTTCTTTGGGTCTTCTTTGGATGTTCTTTGGATGTTCCTTGAATGTTCCTTGGGTTTTCCTTGGGTGTTCCTTGGGCATTCTTTGGACTTTCCCTGGTGGAAGGTCAGGAGAACCTTGAGTGTTCCTTGAGTGTTCTTCGGGTGTTCCTTGGACTTCCCCTGGTGGAAGGTCAGGAGAACCTTGGGTGTTCCTTGGGTGCTCCTCAGGTGGAGCTTGGGTGAAGGTTGGGAGGGTCTTGAGTGGGTTTGGGGCATTCCTTGGGTGAAGGTCAAGTGGCCCTTGGACAACCCATTGGGCAACACTTGGGTGGCAGTTGGGTGACCTTGGGCAAGACAAAGGGTGACACTGGGTGACACTGGGTGACACTGGGTTGAGACTGGGTGACACTGGGTGGCACTGGGTGACACTGGGTGACACTGGGGTGGTGCTGGGGTGATACCGGCTCCACCCAGGGGTCTCAGCCCTGAGGCCACGTTTGAGAGGTCCGATGCCACCACCCCCAGGCCATGAGGACGAGGATCCCTTCTTGGAGGACTCGGACATCGTCTCGCGGACCCTCTTCCCCGAGAGCTGGCTGTGGCAGGTGGAGCAGCTGACGGAGCCACCCAACAAGCTGGGGTGAGCCTGGACCTCCTGTGCCACCACCCTCCTGTCCCACCACCCTCCTGTGCCACCACCCTCCTGTGCCACCACCCTCCTGTGCCACCACCCTCCCACCCCACAGCCCAGCCTGGGCACCCTGTCCCCATCCAGCTTGGACATCTCTGGAGAGCAGTTATGGTCACCCCAAAGCCACACAAAGGTCCCTGATAAACTCCCGGTCCAGCTCAGGGGTTCTTGGTCCTCTCAGGGGTCATCTCCAAGCTCCTGGTCCTGCTTGGGGGTCCGTGGGGTGGGGACATCTCTGGGGACCAGGGAGGTCCCACAGTGGGTTTGGGACATCTTTGGGGACCATGGAAGTCCAGCTGTGGGGCTGGGACATCTTTGGGGACCAGAGAAGTCCCATGGGGACACCCCCTGACCCTCTTGGTCACTCCTGTCCTCTCCAGGATCTCGGCCAAGACGTTGCCCGTGTACCTGCAGGACTCCATCACCACCTGGGAGATCCTGGCCGTCAGCCTCTCCCCCACCAAAGGTATGGGGCCATGGAGGACAAGGGGGTTCCTGGGGCCAGCAGAACGTCCCCAAACCTCGTGGGGGGTCCCTGAGACCTGAAGGGTCCCCTAAAGCCTGGAGGGGTTCACCAGGATTTGAGGGATCTCCAAAATCTGAGGGGGAGATGCCCCAAAGCCTGGTGGCCATCCTTGGGATTTGAGGGATCTCCATGGAGCTTGAGGGATCTCCTAAACTTTGGGATTCAAGGGGTCTCCTAAACCTTGGGAGGACTCTGTGGGTCTTGATGGATCTCCCAAACCTTGGGAAGACTCTATGGGTCTTGATGGATCTCCCAAACCTTTTGAGGGCTCTGTGGGTTTTGATGGATCTCCCAAACCTTGGGAAGACTCTATGGGTCTTGATGGATCTCCTAAACCTTAGGAGGATCCCATAGTTCTTGATGGATCTCCCAAACCTTTGGAGGATCCCACAGTTCTTGATGGATCTCCCAAACCTTTTGAGGGCTCTGTGGGTCTTGATGGATCTCCCAAACCTTTTGAGGACTCCCTGGCCTTCCAGGGACCTCTGAAGACCTCGGGGCTGCCTTGGGGACATGAGGTGTCCCCAGCCCCAAGCCCTCACGTGTCCCCAACCCCAGGGCTGTGCGTGGCCACCCCCTACGAGGTCACGGTGATGAAGCAGTTCTTCATCGACCTCCGCCTGCCCTACTCGGTGGTGAGGAACGAGCAGGTGGAGATCCGCGCCATCCTCTACAACTACTGGCTCCACGACATCACGGTCAGCTGGGGACATTTTTTTTGGGGACGCCAAAGGTCACCCTGTCCAGACCTCAGGTGTGACCTCCTTGTCACCGTCCAGGTGCGCGTGGAGCTGATCTACAACCCCGACCTGTGCAGCCCCTCCACGGCCAAGCGGCGCTTCCAGCAGGTGCTGCGGGTGAAGGCCGAGTCCTCGCGCGCCGTGCCCTTCGTCATCGTCCCCCTCAAGCTCGGCCAGCTGGACGTCGAGGTCAAGGCGTCCGTCCGCGACCGATACGTGGGCGACGGGGTCAAGAAGAAGCTCCGGGTGGTGGTGAGTGGCCAAGAGTGGTGGCATCTACGTTCTTGAGATGTTCCCAGCATGGTGGCATCCATGGTGTTCTCCTTCAGTGGTTGGGCGGCCACCATGGGTGGGCCAGGTCCACCACGGCAGAGGTGGGGGGTGGGTGGTGGCACGTCCAGTCAGCCGTGGTGGCACCAAGGGGTCAGCGTGTGTGGCCAGTTTGGTTTGGTTGCATCATTGATTTGGTGTTTTCAATCAATATCTTCATTGATCACCTGGATGGGGTCAGGCTGACCATGGGACTTGATGCTTGTAATCAATATCTTCATTGGTGATCTGGATGGGGTCACCAGGGCCAGGCTGACCATGGGACTTGATGTTTTTAATCAATATCTTCATTGATGAGATCACCAAGGCCAGGATGACCATGGCACTTGATGCCCTCATTGATTTGATATTTTCAATCAATATCTTCATTGATGATCTGGGTGGGGTCACCAAGCTCAGGCTGACCATGGTGGCCACACAATGAAGTTGACCAAGACACAAGAGTGACCTTGGGGTCTCCAGGACCTCAGCGACCTGTGTGACCCGGTGTGGCCTCCTGGGGCTGTCCCCATGTGTCGCTGGGGGTACTGGTTTATACTGGGAGGCCTCTCCCAGTGGTCCAGAGGGGTTGGGACGGGGAGGACCCCAGAGCCAAGCCCACCTTCAGTGCCGGACTCTGCCCTGGACAGCCCGAGGGGATGCGGCTGGAGAAGACGGTGAAGATCGTGGAGCTGGACCCGCAGAAGAAGGGAGTCAGTGAGTGACATCTCTGGGCAGGTCCCATGGTGGGTTTGGGACATCTCTGGGGACCAAGGAGGTCCCACGGTGGCTTTGGGACATCTTTGGGGTCCATGGAGGTCCCACTGTGGGTCTGGGACGTCTTTGGGGACCAAGGAGGTCCCGTGGTGGGTTTGGGACATCTTTGGTGACCAGGAAGGTCCCACTGTGGGTTTGGGGCATCTTTTGGAGACCAGGGAAGTCCCACCGTGGGTTTGGGACATCTTTGGTGACCAGGAAGGTCCCACTGTGGGTTTGGGGCATCTTTTGGAGACCAGGGAAGTCCCACCGTGGGTTTGGGACATCTGGAGGGATCAAGGAGGAACCTCCAAGCTCAGGTTTGGGACAGCTTGGAGGACAGGGGACATCCCACCAGAGAACTGGGGCATCTCAAGGGACAAGGGACACCCTGATGTGGGGTGGGGCTGGGTCACCTCAGGGGAGGTTTTGGGGTCACCACGGCCACCCCACCCCACAGACGGCGTGCAGGAGGAGCGGGTGAAGGCCACTGACCTCTCGGACATCGTCCCCAACACCGAGTCGGAGACCAAAGTCAGCATCCAGGGTGAGCACCACGGAGAAGACACGTGGGGACAAGCTGGCTGGGGAGGGGGACAGGTGGGACATCTTGGGCGTGACACGTCCTCTCCTGGCGCAGGCAACCCCGTGTCCATCATCGTGGAGAAGGCCATCGATGGGGCCAAGCTGAAGCACCTGATCGTGACCCCGTCGGGCTGTGGGGAGCAGAACATGATCGGCATGACGCCCACGGTCATCGCCGTCCACTACCTGGACAACACCATGCAGTGGGAGACCTTCGGCGTCGACCGCCGGGCCGGCGCCATCGAGCTGATCAAGAAAGGTGGGAACGGCCCCAGAAGGGAGGGGATGTCCTCAAAATGGTGGGAACGTCCTCAAAATGGTGGGAAAGGCAACGAAAGTGGTGGGAATCTCCTCAAAATGGTGGGAATGGCAACAAAAGTGGTGGGAAAGTCCTCAAAATTGTGAGAATGTCATCAAAATAGCGGGAACATCCTCAAAATGGTGGGAACTGCAATGAAAGTGGTGGGAATGTCCTCAAAATGGTGGGAACAGCAACAAAATGGTGGGAAAGTCCTCAAAATGGTGGGAACTGCAATGAAAGTGGTGGGAATGTCCTCAAAATGGAGGGAACATCCTCAAAATGGTGGGAATGTCCTCAAATGCTGGGAATGTCATCAAAATGGTGGGAGCGCCTCCAAAATGGTGGGAACGTCCTCAAAATGGTGGGAATGTCCTCAAAATGGTGGAATGTCCTCAAAATGGTGGGAATGTCATCAAAGTAGTGGGAACGGCAACAAAATGGTGGGAATGGCACCAAAAGTGAGGAGAATGTCCTCAAAATGGTGGGAACGGCCCCAGAATGGTGGGATGTCCTTAAAATGGTAGGAACGGCACCAAAAGTGGGAATGCCATCAAAAGTGCTGGGAAAGTCCTCAAAATGGTGGGAATATTCTCAAAATGGTGGGAACGGCAACAAAATGGTGGGAACGGCAACAAAATGGTGGGAATGTCACCAGAAGTGAGGAGAATGTCCTCAAAATGGGGGGAACGGCACCAAAGTGGTGAGAATGTCCTCAAAATGGCGGGAACGGCACCGACGTGGTGGGAACATCCTCAAAATGGTGGCAATGTCTTCAAAATGGTGGGAACGTCCTCAAAATGGTGGGAACGGCAATGAAAATGGTGGGAATGTCCTCAAAATCCTGGGAATGTCATCAAAGTGGTGGGAACAGCAACAAAATGGTGGAATGTCCTCAAAATGGTGGGAATGGCACCAAAAGTGAGGAGAATGTCCTCAAAATGGTGGGAATGTCCTCAAAATGGTGGGAAAGGCAACAAAAGTGGTGGGAATGTCCTCAAAATGGTGGGAATGTCATCAAAGTGGTGGGAACAGCAACAAAATGGTGGGAATGGCACCAAAAGTGAGGAGAATGTCCTCAAAATGGTGGGAACAGCAACAAAATGGTGGGAACGGCACCAGAAGTGAGGAGAATGTCCTCAAAATGGGGGGAACGACTCCAAAATGGTGAGAATGTCCTCAAAATGGTGGGAACGGCACCAAAGTGGTGGGAACATCCTCAAAATGGTGGCAATGTCTTCAAAATGGTGGGAACGTCCTCAAAATGGTGGGAACGGCACCAAAAATGGTGGGGCTGGCAACAGAAGTGGTGGGAACGGTCCTCAAAAGAGGTGGGAATGTCCACAAAATGGTGGGAGTGTCCCTCGGTGTCCTCTCTTGGGTCGCAGGAGGTCCCTATCATCCGAGGTGGTGCAGAAGGTCGCTCCTCTGGAGGTGACCTGGGTTGGGTGACGCCAGTTTGGGGTTTCCAGAGTTACTGGTGTGCACTGGGACGGGCTCCAGAGCAGGTTGGCGGCCCGAGGGTTCCTCAGTTTAGGTGGGTGCTCTTTGTGTTGGCCAACGGTTGGAGGACCTTGGTGGCCTGAGACCACCACCAGCCATCCCTCACATTGACCAATGGCTGGAGGACACCCATGGCCTGAGGCCACCACTGGCCACCCCTGGCGTTGACCAACAGCTGGAGGCCATTGGTGGCCTGAAGCCCACCCAGGCCACCCCTCATGTTGACCAAAGGTTGGAGGACATTGATGGCCTGAGGCCACCCCTCCTGTTGACCAACAGTTGGAGGCCATTGGTGGCCTGAAGCCCACCCAGGCCACCCCTCATGTTGACCAACGGCTGGAGGCCATTGGTGGCCTGAGGCCACCCCTTGCATTGACCAACAGTTGGAGGCCATTGGTGGCCTGAGACCACCACCAGCCACCCCTCCTGTTGACCAACAGTTGGAGGCCATTGGTGGCCTGAAGCCCACCCAGGCCACCCCTCATGTTGACCAATGGTTGGAGGCCATTGGTGGCCTGAGACCACCCCTTGCGTTGACCAACAGTTGGAGGCCATTGGTGGCCTGAGACCGCCACCAGCCACCCCTCATGTTGACCAAAGGTTGGAGGACCTTGGTGGCCTGAGACCACCCCTTGCGTTGACCAACAGTTGGAGGCCATTGGTGGCCTGAAGCCCACCCAAGCCACCCCTCATGTTGACCAATGGCTGGAGAACATTGATGGCCTGAGGCCACCCCTCCTGTTGATCAACAGTTGGAGGCCATTGGTGGCCTGAGACCACCACCAGCCACCCCTCATGTTGACCAATGGCTGGAGGACATTGATGGCCTGAGGCCACCCCTCCTGTTGACCAACAGTTGGAGGACATTGGTGGCCTGAGACCACCACCAGCCACCCCTCACGTTGACCAATGGCTGGAGGACATTGATGGCCTGAAGCCACCCCTCCTGTTGACCAACAGTTGGAGGCCATTGGTGGCCTGAAGCCCACCCAGGCCACCCCTCATGTTGACCAACAGCTGGAGGACATTGATGGCCTGAGGCCACCCCTCCTGTTGACCAACAGTTGGAGGACATTGGTGGCCTGAGACCACCACCAGCCACCCCTCACGTTGACCAATGGCTGGAGGACATTGATGGCCTGAAGCCACCCCTCCTGTTGACCAACAGTTGGAGGCCATTGGTGGCCTGAAGCCCACCCAAGCCATCCTTCATGTTGACCAATGGCTGGAGAACATTGATGGCCTGAGGCCACCCCTCCTGTTGATCAACAGTTGGAGGCCATTGGTGGCCTGAGACCACCACCAGCCACCCCTCATGTTGACCAATGCCATCTCCTCGCAGGTTACACCCAACAGTTGGCCTACCGCAAGTCCGACAGCTCCTACGCCGCCTTCCTCAAGCGCCCCTCCAGCACCTGGTGAGGGACCTGCTGCCACCACCACTGCCACCCAGCCCAGGTGACAGGGCCAGGTGTGACCCTCAGGTGTCCCCATGCCCAGGCTGACCGCCTACGTGGTGAAGGTGTTCGCCATGGCCAGGAAGCTGACGGACATCGAGCACAGCGAGATCTGCGGCCCCATGAAGTGGCTCATCCTCAACAAGCAGAAGCCGGACGGGGTCTTCCAGGAGGACGCGCCCGTCCTCCAAAAGGAGATGATGGTAGGGGGACACCTCAACCCTGTCACTGCTGGTGGCCGAAGCTCGGGGGACCTCGGGTGGAGGGTGGGAGGTTTTGGGTGAAGGTCTGGTGAACTTTGAGTGTTCCTTGGGCGTTCCTTGGGTGAAGGTCCCGTGTTCCTTGGGTGCTTTTTGGGCGTTCCTTGAGTGAAGGTCAGGTGAACCTCAGGAATTCTTTGAGTGTTCCTTGGTTGAAGTTCAGGTGGTTTTTGGGTGTTCCTTGGACATTCCCTGGGTGAAGGTCAGGTGAACCTCAGGAATTCTTCGAGTGTTCCTTGGTTGAAGTTCAGGTGGGTTTTGGGTGCTCCTTGGGTGGTTTTTGGGTGTTCCTTGGGCGTTCCTTCGGTGAAGGTCAGGTGAGCGTCAGTAATTCATTGAGTGTTCCTTGGTTGAAGTTCGGGTGGGTTTTGGGTGTTCCTTGCCTGAAGGTCAAGTGTTCCTTAGATGGTTTTTGGGTACGTTCCTTGGGTGAAGGTCAGGTGTTCCTTGGGTGGTTTTTGGGCGTTCCTTGGGCGTTCCTTGGGTGAAGGTCAGGTGAGCATCAGGAGTTCATTGAGTGTTCCTTGGTTGAAGTTTGGGTGGGTTTTGGGTGTTCCTTGCCTGAAGGTTTTGGGTGTTCCTTGCCTGAAGGTCAGGTCTAAGTTCCTTAGATGGTTTTTGGGTAAGTTCCTTGGGTGCAGATCAGGTGAACCTCAGGAATTCTTTGAGTGTTCCTTGGTTGAAGTTCAGGTGGGTTTTGGGTGTTCCTTGGGTGCTTTTTGGGTGTTCCTTGGACATTCCTTGGGTGAAGGTCAGGTGAACCTCAGGAATTCTTTGAGTGTTCCTTGGTTGAAGTTCAGGTGGGTTTTGGGTGTTCCTTGGGTGCTTTTTGGGTGTTCCTTGGACGTTCCTTGGGTGAAGGTCAGGTGAACCTCAGGAATTCTTTGAGTGTTCCTTGGTTGAAGTTCAGGTGGGTTTTGGGCGCTCCTTGGGTGGTTTTTGGGTGTTCCCTGGAGTTTCCTGGGGTGAAGGTCAGGTGAAGGTCAAACATTCCTTGGGTCTTCCTTGGGTGCCTCTTGGGTATTTTTTGGGTGTCTCTTGGGCAAAGTTGGGGTGTCCATTGGGTGTCCCTTGGGTGTCCCTTGGGTGTTCCTCATGTGAAGGTAGGTGAAGGTCAGATACCCTTTGGATGTCCCTTGGGTGACGTTTGAGTGTCCACTGGGTGTCCCTTGAGTGTCCCTTGGGTATTCCTCACCTGAAGGTCAGGTGAAGGTCAGATATGCTTTGGATGTCCCTTGGGTGACGTTTGAGTGTCCACTGGGTGTCCCTTGATTGTCCCTTGGGTGTTCCTCACCTGAAGGTCACGTTAAGTTTAGATACCCTTTGGATGTCCCTTGGGTGTCCCTTGGGTGTCCCTTGGATGTTCCTCGCATGAAGGTCAGATATTCTTTGGGTGTTCCTCACGTGAAGGTCAGATATTCTTTGGGTGTCCCTTGGGTGTCCTTTGGGTGTCCCTTGGGTGTTCTTTGGATGTTCCTTGGATGTTCCTCACATGAAGGTCAGGTGAAGGTCAGATATGCTTTAGATGTCCCTTGGCTGTCCCTTGAGTGTTCCTCACCTGAAGGTCAGGTGAAGGTCAGATATCCTTTGGACACCCCTTGGGTGAAGTTTGGGTGTCCCTTGGGTGTCCCTTGATTGTCCCTTGAGTGTTCCTCATTTGAAGGTCAGGTAAAGGTCAGGTGAAGGTCAGGTATCCTTTGGATGTCCCTCGGGTGACATTCGAGTGTCCCTTGATTGTCCCTTGGGTGTTCCTCACCTGAAGGTCACATGAAGGTCAAATATTCTTTGGGTGTCCCTTGGGTGTTCCTTGGATGTTCCTTGGGTGTTCCTCACCTGAAGGTCACATGAAGGTCAGATGTTCTTTGGGTGTCCTTTGGGTGAAGTTTTGGTGTCCATTGGGTGTCCCTTGATTGTCCCTTGGGTGTTCCTCACATGAAGGTCACAGACCCTTTGGATGTCCCTTGGGTGAAGTTTGGCTGACCCTTGGGTGTCCCCTTGGACCAGTCAAGGACACATCTTTGGAATGAGCTGCTGGTGGACCACTGAGCTCCTGGAAAACCCCAATCCCGAGGTTTTTTCCCTCTTTTTCATCCCGCAGGGAGGCTACGCCGGCGCCGAGCCCGAGGTGTCCCTCACCGCCTTCGTGCTCATCGCCCTGCAGGAGGCACGGGACATCTGCAAGGACCACATCAACGTGAGTGACCCCACAGGTGACATTCCTGAGCTTCCAGACCGTCGTGGAAGCCACCTGAGATGCCAAATTCTCCATCCTTGGTTCCCAGAGCTTGGACGACAGCATCAACAAGGCCGCTGGGTTCCTGGCGCGGCGCTACGAGCAGCTGGCCCGGCCCTACACGGTGGCCCTGGCGTCCTACGCGCTGGCCCTGGCCGGGAAGCTCAAGAGCGAGAGGGTCCTCATGAAGTTCTCCAAAGGTGACGTCTCAAGAGGGGTCAAACTGGGGTGAAGGAGGTGGGTTTGGGTCCTCATGAGGTTCTCCAAAGGTGACACCAAACCTGGGGTGGAAATTGGTCAAAATTAGGGTGAAAGGAGGTGGGTTTGGGTCCTCATGAGGTTCTTGAAAGGTGAGACCTCGACAGGGGTCAAAATTGAGGTTAAAGGAGGTGGGTTTGGGTCCTCATGGGGTTCTTCAAAGATGACACCAAAACTGGGGTGGAAATTGGTCAAAATTAGGGTGAAATGAGGTGGGATTGGGTTCCAATGAGGTTCTTCAAAGGTGACGTCTCAAGAGGGGGCAAAATTGGGGTGAAAGGAGGTGGGATTGGGTTCTAATGAGGTTCTTCAAAGGTGACATCTCAAGAAGGGTTAAAATAGGGGTGAAAGGAGGTGGGATTGGGTTCTCATGAGGTTCTCCAAAGGTGACATCTCAAGAGTGGTCAAAATTGGGGTGAAAGGAGGTGGGTTTGGGTTCTCATGAGGTTCTGCAAAGATGACACCAAACCTGGGGTGGAAATTGGTCAAAATTGAGGTGAAATGAGGTGGGATTGGGTTCTCATGAGGTTCTCCAAGGGTGATGCCTCAACGGCTCAAAATTGGTGCCAGGAAAATTGGCTTTGGGTTCTCATGAGGTTCTCCAAAGATGACACCAAACCTGGGGTGGAAATTGGTCAAAATTAGGGTGAAAGGAGGCGGGTTTGGGTCTTCAGGAGGTTCTTGAAAGGTGAGACCTCAACAGGGGTCAAAATTGAGGTTAAAGGAGGTGGGTTTGGGTCCTCATGAGGTTCTTCAAAGATGACACCAAAACTGGGGTGGAAATTGGTCAAAATTAGGGTGAAAGGACGTGGGTTTGGGTTCTCATGAGGTTCTGCAAAGGTGAGACCTCAAGAGCGGTCAAACTGGGGTGAAAGGAGGTGGGATTGGGTTCTCATGAGGTTCTCCAAAGGTGACACCAAAACTGGGGTGGAAATTGGTCAAAATTGAGGTGAAATGAGGTGGGATTGGGTTCTCATGAGGTTCTCCAAGGGTGATGCCTCGATGGCTCAAAATTGGCGCCAGGAAAATTGGCTTTGGGTCTTCGTGAGGTTCTCCAAAGATGACACCAAACCTGGGGTGGAAATTGGTCAAAATTAGGGTGAAAGGAGGTGGGTTTGGGTCTTCAGGAGGTTCTTGAAAGGTGAGACCTCAACAGGGATCAAAATTGGGGTGAAATGAGGTGGGTTTGGGTTCTCATGAGGTTCTGCAAAGGTGAGACCTCAAGAGGGGTCAAAATGGGGGTGAAAGGAGGTGGGTTTGGGTCCTCATGAGGTTCTCCAAAGGTGACACCAAACCTGGGGTGGAAATTGGTCAAAATTGAGGTGAAAGGAGGTGGGATTGGGTTCCAATGAGGTTCTTCAAAGGTGACGTCTCAAGAGGGGGCAAAATTGGGGTGAAAGGAGGTGGGATTGGGTTCTAATGAGGTTCTTCAAAGGTGACATCTCAAGAGTGGTCAAAATTGGGGTGAAAGGAGGTGGGATTGGGTTCTCATGAGGTTCTCCAAGGGTGACACCAAAACTGGGGTGGAAATTGGTAAAATTGAGGTGGAAGGAGGTGGGTTTGGGTCCTCATGAGGTTCTCCAAAGGTGAGACCTCAAGAGGGGTCAAATTGGGGTGAAAGGAGGTGGGTTTGGGTTCTAATGAGGTTCTCCAAAGGTTACATCTCAAGAGGGGTCAAACTGGGGTGAAAGGAGGTGGGTTTGGGTCCTCCTGAGGTTCTCCAAAACTGTATCCTCACCCAGGGTTGGAATTTGGGGCCAGGGGAGGTGGTTTTAGGTCCTCCTGAGCTTCTCCAGAACTGATCCTCACCCAGGGTTGAGATCTGGGGTCAGAGGAGGTGGTTTTGGGTTCTCATGAGGTTCTCCAGAACTGAATCCTCACCCAGGGTTGGAATTTGGGGTCAGGGGAGGTGGTTTTGGGTCCTCCTGAGGTTCTCCAGAACTGAATCCTCACCCAGGGTTGGAATTTGGGGTCAGGGGAGGTGGTTTTGGGTCCTCCTGAGGTTCTCCAGAACTGAATCCTCACCCAGGGTTGGAATTTGGGGTCAGAGGAGGTGGTTTTGGGTTCTCATGAGGTTCTCCAGAACTGAATCCTCACCCAGGGTTGGAATTTGGGGTCAGGGGAGGTGGTTTTGGGTCCTCCTGAGCTTCTCCAGAAGTGCTTTAGGACCCTCCTGAGATAACGCCTCACCCGGGGCCATCATTTGAGGCCGGGCTGAGGTGGCCGTGGGGGTCCCTGGTGGCCGAAGGTGTCCCCGGTGTCCCCGCAGGCGGGGCCAGCTGGGAGGAGAGCAACGCCCGCACCTACAACATCGAGGGCACGTCCTACGCGCTGCTGGCCCTGGTGCAGATGGAGAAGGCCCAGCTGGCCGGGCCCGTGGTCCGGTGGCTGGCCCAGCAGAACTACTACGGAGGGGGCTACGGCTCCACCCAGGTGGGACACGGGACAGCCCCGGCCACCGCGGGGACAGCCCCGGGACCCCCGGCGGCGCTGGGGGTGACAGGGAGGGGCGTGGTCGTTTTGGGGACGTCCTGGGTGGCGCAGGAGCCAAAGGGCGCTCGGAAGAGTTTGGGGAGCTCCAGGTGATGTCACCAAGGCCTGGTGACACTGGTGTCCCCTCAGGCCACCCCGGAGCCCTTGTGGGTTCTCCAGCAGTGTCCCCAAGCCCTGGTGACCCCAGTGTCCCCTCAGGCCACCATCCTGGTGTTCCAACCCTGGCCCAGTACACAGAGCTGGTGTCCCCAAGCCCTGGTGACCCCGGTGTCCCCTCAGGCCTCCAAGCCCACCCATGAGCCCTTGTGGGTTCTCCATCGGTGTCCTCAAGCCCTGGTGACATCAAAGTCCCCTCAGGCCACCCCAGAGACCTTGTGGGTTCTCCATCAGTGTCCCCAAGCCCTGGTGACCCCAATGTCCCCTCAGGCCACCATCCTGGTGTTCCAAGCGCTGGCCCAGCACACACAGGTGGTGTCCCCAAACCCTGGTGACCCCGGTGTCCCCTCAGGCCACCATCCTGGTGTTCCAAGCGCTGGCCCAGCACACACAGGTGGTGTCCCCAAGCCCTGGTGACCCCAATGTCCCCTCAGGCCACCATCCTGGTGTTCCAAGCGCTGGCCCAGTACCAGGTGGCCGCGCAGGCCCAGGAGCAGCTGGAGCTGGACGTGTCGGTGCTGCTGCCGCGCCGCGCCAGCCCCATCAAGTACCGCATCGAGAACCGCAACGCGCTGGTGGCGCGCTCCGCCGAGGTAACGCCCCTGGCACCTGTCCCTGGCACCTGTCCCTGGCACCTGTCCCTGGCACCTGTCCCTGTCCCTGTCCTTAGCACCTGTCCTTGGCACCTGTCCTCGTCACCTGTCCTCGTCACCTGTCCTTGGCACTGTCCTTGGCACCTGTCCCTGTCCTCGTCACCTGTCCTTGGCACCTGTCCTTGGTACTGTCCTTGGCACCTGTCCTTGGCACCTGTCCCTGTCCTTGGCACCTGTCCCTGTCCTTGGCACTGTCCTTGGCACCTGTCCCCTCCCAATGTCACCTGTCCCTTCCCAATGCCAACATCCCCTGTTCCTCCTGGGGATGTCCCCTGTCCCCTCCCAATGTCCCCTGTCCCCTCCCAATGTCCCCTCCTGATGTCCCCTGTCCTTTCCCAACATCCCCTGTCCCTTCCCAATGTCCCCAATGTCCCTGTCCCTTCCCAATGTCCCCTCCCAATGTCCCCTCCTGATGTCCCCAATGTCCCCTCCCGATGTCCCCTCCCGATGTCCCCAATGTCCCCTCCGATGTCCCCACCGTCCCCTGTCCCCTCAGACCAAGCACAACGAAGACTTCACGGTCAAGGCCGAGGGCGTGGGCAAGGGGACAATGACAGTGGTGACCGTGTACCACGCCAAGGTCCCCGAGAGGGAGGACAAGTGTGACAAGTTCCACCTGAGCGTGGACGTGGAGGAGGTCAACAAGGGTGGGTCCCCAAATGTCCCCTCCCTGTCCTGGCGGTGTCACCGCCAGCCCCTCCCCGCGTCCCCTCTGTGAGCGCCCCGTGTCACCTTCGATGTCACCTCGGTGTCCCCACCCAGGCAGGGAAGAGGAGGATATCATCAGGACGGTCAAGATCAACATCTGCACCAGGTGGGGACACTGGGGACACTGGGGACACTGGGGACACTGGGGACAGGGAGGAGAAGGGGAGGAAGGGACATCGGGGACAGGGAGGAAAATGGGGACGTTGGGGACAGTGGGGACACTGGGGACAGTGGGGACAGGGAGAAGGGGAGGAAGGGACACTGGGGACAAGGAGGAAAATGGGGACATTGGGGACATCAGGGACGGGGTGAGGACATTGGGGAGAGGGAGGAAAATGGGGACACTGGGGACAGGGACAGCCGAGAAAGTATGGGGACACTGGGGACATTGGGGACACTGGGGACAACGGAGACAGAGAGGGGATGTTGGGGACAGGGACATCGGGGAGAGGATGGGGACATTGGGAACATTGGGGACATTGAGGACATTGGGGACCATGGGACAGGGACATCAGGGAAAGGATGGGGACACTGGGGACACTGAGGACTTCAGGGACACTGGGGACATTGGGGACACTGGGGACACTGAGGACTTTGGGGACACTGGGGACAGGGTGGGGAATGGGATGGAGGGACACAGGGGACATTGGGGACAGCGGGGACAGGGATGGTGACACTGGGGACAAAAAGCACTCACCTTGTCCCATGGGGGCGTTGGGGACATCGGGAGGGACAGGGGGGTGGGGACAGGCGGGGTGGCCTCAGCTGTGTCCCCACAGGTACCTGGACACCGTGGATGCCACCATGTCCATCCTGGACGTGTCCATGCTCACGGGATTCACACCGGACGTGCAGGACCTCAGGAGGGTCAGTGAGGGGACATGGGGACACCACAGGGGACATGGGGACACCACAGGGGGACATGGGGACACTGCGGGGACATGGGGACACCACAGGGGGACATGGGGACACCACAGGGGACATGGGGACACCACAGGGGGACATGGGGACACCACGGGGACATGGGGACACCACGGGGACACTGGGGGGACATGGGGACACCACAGGGGACACGGGGACACCATAGGGGGACATGGGGACACTGCGGGGACACTGGGGGGACATGGGGACAAAGACAAGGGACCCCAAGTCTTTGTGCCATCATGTGCCACCATGTCCCCTCGTTGCCACACGTGCGTCCTTGTGTCCCCACATCCTTGTTGTCCCCATGTGTCCCCACGGTCCTGGTGTCACGCTGTCCCCAGTGTCACACTGTCCCCACTGTCCCCAATGTCACCGTGTCCCTGTCCCCAGCTGTCCGAGGGTGTGGACAGGTACATCTCCAAGTTCGAGCTGGACCAGGACAAAGAGCGGAGCAACGTCGTCATTTACCTGGACAAGGTGGGGACACTGGGGACACTGGGGACACTGGGGATACTGGGGACACTGGGGACACTGGGGTGGGGATGGGACTGGGATGGTGACAGGGACAAAGTGGGACAATGACAAGGTGGGACAGGGATAGGACGGATGGGGACACAGGGGTGGGGACATGATGGGACAGGAACAGGGACAGGGATGGGGACATGATGGGACAGGGACAGGGACAAGGGGGGACAGGGATGGGGACAGGGGCAGGGACAGGGACGGGATGGCACAGGGGTCAGGATGGAGTTGGGGACATGAGCAGGGACAGGAGGGGGACAGGGCTGGGGACAGGGGTGGTGACAGCAACAGTGTCAAGGTGGTGACAAGGACAGGGATGGCTGGGGACAGCACGGGGACATGGCTGGGGACAGGACCGGGTGCGCTGGGGAGGTGGCTCGCAGCCTGTCTGAGTGCCACCCCCCTGTCCCTGTCCCTGTCCCCTGTCCCTGTTCCCTGCCTGTGTCCCCTGCCTGTGTCACCTGTCTCCCGTCCCTGTTCTCATCCCCATGGCTGTCCCTGTCCCCATCAATGTCCCCGTTCCCTGTCCCCGTCCCTGTCCCCGCGCTGTCCCCAGGTGTCACACAGGGCCCAGGAGTGTTTCGCCTTCAAGGCCCACCAGAGGTTCCAGGTGGGGCTGATCCAGCCCGCGGCCGTCAGCGTCTACAGCTACTACAGCATCGGTGTGTGACTGTCACTGTCATTGTCATTGTCACTGTCACTGTCTACAGCTACTACAGCATCGGTGTGTGACTGTCACTGTCACTGTCACTGTCACTGTCATTGTCACTGTCTACAGCTACTACAGCATCGGTGTGTGACTGTCATTGTCATTGTCATTGTCACTGTCATTGTCACTGTCTACAGCTACTACAGCATCGGTGTGTGACTGTCATTGTCATTGTCATTGTCACTGTCCCTGTCCCTGTCACTGTCACTGTCTACAGCTACTACAGCATTGGTGTGTGACTGTCATTGTCACTGTCACTGTCACTGTCACTGTCCCTGTCCCTGTCCCTGTCACTGTCTACAGCTACTACAGCATCGGTGTGTGACTGTCCCTGTCACTGTCACTGTCCCTGTCCCTGTCCCTGTCACTGTCTACAGCTACTACAGCATCGGTGTGTGACTGTCATTGTCACTGTCACTGTCCCTGTCCCTGTCCCTGTCACTGTCTACAGCTACTACAGCATCGGTGTGTGACTGTCATTGTCATTGTCATTGTCACTGTCCCTGTCACTGTCACTGTCACTGTCACTGTCCCTGTCCCTGTCACTGTCTACAGCTACTACAGCATCGGTGTGTGACTGTCCCTGTCACTGTCCCTGTCACTGTCCCTGTCACTGTCACTGTCCCTGTCACTGTCACTGTCACTGTCTACAGCTACTACAGCATCGGTGTGTGACTGTCCCTGTCACTGTCACTGTCACTGTCCCTGTCACTGTCTACAGCTACTACAGCATCGGTGTGTGACTGTCACTGTCACTGTCACTGTCCTTGTCACTGTCACTGTCACTGTCACTGTCCCTGTCCCTGTCACTGTCCCTGTCCCTGTCACTGTCACTGTCTACAGCTACTACAGCATCGGTGTGTCCTTGTCACTGTCACTGTCCCTGTCCCTGTCCCTGTCATTGTCATTGTCACTGTCACTGTCACTGTCCCTGTCACTGTCCCTGTCACTGTCCCCACCCTGTCCCTGTGCCTGTTCCCTCTGTCCCCATCCCTGTCCCATCCTTGTCCCTGTTCCCTCTGTCCCCAGCTGTCCCTGTTGTCCCCCACTGTCCCCAGCCGTCCCCTGATGTCCCCAGCTGTCCCCCGCTGTCCCTGCTGTCCCCCCCTGTCCCCTGCTGTCCCTGCTGTCCCCCGCTGTCCCCTGATGTCCCCGTGTCCCCGCAGACGATCGCTGCACCCGGTTCTACCACCCGGACAAGGAGGGAGGGAAACTGAACAAGATCTGCCAGGGGGACGTTTGTCGCTGCGCCGAAGGTGACACGGGGACACGGGGACAGGGTGGGACACGTCATGGCCATGGTGGGGACGTGTCACGGTCATGGTGGGACATGGGGACAGGGTGGGACACGTCATGGCCATGGTGGGGACGTGTCACGGTCATGGTGGGACACGGGGACAGGGTGGGACACGTCATGGCCATGGTGGGGACGTGTCACGGTCATGGTGGGACACATTGATGTGATGGGGATGTGTCATGGCCATGGTGGGACACGATGTGATGGGACACACCATGGCCATGCTGGGGACATGTCATTGTGGGACATGGTCATAGTGGGACACATCAATGATGAGATGTCACATGCCACCATGATGGGGACATGCCACTGCCATGGTGGAGACATGTCACAGCCATGGTGGGACATGTTGTGATGGGACACTACATAACCATGGTGGGGACAAGTCATGGTCATGGTGGGACACGTTGGTGTGATGGGACACATCATGGTCATGGTGGGACACATCAATGATGAGATGTCACATGTCACCACAATGGGGACATGTCCTGGCCAAGATGGGACACGTTGATGTGATGGAACACGTCATGGCCATGGTGGGACACGCCCCTGAGGAACTGTCACAGGTTACGACCATGATGGGGACACGTCCCTGCTGTGGTGGGACACGTCATGACCCTGGTGGGGACACGCCATTGATGAGACGTCACATGTCATGACTGTGATGGGGACACGTCCCTGCCACAGCTGACCTTGTCATGGCTGTGTCCCCGTGATGTCCCCACAATGTCCCCACGGTGTCCCCACAGAGAGCTGCTTCAAGCGCCAGGAGGAGCCCAGGGACATCACGGTCAACCAACGCATCGAGAAGGCCTGCGAGCCCGGGGTGGACTTCGGTGGGACATGGGGACAGTGGGGACAATGGGGATGTTGGGGTCAATGGAGACATTGGGGACATCAGGGATGTTGGGGACAATGGGGATACTGGAGGGCATTGGGGGACAGTGGGGACATTGGGGGACAATGGGGACAATGGGGACATTGGGGGACAATGGGGACAATGGGGACAATGGGGACATTGGGGGACAATGGGGACATTGGGGACAATGGGGATGTTGGGGACAATGGAGACATTGGGGGACACTGGGGACGTTGGGGGATTGGGACATCGGGGACATTGGGGACAATGGGGACAATGGGGGCATTGGGGACATTGGGGTCCATTGGGAGGACTGGGGACATCGGGGACATCAGGGACATTAGGAGTGGTCATTGGGGGCACTGGGGACATTGGGGGACACTGGGGACATCAGGGGCATTGGGGACATTGGGGGACAATGGGGACGTTGGGGGATTGGGACACTGGGGACATGGGGTGATAAGGGATCATGGCGGGTGACGTTAGGGACATCGGGGACATTGGGGACATGGTGGGACCAGAGAGGGACACGGTGGGGACAGGGGACACGGAAGGGCCACCCTGGCGGGGGTGACTGTCCCCATTGTCCCCAATGTGTCCCCTGGCAGTGTACAAGGTGAGGGTGCTGGCACAGGAGGAGACCCCGGCCTACGACAATTACGTCATGGAGGTGCTGTCGGTCATCAAGATGGGTACGGCCACCACGGGGGGGACAAGGCCACCATGGGGGGGACAAGGCCACCATGGGCTGGGGACAAGGCCACCATGGGGGGGGGGGGGACAAGGCCACCTCGGGGGGAGGACAAGGCCACCATGGGCTGGGGACAAGGACACCATGGGCGGGGACAAGGCCACCATGGGCTGGGGACAAGGCCACCATGGGGGAGGGGACAAGGCCACCATGGGGGGGGGACAAGGCCACCATGGGCTGGGGACAAGGCCACCATGGGGGGGACAAGGCCACCATGGGCTGGGGACAAGGCCACCATGGGGGAGGGGACAAGGCCACCATGGGCTGGGGACAAGGCCACCACAGGGGGGGGGGGACAAGGCCACCACAGGGGGAGGGGACAAGGCCACCATGGGCTGGGGACAAGGCCACCACGGGGGGGGGGACAAGGCCACCATGAGGGGGACAAGGCCACCATGGGCTGGGGACAAGGCCACCATGAGTGGGACAAGGTCACCATGGGCTGGGGACAAGGCCACCATGGGCTGGGGACAAGGCCACCATGGGGGGGGACGACAAGGCCACCATGGGTGAACATGGCCACCATGGGGGGACAAGGCCGTCATGGGTGCCCATGGAAGGAGGACAAGGTCACCTCAACAAGGTGACATGGTCACCTCGGGGGGTGGACAAGGCCACTACGGTGGGGACAAGGCCACCACAGGGTGGACAAGGCCACCATGGGCGGGAACATGGCCATCATGGGGGGACACGGCCACCTTGGGAGCGACAAGGCCACCACAGGGGTGGACATGGTGACACGGTGCCATCACGGTGACACCACGGTGACACCACGGTGACATCGTGGTGACAGGCACGGACGAGAACCCGGCCGGCAGCAACAGGACCTTCATGAGCCACCAGCAGTGCAGGGACAGCCTGAGGCTGCAGAGGGGACAGGACTACCTGGTCTGGGGACAGGCCAGCGACCTCTGGGCCAGCGGCAGACAGTAGGACACGGGCACAATGTCCCCAATGTCCCCTGGGTCCCCACTGTCCCCATTGCCCCCACTGTCCCCACTGTCCCCACTGTCCCCATTGTCCCCACTGTCCCCATTGTCCTCTATATCCCCATTGTCCCCATTGTCCCCATTGTCCCCTGGGTCCCCACTGACCCCATTGTCCCCTGGGTCCCCACTGTCCCCACTGACCCCATTGTCCCCACTGACCCCATTGTCCTCTATATCCCCATGGTCCCCATTGTCCCCTGAATTCCCAATGTCCCCATTGTCCCCATTGTCCCAATTGTCCCCTGTCTTCTATATCCCCATTGTCCCCATTGTCCTCTAAATTCCCAATGTCCCCACTGACCCCATTGTCCCCACTGTCCCCATTGCCCCTCTATCCCCATGGTCCCCATGTCCCCACTGTCCCTGGAGTCCCCATTGTCCTCTATATCCCCATTGTCCCCATTGTCCCCTGAATTCCCATTGTCCCCATTGTCCCTCTATCGTCATTGGAGCAGTGGCCCTTGGAGGCCACCCCTATATCCCCACTGTCCCCATTGTCCCCTGTGTCCCCTGTCCTCTATATCCCCATGGTCCCCATTGTCCCCTGAATTCTTATTGTCCCCAATGTCCCAACTGTCCCCTTTATCCCCATTGCCCCATTGTCCCCTGAGTTCCAGATGTCCCCATTGCCCCACTGTCCCCATTGCCCCTCCATCCCCTTTATCCCCACTGTCTCCACTGTCCCCATGGCTGTCCTTGTGTCCCCATGGCTGTCCCCACTGTCCCCATAGTCCCTATATCCCCATTGCCCCCATTGCCCCCATTGATGCCATTGTCCCTGCTGTCCCCATGGCTGTCCCCTGTGTCCCCATTGTCCCCTCTATCCCCTTTATCCCCATTGTCCCCACTGTCCCCATGTCCCCCTGTCTGTCCCCATTGTCTCCACTGTTCCCATGGCCCCAGGGCTGTCCCCTGTGTCCCCATTGCCTGTGTATCCCCATTGTCCCCGTGTCCCCCTGTCTGTCCCATTGTCCCCAGCTGTCCCCGTGTCCCCAGGTACAGGTACCTGATTGGGAAGGACACCTGGCTGGAGCAGTGGCCCTCGGAGGCCGCCCCTCTATCCCCACTGTCCCCATTGTCCCCATTGTCCCCACTGTCCCCATTGTCCCTATTATCCTCTCCGTCCCCATGTCCCCCTGTCTGTCCCGTGTCCCCCTGTCTGTCCCCGTGTCCCCCTGTCTGTCCCCATTGTTCCCATTGTTCCCATTGTCCCCACTGTCCCCATTGTCCCCATTGTCCCCATGTCCCCATGTCCCCATTGTCCCCACTGTCCCCATTGTCCCCATTGCCTGTGTATCCCCATTGTCCCTGTGTCCCCAGCTGTCCCCGTGTCCCCAGCTGTCCCCGTGTCCCCAGGTACAGGTACCTGATTGGGAAGGACACCTGGCTGGAGCAGTGGCCCTCGGAGGCCGCGTGCCAGGACCCGCTGCTCCAGCGCCGCTGCCAGGACTTCGTCGAGTTCTCCGAGAACATGGCGTTCTTCGGCTGTCCCACCTGAGTCCCCGAGGTGCCACCACCCTGGGTGCCACCAACCTGGGGTGTCACCAACCCTGGGGTGCCACCAACCCTGGGTGTCACTATCTTGGGGTGTCACCACACT
Organism: Agelaius tricolor; assembly: GCF_023055355.1. Lineage (NCBI taxonomy): Eukaryota > Metazoa > Chordata > Aves > Passeriformes > Icteridae > Agelaius > Agelaius tricolor. The sequence goes on along the minus strand of NW_027269348.1, from coordinate 408,241 downwards.
GGGTGCCACCAACCCTGGGGTGTCACCACACTGGGTGCCACCAACCCTGGGGTGCCACCAACCCTGGGGTGTCACCACCCTGCTGGTGGCACCCGGTTCTGGGGTGTCACCGCTCTTGTCCGGTCACTTTTTGTCCCCTCCCCGCCTTTGTTTGTTTGTTTGTTTTTGGTTAAAAAAGTCATTTCTGAGCAATTGGCTTTGGTGTGTCCTTGAAGGGGGGGACATGGCAGGGGACATGGGGACACCAAGGGGACATGGGGACACCATGAGGGACATGGGGACACCAGAGGGGACGTGGGGACATCACAGGGGACATGGGGACACCATAAGGGTCACCAGGACACCACAGGGTCAAGGGACCCCAATCCCCACACCCCAAAATCTGCACTCCACATTTCCCACCCCAAATTTCGCACCCCAAACCCTGCACTCCAAACTCCGCACCCCAAATTCCGCACCCCAAACCCTGCACCTCAAATTCTGCTCCCCACATTTCACACCCCAGATTTTGCACCCCAAATCCCACCCCCCAAACTCCGCCCCTCCAAACCCTGAACCCCACATTTCACACCCCAAATTTTGCACCCTAAACCCCACACCCCAAATTCTGCACCCCACACTCAGCACCCCAAATTCTGCCCCTCCAAACCCCACACCCCAAATTCTGCACCCCACATTTCCCACCCCAAACTCCACACCCCACATTTCTGCACCCCACATTTCCCACCCCAAGGCCTGCACCCCTCATTTCTCATCCCAAACTCTGCCCCCCGCATTTCCCACCCCCAAACCCCGCACCTGGGGCAGTTTTGGGGGGGGCTCTGGGGCATTTCTACGCTGCTGCCCTCACCTGCCCCTGCCTCCACCTTGGCGCAAGAGAGAACAGGTGTGCCCAGGTGTGCCCAGGTGTGCCATGGGTGTGCCCAGGTGTGTCCAAGATGTCCCAGGTGTGTCTGAGATGTCCCAGGTGTGCCCCAAGTGTGTCCAAGATGTTCCAGGTGTGCCCAGGTGTGCCCCAAGTGCCCCCAGGTGTACCCAGGTGTGTCCCCAGGTGTGTCCTATGTGTAGCCCAGGTGTGTCCTATATGTATCCCAGGTGTGTCCAGGTGTGCCCCGGTGTACCCTAAGTGTGTCTGAGATGTCCCAGGTGTGTCCCAGGTGCCCCCAGGTGTGTCCCAGGTGTGCAATGGGTGTGCCCAGGTGTGTCTGAGATGTCCCAGGTGTGCAAGGTGTGTCTCAGGTGTGCCCCAAGTGCCCCCAGGTGTGTCCCAGGTGTCCCCAGGTGTGTCCAAGATGCCCCAGGTCTGTCCCAGGTGTGCCCAGGTGTATCTCAGATGTTCCCAGGTGTGCCCCAAGTGTGTCCAAGATGTTCCAGGTGTGTCCAGGTGTGTAATGGGTGTGCCCATGTGTGTCCAAGATGTCCTAGGTGTGTCCCAGGTGTCCAGCTGTATCCAGGTGTACCCCAGGTGTACCCAGGTGTCCCCGAGATGTCCCAGGTGTACCCGTGGTGTCTCAGGTGTGGCCAGGTTTGTAATGGGTGTATCCCAGGTGTGCCCCAGCTGTATCCAGGTGTACCCCAGGTGTGCCCAGGTGTGTTTGAGATGTCCCAGGTGTGTCCTAGGTGTGTCTCAGGTGTGTAATGGGTGTGCCCAGGTGTACGCCAGGTGTATCCCAGGTGTGCCCGGGTGTATCCCAGATGTTCCCAAAGTGTGTCCAAGATGTTCCAGGTGTGCCCAGGTGTATTCCAGGTGTATCCAGGTGTGTCTGAGATGTCCCAGGTGTGTCCCACCTGTCCCCAGGTGCCCCCAGCTGTCCCCAGGTGTGTAATGGGTGTGTCCCCAGGTGTGTAATGGGTGTGTAATGGGTGTGTCCCCAGGTGTGTAATGGGTGTGTAATGGGTGTGTCCCCAGGTGTGTCTCCAGGTGTGTAATGGGTGTGTAATGGGTGTGTCCCCAGGTGTGTAATGGGTGTGTCCCCAGGTGTGTAATGGGTGTGTAATGGGTGTGTCCCCAGGTGTGTAATGGGTGTGTCCCCAGGTGTGTAATGGGTGTGTAATGGGTGTGTCCCCAGGTGTGTAATGGGTGTGTCCCCAGGTGTGTAATGGGTGTGTAATGGGTGTGTAATGGGTGTGTCCCCAGGTGTGTAATGGGTGTGTCCCCAGGTGTGTCCCTCCCCTCCCCCACAGCCGTTCCCGTTTCTCTGTTTTTTTATCTCCAAATCTTTTCCACGAAAATACAAAAAATATCCCGGGGGGGGAGGGGCCAGCAGGTGACACCGGGGGGGGGAGGGGGGGGGCTGGGGGTGTGACAGCGCCAGGTGACACCAGGTGGGGGTGACTGACAGTGTGCGACAGGTGACACTGTGTGACAGTGTGTGACAGGTGTGTGACAGGTGACAGTGTGTGACAGGTGTGTGACAGGTGTGTGACAGTGACAGTGTGTGACAGGTGTGTGACAGGTGTGTGACAGTGACAGGTGTGTGACAGTAACAGGTGTGTGACAGGTGTGTGACAGTGACAGTGTGTGACAGGTGTGTGACAGGTGTGTGACAGTGACAGTGTGTGACAGGTGAGTGACAGTGTGTGACAGTGACAGGTGTGTGACAGTAACAGGTGTGTGACAGGTGTGTGACAGTGTGTGACAGGTGTGTGACAGGTGTGTGACAGGTGTGTGACAGGTGTCAGTGTGTGACAGTGACAGGTGTGTGACAGTGTGTGACAGTGACAGGTGTGTGACAGTAACAGGTGTGTGACAGGTGTGTGACAGTGACAGGTGTGTGACAGGTGTGTGACAGGTGTGTGACAGGTGTCAGTGTGTGACAGTGACAGGTGTGTGACAGTGTGTGACAGGTGTGTGACAGTGACAGTGACAGTGACGGTGACTGGCTCAGGTGGCACTGGGTGGGGGGGGACACACAAAGGATTTGGGGGTCCCCAGGGAATTTTGGGGGGGGCTCAGGGCACTTTGGGGGTCCAGCAGATTTTGGGGGGGGGGGTTCCAGCTTTTGGGGGGTTCCCCCCTAATTATGGGGGGCCCCAATCCCTTGGGGGGGCCCGAGAGGTTTTGGGGGGTCCCCAATCCCACAGGCCCTGGGGGGGTTTTGGGGTGTCCCGGGGTTTTGAGGGTCCTGGGATTTTGGGGTCCCCATCAAGAGGGGTCCCAGTGGTTTTTGGGGTGTCCCAGAGTTTTGGGGTCCCCAATCCCGGGGAGTTTTGGGGTCCCTGTTCAAGACAGTCCCGGGATTTTTGGGGTCCCAGCGGTTTTTGGGGTGTCCCAGGGAGTTTTGGGGTGTCCTGATTCAGGGGAGCCCCTGGGAGTCTTGGGGGTGTCCCAGGGTTTTGGGGTCCCCAGTCCTGAGGGGTTTTGGGGTCCCCATTCGGGGGGCACCCAGGGGTTTTTAGGGTCCCAGCGGTTTTTGGGGTTTCCCGGGGTTTTGAGGGTCCTGGGATTTTGGGGTCCCAGTGGTTTTTGGGGTGTCCCAGAGTTTTGGGGTCCCCATTCGGGAGGGTCCCAGGATTTTTGGGGTCCCAGCAGTTTTTTGGGTCCCAGGGTTTTGGGGTCCCCATTCAGGGGGGTGTCCTGGGGTTTTTGGGGTGTCCCAGGGAGTTTCGTAGTGTCCTGCGGTTTTTGGGGTCCCAGTGGTTTTTGAGGATCCCGGGGTTTTGGGGTCCCCATTTGGGGGTGTCCCAGGGTTTTGGGGTCCCAGTGGTTTTGTGGTCCCGGGTTTTGGGGTCCCCATTTGGGAGCGTCTCGGGGTTTTGGGGTCTCCATTTGGAGGTGTCTCAGGGTTTTTGGGTGTCCTGGGTTTTGGGGTCCCAGTGGTTTTTGGGTTCACAGTGGTTTTTGGGGTGTCCTGGAGTTTTGGGGTCCCGGTTTTTATGGGTTCCCGGTGGTTTTTGGGGTCCAAGGTTTTGGGGTCCCCATTTGGGGGCGTCCCAGGGTTTTGGGGTCCCAGGGTTTTGGGGTCCCCATTTGGGGGTGTCCCAGTGGTTTTTGGGCTCCCGGTAGTTTTTGGGGTCCCGGGTTTTGGGGTCCCCATTTAGGGGTGTCCCAGGGTTTTGGGGTCCCAGTGGTTTTTGGGCTCCCAGTGGTTTTGGGGTCCCGGGTTTTGGGGTCCCCATTTAGGGGTGTCTCGGGGTTTTTGGGGTCCCGGGTTTTGGGGTCCCCATTTGGGGGTGTCCCAGGGTTTTGGGGTCCCCGTTTGGGGGTGTCTCGGGGTTTTGGGCTCCCGGCGGTTCTGGGGTCCCCCCCAGGTGTTTTTGGGGTCCCAGTTTCGGGGCTCTCAGCACCGCCCGGCCTTGGCGTCGCCAATGGCGCCCCAGACGTCGAACACGAACTCGTCCGGGAAGGCGAAGTCGCCGAGCTGAGCGTCCAGAGCCTCGGCCAGAGCGTCGGGGTCACGGGCGTCACGGCCCAGCTCCACCATGGTGGCCGCTGTGGGGACATGGGGACATTGGGGACATTGGGGACATTGGGGACATTGGGGACATTGGGGACACTGTCAGGGACATTGGGGACACACTGGGGACACATTGGGGACATTGGGGACATTGGGGACATTGGGGACATTGGGGTCACGGGCGTCACGGCCCAGCTCCACCATGGTGGCCGCTGTGGGGACATGGGGGACATTGGGGACACTGTCAGGGACATTGGGGACACAATGGGGACACAATGGGGACATTGGGGACACGATGGGGACATTGGGGACATTGGGGACACTGTCAGGGACATTGGGGACATTGGGGACATGGGGACATTGGGGACATTGGGGACACTGTCAGGGACATTGGGGACACATTGGGGACATTGGGGACATTGGGGACACGATGGGGACATTGGGGACATTGGGGACATTGGGGACACTGTCAGGGACATTGGGGACATTGGGGACATGGGGACATTGGGGACATTGGGGACACTGTCAGGGACATTGGGGACATTGGGGACACGATGGGGACATTGGGGACACATTGGGGACATTGGGGACATTGGGGACACTGTCAGGGACATTGGGGACATTGGGGACATGGGGACATTGGGGACATTGGGGACACTGTCAGGGACATTGGGGGGACATTGGGGACATTGGGGACACTGTCAGGGACATTGGGGACATGGGGACACTGGGGACATTGGGGACATTGGGGACACATCGGGGTCATGGGTGTCACGGCCCAGCTCCACCATGGTGGCGGCTGTGGGGACATTGGGGACACACTGGGGACATTGGGGGACACATTGGGGACATGGGGACATTGGGGACACTGTCAGGGACATTGGGGACACACTGGGGACACATTGGGGACATTGGGGACATTGGGGACATTGGGGACATTGGGGACACACTGGGGTCACGGGCGTCACGGCCCAGCTCCACCATGGTGGCGGCTGTGGGGACATGGGGACATTGGGGACACTGTCAGGGACATTGGGGACATTGGGGACATTGGGGACACATTGGGGACATTGGGGTCACGGGCGTCACGGCCCAGCTCCACCATGGTGGCCGCTGTGGGGACATGGGGACATCGGGGACACATTGGGGACATCATTGGGGACACATTGGGGACATTGGGGTCATGGGCGTCGCGGCCCAGCTCGACCATGGTGGCCGCTGTGGGGACATGGGGACATTGGGGACACTGTCAGGGACATTGGGGACACAATGGGGACACAATGGGGACATTGGGGACACGATGGGGACATTGGGGACATTGGGGACACTGTCAGGGACATTGGGGACATTGGGGACATGGGGACATTGGGGACATTGGGGACACTGTCAGGGACATTGGGGACACATTGGGGACATTGGGGACATTGGGGACACTGTCAGGGACATTGGGGACATTGGGGACATGGGGACATTGGGGACATTGGGGACACTGTCAGGGACATTGGGGACATTGGGGACACATCGGGGTCATGGGTGTCACGGCCCAGCTCCACCATGGTGGCCGCTGTGGGGACATCATTGGGGACACATTGGGGACACATTGGGGACATTGGGGACACTGTCGGGGACATTGGGGACATTGGGGACATTGGGGTCACATTGGGGTCACATTGGGGACACATTGGGGACATTGGGGTCACGGGCGTCACGGCCCAGCTCCACCATGGTGGCGGCTGTGGGGACATTGGGGACATTGGGGACACTGGGGACACTGGGGACACATTGGGGACATTGGGGGACATTAGGGGACATGGGGACAGAGATGGGGACATGGGGGGACAGTCCAGGGGTCCCAGGGGGTTTTGGGGGGGTCCCCAGGATTTTGGGGTCCCCGGGATTTTGGGGTTCCCAGATTTTGGGGGGCTCACCCAGCTTGTTGTTCCCAACAGAACTCCTCAGCAGAACCCAGAGGGGTCTGGGGTGATCGGGGCAGTTTGGGGTGATCCCAGGGGGTTTTTTTGGGGGTTCCCCCAGGATTTTGGGGTCCCAGATTTTGGGGTCCCTGTGGATTTTGGGGAGCTCCCCCAGCTCGCTGTCCCAGATACCCCTGGAGCTCCCCAGCAGAGCCCGGGGGGTTTGGGGTGATCAGGGCAGTTTGGGGTGATCCCAGGGGGTTTTTTGGGGTTCCCCCAGGATTTTGGGGTCCCAGATTTTTGGGTCCCCCCAGGATTTTGGGGTCCCCCAGGATTTTGGGGGGCTCCCCCAGCTCACTGTCCCAGATGCCCCTGGAGCTCCTCAGCAGAGCCCGGGGGGTTTGGGGTGATCGGGGCAGTTTTGGGGTGATCCCAGGGGGTGTTTTTTAGGAGGTTTCCAGGATTTCGGGGTCCCACAGGATTTGGGGTCCCGGATTTTGGGGTCCCCGGGATTTTGGGGGGCTCCCCCAGCTCGCTGTCCCGGATGCCCTGGAGCTCCCCAGCAGAGCCCAGGGGGTTTGGGGCAATGGGGGCAGTTTGGGGGGGTTTGGGGTAATCCCGGAGGGTTTTTTGGGGGTCCCCCAGGATTTTGGGGTTCCCCAGGATTTTGGGGTGCCCGGGATTTTGGGGGGCTCACCCAGCTCGCTGTCCCGGATGCCCATGTAGCTCTCCAGCAGATCGTCCACCTTGGCCACCGCGCGCTCCTCGAACGCCGACGGCTGCGGGAGTTTGGGGCAGTTTGGGGCAGTTTGGGGCAGTTTGGGGCAGTTTGGGGCAGTTTGGGGGATCCCCGAGGGTCCCAAGGGGATTTTGGGGGTCCCAAAGAGATTTTGGGGGGTCCCAAAGAGATTTCAGGGGTCCCCGAGGGTCCTGGGTGGATTTTGGGAACCCGGAGGGGATTTTGGGGGATCCCTGGGGATCCGGAGGGGATTTTGGGCAGTCCCCAAGGGGATTTGGGGGGTCCCCAAGGGGATTTGGGGGGTCCCCGAGGATCCCAAAGGGATTTTGGGGGTCCCCTGGCAGTTTTGGGGTGGTTCTGGGGTTCGTTTTGGGGTCCGTGCCTGCTCCTGCAGCATGGCCGGTTTTGGGGTGATTTGGGGGTGATTTTGGGGTGTTTTTGGGGTGATTTTGGGGTGTTTTTGGGGTGTTTTTGGGGTGATTTGGGGGTGATTTTGGGGTGTTTTTGGGGTGTTTTTGGGGGTGTTTTTGGGGTGTCTTTGGGGTGATTTTGGGGGTGTTTTTGGGGTGTCTTTGGGGTGATTTTGGGGGTGTTTTTGGGGTGATTTTGGGGTGGTTTGGGGGTGATTTGGGGGTGATTTTGGGGTGTTTTTGGGGTGTTTTTGGGGAGATTTTGGGGTGGTTTTGGGGTGGTTTTGGGGTGATTTTGGGGGTGTTTTTGGGGTGTCTTTGGGGTGATTTTGGGGGTGTTTTTGGGGTGATTTTGGGGTGATTTTGGGGTGATTTTGGGGGTGGTTTTGGGGTGATTTTGGGGTGTTTTTGAGGTGATTTTGGGGTGGTTTTGGGGTGGTTTTGGTCCCTACCTGCTCCTGCAGCGTGGCCGGGCCCCTCGAGCGCAGCCTCAGCGTCCCCCGGCCCGAGAGCACCTGGGGGGGCCCCCCCCGAGCCGAGACCCCCCCGGAGCGGGGCCCGACCCCGTCTGGGGACAGAGAGGGGACACGGGGGTCACACGGGGGTCACACAGGGGACACAGAGGGGTCACAGAGGGGTCACACAGGGGTCACACAGGGACAGAGAGGGGACACACGGGGGTCACAGAGGGGTCACACAGGGGGGACACACAGGGGTCACAGAGGGGACACAGAGGGACAGGGAGGGGACACACGGGGGTCACAGAGGGGTCACACAGGGGTTCCCCATTGCGAGGGCACCTTCAGACCTCCCCAGTACAGCCCAGTTCAATCCCAGTGCTCCCAGTTCAATCCCAGTCCATCCCAGTACCCACCCCAGGCCCTCCTGGGCTCGGTCAGCCTCAGCCTGAAGCGGTGCCCGCGGGGCAGCTCCAGCTCCATTGACCCCAGTCCAATCCCAGTGTTCCCAGTCCAATCCCATTCATTCCCAGTCCAATCCCATTCATTCCCAGTTCATTCCCAGTTCAATCCCAGTGCTCCCAGTCAATCCCAGTGCTCCCAGTTCAATCCCAGTGCTCCCAGTACCCACCCCAGGCCCTCCTGGGCTCGGTCAGCCTCAGCCTGAAGCGGTGCCCACGGGGCAGCTCCAGCTCCATTGACCCCAGTTCTGTTCCCAGTCCAATCCCAGTCATTCCCAGTCCAATCCCATTCGTTCCCAGTCCAATCCCATTGATTCCCAGCCCATCCCAGTCCCTCCCAGTGCTCCCAGTTGCTCACCCCACGGTCTCCGTGGTTCAGTCAGTCTCAGTCTGAAGCGGAGCCCGTGGGGCAGCTCCAGCTCCATTCACCCCAGTCCAATCCCAGTTCAATCCCATTCAGTCCCAGTTCAATCCCAGACCATCCCAGTTCAATCCCAGTCCCTCCCAGTGCTCCCAGTACCCACCCCAGGCCCTCTGTGGCTCAGTCAGTCTCAGTCTGAAGCGGTGCCCGCGGGGCAGCTCCAGCTCAATCCCAGTTCAATCCCATTCATTCCCAGTTCAATCCCAGTCCCTCCCAGTTAATCCCATTCATTCCCAGTCCCTCCCAGTGCTCCCAGTTCAATCCCAGTTCAATCCCAGACCATCCAAGTTCAATCCCAGTCCCTCCCAGTCCATCCCAGTTGCTCACCCCATGCCCTCCTGGGCTCGGTCAGCCTCAGCCTGAAGCAGTGCCCGCAGGGCAGCTCCAGCTCCATCAATCCCAGTTCAATCCCAGTTCAATCCCACTCAATCCCAGTTCAATCCCAGTCCATCCCAGTCCCTCCCAGTTCAATCCCAGTGCTCCCAGTTGCTCACCCCAGGCCCTCCTGGGCTCGGTCAGCCTCAGCCTGAAGCGGTGCCCGCGGGGCAGCTCCAGCTCCATTGACCCCAGTCCAATCCCAGTGTTCCCAGTCCAATCCCATTCATTCCCAGTTCATTCCCAGTTCAATCCCAGTTCATTCCCAGTTCAATCCCAGTTCAATCCCAGTACCCACCCCATGCCCTCCTGGGCTCGGTCAGCCTCAGCCTGAAGCGGTGCCCGCGGGGCAGCTCCTGCAGCAGCCGCGCCACCTCAAAGTGCCGCGTCCCCACCAGGCTGCGCCCGTCCAGCGCCTCCAGCACGTCCCCGACGCCCACCTGGGGCGTGCGCGCCATCACCGAGCCCTCCCGGATCCGCTGGGGGACAGGGAACACACCTGGCTCACACCTGGGGACACCTGGGACACACCTGGGGACACCTGGGTCACACCTGGGTCACACCTGAGCCACCTGGGGACACCTGGATAACCTGTGTAACCTGTGTAACCCGGGTAACCTGGGTCACACCTGGGGCGTGCGCGCCATCACCGAGCCCTCCCGGATCCGCTGGGGGACAGGGAACACACCTGGCTCACACCTGGGGACACCTGGGTCACACCTGGGACACACCTGGGGACACCTGGATAACCTGTGTAACCTGTGTAACCTGGGTCACACCTGGGGCGTTCGTGCCATCACCGAGCCCTCCCAGATCCGCTGGGGGACAGGGAACACACCTGGGTCACACCTGGGGACACCTGGGACACACCTGGGTCACACCTGGGGACACCTGGGGACACCTGGGTCACACCTGGGGACACCTGGGGCGTGCGCGCCATCACCGAGCCCTCCCGGATCCGCTGGGGGACAGGGAACACACCTGGCTCACACCTGGGGACACCTGGGTCACCCTGGGGACACCTGGGACACCTGAGCCACCTGTGTAACCTGGGTAACCCGGGTAACCTGGGTCACACCTGGGGCGTTCGTGCCATCACCGAGCCCTCCCGGATCCGCTGGGGGACACAGACACATCTGGCTCACACCTGGGGACACCTGGGGACACCTGGATAACCTGAGCCACTTGTGTAACCCGGGTAACCTGGGTCACACCTGGGGACACCTGGGGCGTGCGCACCATCACTGAGCCCTCCCAGATCTGCTGGGGGACAGGGAACACACCTGGGGACACCTGGGGACACCTGGGTCACACCTGGGGCGTGCGTGCCATCACTGAGCCCTCCCGGATCCACTGGGGGGCAGGGAACACACCTGGGTCACACCTGGGGACACCTGGGGACACACCTGAGCCACCTGGGGACATCTGGATAACCTGTGTAACCTGTGTAACCTGGGTAACCTGGGTCACACCTGGGGCGTGCGCGCCATCACCAAGCCCTCCCGGATCCGCTGGGGGACACAGACACACCTGGGTCACACCTGGGGACACCTGGGTCACACCTGGGGACACCTGGATAACCTGTGTAACCCGGGTAACCTGTGTAACCTGGGTCACACCTGGGGCGTGCGCGCCATCACCGAGCCCTCCCGGATCCGCTGGGGGACACAGACACACCTGGGTCACACCTGGGGACACCTGAGCCACCTGTGTAACCTGGGTCACACCTGGGTAACCTGGGGTCACCTGAGGTCATCTCAGTCACCTGGGGTCACCTGGGGTCACCTGTTGTTGGTGATGGTGAACCCCAGCACTGTCCCATTGTCCCCACCCGGCTGTCTCCAGGTGCATCTCACCTGTCCCAGGTGTGTCCCCAGGTGTGTCCCACCTGTCCCAGGTGTGTCCCCAGGTGTGTCCCACCTGTCCCAGGTGTGTCCCCAGGTGTGTCCCACCTGTCCCAGCTGTGTCCCCAGGTGTGTCTCACCTTGCCAAAGGTGTGGCCCGTTCTGTTGTTGGTGATGGTGAGCCCCAGCACACACACCCAGGTGTGTCCCCAGCTGTCCCTCAGCTGTGTCTCACCTGTCCCAGGTGTGTCTCACCTTGACGAAGGCACAGCCTGCTCCATTGTGGCTGATGGTGAGCCCCATTGCCCCACCCATGTGTGTCTCACCTGCCCAGGTGTGTCTCACCTGTCCCTGTGTGTCCCCAGGTGCCTCTCACCTGTCTCTAGGTGTGTCCCCAGGTGTGTCTCACTGTCCCTAGGTGTGTCCCCAGGTGTGTCTCACCTATCCCAGGTGTGTCCCCAGGTGTGTCTCACCTATCCCAGGTGTGTCTCACCTTGATGAAGGTGTAGCCTGCTCCATTGTTGCTGATGGTGAGCCCCAGCTGTGTCCCCAGGTGTTCCTACATGCACCCAGGTGTGTCCCTGGATGTGTCCCCAGCTGCCCCCAGGTGTGTCTCACCTGTCCAGGTGTGTCCCCAGGTGTGTCCCCAGGTGTGTCTCACCTTGATGAAGGCGTATCCAGCTCCGTTGTCAGTGATGGTCAGCCCCAGGGCCTCCTCAGATTTCAGCACCTGCACTGTCCCCGTGTGTCCCTGTGTGTCCCCAGGAGTATCTCACCTATCCCAGGTGTGTCCCCAGCTGTGTCTCACCTATCCCAGGTGTGTCTCACCTTGATGAAGGCATATCCAGCTCCATTGTTGGTGATGGTGAGCCTCAGCTGTGTCCCCAGGTGTGTCTCACGTGTCCCAGGTGTGTCCCTGGGTGTGTCTCACCTGTCCCAGGTGTGTCTCACCTGTCCCAGGTGTGTCCCCAGGTGTGTCTCACCTGTCCCAGGGTTGTCTCCAGGTGTGTCTCACCTATCCCAGGTGTGTCCCTGGGTGTGTCCCCAGCTGCCCCCAGGTGTGTCTCACCTATCCCAGGTGTGTCCCAGGTGTGTCTCACCTTGATGAAGGCGTATCCAGCTCCGTTGTCAGTGATGGTCAGCCCCAGGGCCTCCTCAGATTTCAGCACCTGCACTGTCCCCGTGTGTCCCTGTGTGTCCCCAGGTGTGTCTCACCTGTCCCAGGTGTGTCTCCAGCTGTGTCTCACCTATCCCAGGTGTGTCCCAGGTGTGTCTCACCTTGATGAAGGCGTATCCAGCTCCATTGTTGGTGATGGTCAGCCTCATTGCCCCCACCCAGGTGTACCCACGTGTGTCTCACCTGTCTCTAGGTGTGTCCCCAGGTGTGTCCCCAGGAGTATCTCACCTATCCTAGCTGTCTCCAGGTGTATCTCACCTATCCCAGGTGTGTCTCACCTATCCCAGGTGTGTCTCCAGGTGTATCTCACCTGTCCCAGGTGTGTCCCCAGCTGTGTCTCACCTATCCCAGGTGTGTCTCACCTATCCCAGGTGTGTCTCACCTATCCCAGGTGTGTCCCCAGGTGTGTCTCACCTATCCCAGGTGTGTCCCCAGGTGTGTCTCACCTGTCCCAGGTGTGTCTCCAGGTGTGTCTCACCTATCCCAGGTGTGTCCCCAGGTGTGTCTCACCTGTCCCAGGTGTGTCTCCAGGTGTGTCTCACGTGTCCCAGGTGTGTCTCCAGGTGTGTCTCACCTGTCCCAGGTGTGTCTCACCTTGATGAAGGCGTATCCAGCTCCGTTGTCGGTGATGGTCAGCCCCAGGGCCTCCTCAGATTTCAGCACCTGCACGTCCTTCTGGCGGCCCCGCGTGTGCGCGAAGATGAAATCCTCGAGCCCGATCTGCCCCCCCAGCAGCTTCTCCATGTCCACCTGGGGCGTGTTCAGCGTGCAGAACAGCACCTGGGGACAGGTGGGGACATCACCTGGGGCAGGGGACAGCACCTGGGGACACTGGGGACAAACCCTGCAGCCCAATCTGCCCCCCCAGCAGCTTCTCCATGTCCACCTGGGGCATGTTCAGTGTGCAGAACAGCACCTGGGGACAGGTGGGGACATTGGGGACACAGGAGAGCACCTGGGGACAGGTGGGGACATTGGGGACACAGGACAGCACCTGGGGACATCGTCTGGGGACACTGGGACATTGTCTGGGGACACTGGGGACACAGGACAGCACGTGGGGACACTGGGGACATTGTCTGGGGACATTGGGGACAAATCCCCCATCCCAATCTGCCCCCCCAGGAACTTCTCCATGCCCACCTGAGGGTGCTGAGTGTGCAGAACAGCACCTGGGGGGACACTGGGGACACTGGGGACACTGGGGACACTGGCGTGTTCAGTGTGCCATCCCAGTCTATCCTAGCCCCATCCCAGTATAACCCAGTATAACCCAGCCCATTCCCAGTATAACCCAGTATAACCCAGTCCATTCCCAGTATAACCCAGTATAACCCAGTCCATTCCCAGTATAACCCTGTCCATCCCAGTCCATTCCCACTATATCCCAGTCCATCCCAGTATAACCCAGTATAACCCAGCCCATTCCCAGTATAACCCAGTCCATTCCCAGTCTATCCCAGCCCATTCCCAGTCAATCCCAGTATATCCCAGTCCATCCCAGTCCATCCCAGTGCTCCCAGTCTCACCTCACTGGGCGGGATCCCGAAGGCCTCCCCGATCTTCCCGTACAGCTCCCGCACGTTCCCGAACCCCATCCCAGTATAACCCAGTCCATCCCAGCCCATTCCCAGTATATCCCAGTATATCCTAATCCATTCCCAGTCCATTCCCAGTCCATTCCCAGCCCATTCCCAGTCCATCCCAGTCCATCCCAGTCCATCCCAGTCCATGCCAGTCTCACCTCGCTGGGCGGGATCCCGAAGGCCTCCCCTATTTTCCCGTACAGCTCCCGCACGTTCCCGAACCCCATCCCAGTGTAACCCAGTATAACCCAGCCCATTCCCAGTGTAACCCAGTATAACCCAGCCCATTCCCAGTGTAACCCAGTATAACCCAGTCCATTCCCAGTCCATTCCCAGTCCATCCCAGTCCATTCCCAGTCCATCCCAGTCCATCCCAGTCCATCCCAGTCTCACCTCGCTGGGCGGGATCCCGAAGGCCTCTCCTATTTTCCCGTACAGCTCCCGCACGTTCCTGAACCCCATCCCAGTGTAACCCAGTATATCCCAGTATATCCCAGCCCATTCCCAGTGTAACCCAGTATAACCCAGTATAACCCAGCCCATTCCCAGTCCATTCCCAGTCTAACCCAGTCCATCCCAGTCCATCCCAGTCCATGCCAGTCTCACCTCGCTGGGCGGGATCCCGAAGGCCTCTCCTATTTTCCCGTACAGCTCCCGCACGTTCCCGAACCCCATCCCAGTATATCCCAGTATATCCCAGTATATCCCAGCCGATTCCCAGTATAACCCAGTATAACCCAGTCCATCCCAGTCCATCCCAGTCTCACCTCGCTGGGCGGGATCCCGAAGGCCTCTCCTATTTTCCCGTACAGCTCCCGCACGTTCCCGAACCCCATCCCAGTATATCCCAGTATATCCCAGTATATCCCAGCCGATTCCCAGTATAACCCAGTCCATCCCAGTGCTCCCAGTCTCACCTCGCTGGGCGGGATCCCGAAGGCCTCTCCTATTTTCCCGTACAGCTCCCGCACGTTCCCGAACCCCTCCACGCGGCCGGTGGCGCTGCCGTGCGCCAGCTGCGTGTGGAACACCAGGCGGGGCCGCAGCGGCTGCGGAGGGGGCGCCGCCCCCGGGACCCCCCCCGGGGCCCCCCCGGGCTCTCCCGGGGCCCCCCCGCGGCCCCCGGCGCCCTCCTCGTTCTCCACCAGCGGCGGCGGCTTCTTGCGGCGGCCCAGCCCCAGCGGCATCGGGGCTCTGGGGGGCTACAAGGGACGGGGGGGCGCGTCCAGGAGGGGATTTGGGGGCGCTGGAAGGGTCTGGGGGGAGTTTGGGGGTCTGGGGAGGGTCTGGTGCGGAGTTTGGGGGGTTTGGGGGGATCTCGGTGGAGCTGAGGGGGTTTTGGGGGGCTCTAGAAGGGATTGGGGCGGGTCTAGGAGGGGATTTGGGGGGTGGTGGGGGGGTCTGAGGGGGTTTTGGGGGGTCTAGGAAGGGATTTTGGGGGGTTTGGGGGGATCTAGGTGCAGCTGAGGGGATCTGGAGCGGTTTTGGGGGGGTCTAGAGGGGATTTTGGGGGCTCTTAGGGGGCTCTGAGGGGGTTTTGGGGAGTCTGGGGGAGTTTTGGGACACCTAGGAGGGGATTTTGGGGGGTCTTGGGGGGGTCTGGGAGAGTTTGGGGGGGTCTAAGAGGGGATTTTGGGGGGGTCTGGGAGGGTCTGGGGGGGATTAAGGTGGAGCCGAGGGGGTCCGGAGGGGTTTGGGGGGGTCTGGGAGGGTCTGGCGTGGGGTTCAGGGGGGATTTGGGGGGGTTCGGGGCTTTCTGGGGGGCGTTGAGTTGGTTTTGGAGGGTGCCCGGGGGGGGTCCCGGTGTCCCCGGGGGGGGTCCCGGTGTCCCCGGGGTTTCTTTTGAGCTCCCGGTGTTCCCGGGGGGATCCCGGTGTATTCTGAGGGGTTCTGGGGGGGTCCCGGTGTCCCCGGGGTTTCCTTTTGGCTCCCGGTGTCCCCGGGGGTCTCTCGCTGCCCCCACCCCGAGGTCCGGGGGGGTCCCGCTCTGCTCCGCTGGGGGCTGAAAGGCGAGGGGGGAAACTGAGGCACGCGGGGGGGGGTCCCCGAGCCCCGGAACCCCCCGGAACCCCCCGGAACCCTCCCGGTTCCCCCCCGCTCCCCGGGCCCGGCTCCCCCCGGGACCCCCGGCCCGTCCCGGCCCCGGTTCCCACCGACCCCCGGCCCCGCCCCCTCCCGCACGCGGTCCCGGCCCCCCCGAGCTCTGCCTCGGTCCCGGTCCCGGCTCCGTTTCCGGTTCCGGTTTCGGTCCCGGTCCCGGTCCCGGTCCCCCCTCACCGGCCGGGCGCTGCTGCCGGAGCGGCACTTCCGGGAGGGCGTGGCCAAACCCCGCCCGCACCAATCAGCGCCGCCGCCCCGCCCTGCGCGGACCAATCAGCGCGGCCGCCCCGCCCCGCGCGGCCCAATGGGAGGCGGGGGGGGGCAGGAAAAGGCGTGGCCGCTCCATCCCCCCCCCAGCGCCGCCGGCAATGGGCGCGCCCGCGCTCGCAGCCAATGAGGAGCCAGCACGGAGCGTTACGGGGGCGGGGCATGGACGGGGAGGGTGCGAAGGGGCGGGGCCAGAAGAGCAAAGGAGCGGGGGAGGGGCGGAGCAAAAAGGGGCGGGGCTGAGACCCAAAGGGGCGGGACCAGGATCAAAGGGGCGGGGCTCAGAGCCCAAGGGGGGGACTGGTATAGCCCAAGGGGGCGGGGCTCAGACCGCAAAGGGGGCGGGGCGGAGCCCAAAGGGGGAGGGGCAGAGCCCAAAGGGGGCGGGGTGGGAACGGAGTTGGGGAGGGGATTAGGGGTGGGGTCACACAGCTGGTATCAGTTACACAGCCCTTACACACCTGTTACACACCCATTACACACCTGTGCACACCTATTACACACCTGTACATACCCATCACACACCTGTACACACCCGTTACACACCTGTACACACCTGTGCACACCCATTACACACCTGTGCACACCTTTACACACCTGTTACACACCTGTTACACACCTCTGCACACCCATTACACACCTGTACACACATTTACACACCTGTGCACACCTGTACACCCCCATTACACACCTGTACACACGCATTACACCCACTACACCCCTGTGCACACCTGTACACACCTGCTCACACCCATTATACACCCATTACACACCTGTACACACCTGTTTCACACCTGTACACACCCATTACACACCCATTACACACCTGTACACACCCATTACACACCTGCACACACACATTACACCCCATTACACACCTGTGCACACCCATCACACACCTGTGCACACCTGTGCACACCTGTTACACACCTGTACACACCCATTACACACCTGTGCACACCTGGACATACCCATTACACACCTGTACAGACCTGTACACACCTGTGCACACCCATTACACACCTGTGCACACCTGTTCACACCCATTACACACCTGTACACACCTGTGCACACCTGTCACACACCGGCTGAACCCCCCTGTGCTCACTGGGGTCCCCCAGGGGCGTTCTGGGGTCAATCCCGAAGGTTTTGGGGTCGATCTCAGGGATTTGGGAATTCCAGGAGCGTTTGGGGTCAACCCAAAAGATTTTGGGGCCAATCTCGGGGATTTTGGGGATTCCAGGAGTGTTTGGGGTCAACCCCCAAAGGTTTTGGGGCCAATCTCGGCGATTTTGGGGTCCCAGAAATTTTGGGGTGAATCTCTGAGATTTTGGGGTCCCGGCCAGGGTTTTTGGGGTCGCTCCGAGGAATTTTGGGGCGGACTCGAGGCTTTTTGGGATCCTGTATTTCTGTACAGCGGGGGAGGGGCGGGGGGGTCCCCACAATTGTCCCGGTCCGGGATCCACCCGGGGGATCCAGAGGGGTCCGGGATCCATCCATGGATCTGGGATCTGTCCTGTGGGTCCATTTGGGATCCAGGATCTGTCCTGTGGGTCCATTTGGGATCCAGGATCTGTCCAGGGGATCCATTTGGGTTCTGGGATCCATTTGGGATCCAGGATCTGTCCTGTGGGTCCATTTGGGATCCGGGATCTGTCCAGGGGATCCATTTGGGATCCGGGATCTGTCCAGGGGATCCATTTGGGATCCGGGATCCGTCCGGGGGATCCAGATGGGTCTGGGATCCATTTGGGATCCAGGATCCGTCCTGTGGGTCCATTTGGGATCTGGGATCCGTCCAGGGTCCAGAGGGGTCCGGGACCCATTTGGGTGGTCCAGGATCCATTCGAGGGGTCCAGGGGGATCCAGGGGGTCCATTTAGGGTCCAGGATCCATCCAGGGCTCCAGGGGACTCCAGGATCCATCCAGGGGATCCATTTGGGGTCTGGGACCCATTTGGGGATCTGAGATCCATCCAAGGGGCTCCAGAATCCACCCAGGGGATCTGGGATCTGTCTGGGGGATCCATTGGGGATCCAGGATCCATTCGGGGGCTCTGGGGTCCATCCGAGGGGTCCAGGGGGATCTGGGATCCATTTGGGGGCTCCAGGATCCACCCAGAAGATCCAGAGGGGTCCAGGATCTGTTCAAGGGGTCCAGGGGGATCCGGGATCCATCTGGGAAGGGGTTCAGAGTCCGGGATCCATCTGGGTGAGATCCAGAGGGGTCCAGGGTCCATTTGAAGAGTCTGGGATCCATTTGGGGGATCTGGGATCCATCCAGGGAGTCCAGAGGGGTCTGGGATCCATCCAGAGAGGCCCAGGATCCCTTGGGGGGGGTCTGGGATCCATTTGGGGGGATCTGGGATCCCTTTGGGGGGTCCGGGACCCACCCGGGGCTGTCCAGGGGGATCCGCTCGCGTCCGTGCTGGTCCCAGAGCACCCAGGAGGGAACCGAGCCTGGGATCCACCACAGCCGGGATCCGGCCCTGTCCCAGTGTCTGTCCCTGTGTCCCAGTGTCTGTCCCTGTCCCAGTGTCTGTCCCTGTCCCAGTGTCTGTCCCTGTGTCCCAGTGTCTGTCCCTGTCCCAGTGTCTGTCCCTGTGTCCCAGTGTCTGTCCCTGTCCCAGTGTCTGTCCCTGTCCCAGTGTCTGTCCCTGTGTCCCAGTGTCTGTCCTGTCCTGGGATCTGTCCCTGTCCCAGTGTCTGTCCCTGTGTCCCAGTGTCTGTCCCTGTCCCAGTGTCCGGCCATGTCCTGGGATCCGGTTGTGTCCAGTGTCCAGCCATGTCCCAGCAGTGTCCCTGTCATGTCCTGGGCTCTGGCCGTGTCCAGTGTCCCTGTCCCTGTCCCAGCAGTGTCCCTGTCCCTGCTCTGGGATCTGGCTGTGTCCCTGTCCCTGTCCTGGCTGTGTCCAGCTGTGTCCCTGTCCTGTCCTGGGATCTGGCTGTTGTGTCCAGCAGTGTCCCTGTCCCTGTCCCAGCAGTGTCCCTGTCCTGTCCCTGTCCAGCTGTGTCCCTGTCCCTGTCCAGCTGTGTCCCTGTCCAGCTGTGTCCCTGTCCCTGTCCCTGTCCCAGCTGTGTCCCTGTCCCTGTCCAGCTGTGCTGTGTCCAGCAGTGACCTGGCTGTGTCCTGGGCTCTGGCCATGTCCAGTGTCCAGCACTGTCCCTGTCCCTGTCCTGGGAACTGTCCCTGCTGTGCCTGTGGCCCTGTCCCAGGGCCTGGCTGTGTCCCTGTCCCAGCTGTGTCCCTGTCCCTGTCCCTGTTGTGGCACTGTCCCTGTCCCAGGGCCTGGCTGTGTCCCTGTCCCAGCTGTGTCCCTGTCCCTGTCCCAGGGCCTGGCTGTGTCCAGTGTCCGGCTGTGTCCCTGTTCCTGTCCCCACTGTGTCCTGGGCTCTGGCCATGTCCAGTGTCCAGCACTGTCCCTGTCCCTGTTGTGCCACTGTCCCTGTCCCTGTCATGTCCTGGGCTCTGGCCATGTCCAGGGGTGCCCTGGGATTGTCCCCAACCCCGTCCCTGTCCCAGGTGTGTCCCTGTCCCTGTCCCCGTCCCTGTCCCAGGGCCTGGCTGTGTCCCCGTCCCTGTCCCAGGTGTGTCCCCGTCCCTGTCCCCATCCCTGTCCCAGGTGTGTCCCTGTCCCAGGTGTGTCCCCGTCCCTGTCCCAGGTGTGTCCCTGTCCCTGTCCCCATTCCTGTCCCAGGTGTGTCCCTGTTCCTGTCCCAGATCCAGCTGTGCCCTGGGATTGTCCCTGTGCCAGATGTGTCCCCATCCTTGTCCCTGTCCCTGTCCCCATCCCGGGATCCACCCCTGTCCCTGTCCCCATCCCTGTCCTGTCCCTGTCCCTGTGCAGGATCAGCCAGACCAGGGCTGTCCCTCAGTGTCCCCTGGCTGTCCCTCAGGTGTCACAAATGTCCCTCAGTGTCCCCTGAACATCCCTTGGTGTCCCCTGGCTGTCCCTCGGCTGTCACATGTGTCCCTCAGTGTCCCCTGGGTGCCCCTCAGGTGTCACAGATGTCCCTTGGTGTCCCACATGTCCTCTGTCACTCACGGTGCCATGGGTGCCACCTTGGGCTGTCACTGCTGTCCCCAGTGTCCCCGGTGTCCCCTCAGGTCATGGTGCTGCTGGTGCCACCTCAGGCTCAGTTTCACTGCTGTCCCCAATGTCCCCAATGTCCTGTTGGTCACGGTGCCATCGGTGCCACCTCAGGCTTGGTGTCACTGCTGTCCCCAATGTCCCCTGTGTGTCACGGTGCCACCGGTGCCACCTCAGGCTTGGTGTCACTGCTGTCCTCGGTGTCCCCTGGGTGTCACAGTGCTGTGGGTGCCACCTCAGGCTCGCTGTCACTGCTGTCCCCAATGTCCCCAATGTCCCCTGGGTGTCACGGTGCCGTCGGTGCCACCTCGGGCTCGCTGTCACTGCTGTCCCCAATGTCCCCAATGTCCCCTGGGTGTCATGGTGCTGTGGGTGCCACCTCGGGCTTGCTGTCCCCAGTGTCCCCTGGGTGTCACGGTGCCGTCGGTGCCACCTCGGGCTCGCTGTCGCTGCTGTCCCCGGTGTCCCCGGTGTCCCCTGGGTGTCACGGTGCCGTCGGTGCCACCTCGGGCTCGCTGTCCCCGGTGTCCCCAATGTCCCCTGGGTGTCACGGTGCCGTCGGTGGCACCTCGGGCTCGCTGTCGCTGCTGTCCCCGGTGTCCCCGGTGTCCCCGATGTCCCCCGGGGTCAGGGCGAAGGGCGGCGGTGGCAGCTCCTCGTCCGAGGAGCCCAGCGAGTCCTCGTCCCCCAGGCGCGTCCCCAAGGCCACCGCGCCAAAGGACAGCGGCCCCCGCAGCAGCCGGATCTGGGACAGTGGGGACAGAGGGGACAGTGGGGACAGGGACAGGGGACAGGGAGGGGACAGCAGGGAACATGAGACAGGAACAGAGAGGGGACAGTGAGGGGACAGAGGGGGGACAGTGAGGGACAGGAGGACAGGGAACAGCGGGGACAGAGACAGGGGACAGAGAGGGGGCAGCAGGGACAGAGAGGGGAGGGGACAGGGGACAAGAAAGGGACAGGGACAGGGACAGGGACAGGGGAGGTGATGGGGACAGGGACAGGGACAGGGAGGGGACAGGGAGGGGACAAGGACAGGAATGGAGATGGGGACAGGGACAAGGGACAGAAGGGGACAAAGGCCAACAGGGAAGGGCAGGAGGGAGGACACAGGGGGAACGCGCTGTCACCAGCTGTCCCCAGGCCATGTGGCACTGAGGGGACATCGCCGGTGGCACCTGGGGATGTCACCAGTGGCAGTGGGGCCAGACTGGGGGTCCCCCAGGACCTGTGGGTGCCACGTGGGTGTCCCCAACCCCTGTCACCTCCCCCAGCCTCCCTGGATGCCACCTGGGTGTCTCCCTACGTCCCTGGCCCCCAGTGTCCCCAGTGGTGTCCCCAGTGGTGTCCCCAATGTCCCCAGCAGTGTCCCCACCTCGGCCTTGAGCTGCCGGATGTGGCCCTGCAGGTGCCGGATGTACTGCGCCCCCCGTGTCCCCAATGTCCCCAGTGATGTCCCCAGTGATGTCCCCCGATGTCCCCAGTGATGTCCCCAATGTCCCCAGCGGTGTCCCCACCTCAGCCTTGAGCTGCCGGATGTGGCCCTGCAGGTGCCGGATGTACTGCGCCGCGTCCGAGTGCTCCAGCTGGCCCTGCAGCCGCCCCTCCTCCCGCTGGGGACACCGAGGGGACACCGAGGGGACACTGAGGGGACACTGGGGGGACACCGTGGCCACCTGGCCCCTCCTGTGCCCCCCATGTCCCCTGTGTCCACTCCATGTCCCCATGACCTTCATGTCCACCACATCTCCGTGTCCCCCTGTCCCCTCCATGTCCCCTCCATGTCCCCCCTTGTCCCCTCCATGTCCCCCCTTGTCCCCTCCGTGTCCCCCATGTCCCCACATCCCTGTGTCCCCCATCCCCTCCATGTCCCCTGATGTCCCCCTGATGTCCCCAATGTCCCTCATCCCTTCCATCCCCACCATGTCCCCAGTGTCCCCAGTGTCCCCAGGGTCCTCCATCCCCTCCATGTCCCCCCCATTTCCCCTCCATGTCCCCATGTCCCCCATCCCTTCCATGTCCCCCATGTCCCCCATGTCCTACTCATGTCCCTCTGTCCCCTCCATGTCCCCAACCATCCCCATGTCCCCCATCCCCCCCATGTCCCCCTGACATCCCCAATGTCGCTCACCCCCCCGTGTCCCCAAGGTCCCCTTGTCCCCCCATGTCCCCAAGGTCCTCTTGTCCCCCCATGTCCCCATGTCCCTGTGTCCCCCATCCCCTCCATGTCCCACTCATGTCCCCGTGTCCCTGATGTCCCCAGTGTCTCCAAGGTCCCCCATCCCCTCCATGTCCCCATGTCCCCCAATGTCCTCGATGTCCCCGATGTCCCCATCTCCCCCATATCCTCATGTCCCCCTGATGTCCCCAATGTCCCCAGTATCCCCATCCCCTCCATGTCCCCAATGTCCCCATGTCCTGATGTTTCCCTTTCCCCACATCCCCCAGTGTCCCCATTGTCCCTGATGTCCCCATTGTCCCTGATGTCCCCCATCCGCTCCATGTCCCCATGTCCTTGATGTCCCAAATGTCCCCATGTCCCCCCAATGTCCCCAATGTCCCT
This sequence comes from Agelaius tricolor, assembly GCF_023055355.1. NCBI lineage: Eukaryota > Metazoa > Chordata > Aves > Passeriformes > Icteridae > Agelaius > Agelaius tricolor. The sequence continues at coordinate 385,440 of NW_027269348.1, read as the reverse complement.
GCCACATCCCTGATGTCCCCGATGTCCCCATGTCTCCCTGATGTCCCCATGTCCCCCCAGCGTCTCTGATGTCCCCATATCCCCCACATTCCCCAATGTCTCCGATGTCCCCAATGTCTCTGATGTCCCCATATCCCCCACATCCCCCAATGTCCCCAACACCCCCAATGTCCCCAATGTCCCCGATGTCCCCAATGTCCCCCGGTGTCCCCGTACCTGGATCTCCAGCTCGGCCACGCGCTGCCTCATCTCGGCCAGGGCGGCCATGCTGTCGGCCTCGCGCAGCCGCACGGCCATCACCTCCTCCTTGCTCTGGGGACAGCGCTGTCACCGCGGGGCGCCCGGGGACACCGCGGGGACACCCGGGGACAGCACTGGGACACCCGGGGACAGCCCCAGGGACACCCACAGGGACACCCGGGGACAGCACTGGGACACCATGGGGACAGCACTGGGGCACCCGGGGACAGCACTGGGACACCCGGGGACAGCCCCAGGGACACCCACAGGGACACCCGGGGACAGCACTGGGGCACCCGGGGACACCATGGGGACACCGCGGGGACACCATGGGGACAGCACTGGGACACCCGGGGACAGCACTGGGACACCCACAGGGACACCGCGGGGACACCCAGGGACAGCACTGGGACACCCACAGGGACACCGCGGGGACAGCACTGGGACACCCGGGGACAGCCCCAGGGACACCCAGGGACAGCCCCAGGACAGCCCTGCCACTGGGGACAGCATGGGGACACCCAGGGACACCCACAGGGACACCACAGGGACAGCCCCAGGGACACCCAGGGACAGCCCTGCCACTCCCAGGGACACTGTGGGGACACCCAGGGACACTGTGGGGACAGCCCTGGGACACCACAGGGACACCCAGGGACACTGTGAGGACACTCCCTGGGACAGCCCTGCCACTGGGGACAGGGTGGGGACACCCCAGGGACACCATGGGGACACCCAGGGACAGCCCTGCCACCATGGGGACACCCAAGGACACCCACAGGGACATCCCCCCAGGCCAGCCCTGTCACTGGGGACAGTGTGGGGACACCTTGGACACCCCCAGGGACAGCCCTGTCACTGTGGGGACACCCAGGGAACACCCGGGGGACACTTCAGGGGCCCTGGGGACATCCCCGTGTGTGTCCCAAAGGTTCCCAAGAGTGCCCAATGTTCCCAACATCCCCAATGTTCCCAACATCCCTGTTGTCCCCAGAGCCGTCCCCAGTGTCCCCAACAGCCCCAATGATGCTCCCAATGTCCCTGATGTCCCCAATGCCCACAGTGTCCCCAGGGTGTCCCCAATCGCCCCAGTGCCCCCAACATCTCCAAGTGTCCTCAATGTCCCAAATCCCTCAATGTCCTCAGTGATGTCCCCAATGATGTCCCCATTACCACCAATGTCCCCAGTGTCCCTGATGTCTGCGATGATGTCCCCAACATCTCCAGCATCCCTTATGATGTCCCAAATGCCCCCAGTGCCCCCAATGTCCCCAACACCCCCAGGTGTCCCCACTGTCCCCAACATCCCAATGCCCTCAGTGTCCCCAGTACTGTCCCTGATGATGTCCCCAATGTCCTCAATCCCCCCAATGCACCCCCCATCCCCAAGTCCCCCAATGTCCCCAATGTCCCCCAATGTCCCCAATGCTCCCGGCATCCCCGGTGTCCCTGCTGTCCCAATACCCTCAATGTCCCCAATGTCCCCAACATCCCCAAGTGTCCCCAATGTTCCCAACGTCTCAATATGCTCAATGTCCCCAATCCTCCCAACACACTCCTGTCCCTGATGTCCCCGATGCCCCCAGTGTCCCCATTGCTGTCCCCGTTGCTGTCCCCACCTTGCACTGAGCCTCCGCGTGTTTCCGGTGGCTCTCGCTGAGCTGGGCCTGCAGCCCCTGGCTCTGGGCGGCCGCGGCGCGGAGCTGCTCCCTTAGGCCAGCGCAGGCCTGCTCGGCCCGGCCCAGCACCGACCGCTGGATGCGCCCCTAAACCGGGATAAAACCGGGATTAAACCGGGATAGACCCAGCACCAACCCAGCCCTGCTGCTCCCTTAGGCCAGCGCAGGCCTGCTCGGCCCGGCCCAGCACCGACCGCTGGATGCGCCCCTAAACCGGGGTTAAACCGGGATTAAACCTGGGATTAACCCGGGATAAACCCGGGACAGACCCGGCACCAACCCAGCCCTGCTGCTCCCTTAGGCCAGCGCAGGCCTGCTCGGCCCGGCCCAGCACTGACCGCTGGATGCGCCCCTAAACCGGGGTTAAACCGGGATTAAACCGGGATAGACCCAGCACCAACCCAGCCCTGCTGCTCCCTTAGGCCAGCGCAGGCCTGCTCGGCCCGGCCCAGCACCGACCGCTGGATGCGCCCCTAAACCGGGGTTAAACCGGGGTTAAACCGGGATTAAACCGGGATTAACCTGGGATAAACCCCAGGATTAACCCATCAAAATCCTGGGATAAACACAAAGTTAATTTGGGATAAACCTGGGATAAACCCTGGTCCCTGCTCTCCCAGTGCTCCCAGTTCACTTCCCAGTATCCCCAGTTCCTCCCAGTGTCTCCAGGTGCAGCACCCAGTGCTCCCAGTCCCTCCCAGTTTGTCCCAGTCCCTCTCAGTGTCTCACCAGTGTCTCACCTGTGTCTCACCTGTGTCTCCAGGTGCAGCACTCTCTGTCCCAGTCCATCCCAGTTTGTCCCAGTCCTTCCCAGTTTGGTACCTGTGTCTCACCTGTGTCTCCAGGTGCAGCACTCTCTGTCTCAGCGCCCTCAGCCCCATTCCCAGTCCATCCCAGTCCGTCCCAGTCCCTCCCAGTTTGGTACCTGTGTCTCCAGGTGTAGCACCCAGTGCTCCCAGTCCCTCCCAGTCCCTCCCAGTTTGTCCCAGTCCATCCCAGTGTCTCACCTGTGTCTCACCTGTGTCTCCAGGTGCAGCACCCTCTGTCTCAGCGCCCTCAGCCCCATTCCCAGTTTGTCCCAGTTTGTCCCAGTCCCTCCCAGTTTGGTACCTGTGTCTCCAGGTGCAGCACCCTCTGTCTCAGCGCCCTCAGCTCTGCCTGGGCCTGGCTCTCGCGGAGCTGCACCCCCAGCACGGCCTCGTGCAGCGCCCGCGGCTCCTTCCAGCGGCCCCCGCACACCTGGGGACACACCTGGTCAGGGGACACACCTGGGGACACACCTGGGGACACACCTGGGACACACCCGGTCAGGTGACACACCTGGGACACCTGGGGACACACCTGGGGACACACCCGGTCAGGTGACACACCTGGGGACACACCTGGGGACACCTGGGGACACCTGGGGACACACCTGGGGACACCTGGGGACACACCCGGTCAGGGGACACACCTGGGGACACACCTGGGACACACCTGGGGACACACCTGGGACACACCTGGGGACACACCCGGTCAGGGGACACACCTGGGGACACACCTGGGGACACCTGGGGACACACCCGGTCAGGTGACACACCTGGGGACACACCTGGGACATCTGGGACACACCTGGGGACACACCCGGTCAGGTGACACACCTGGGACACACCTGGGACACCTGGGAACACACCTGGGGACACACCTGGGACACCTGGGGACACACCTGGGGACACACCCGGTCAGGTGACACACCTGGGGACACCTGGGGGACACACCCTGGGGACACCTGGTCAGGTGTGGGGACACCTGGGGGACACCTGGTTGGGTATGGGGACACATGGGGACACCTGGGGACCCACCCTGGGAACACCTGGTCAAGTATAGGGACACCTGGGGACACACCCAGTCAGGTGTGGGGACACCTGGGACATCTGGGGACACACCCAGGGGACACCTGGTCAGGCATGGGGACACCTGGGGACCCATTTGGTGAGGTATGGGGACACCTGAGGACACACCTGGTCACACCTGGTCAGGTGAGACACACCTGGGGACACACCTGGGGACAGCTGGTCAGGAATGGGGACACCTGGGGACACCTCTGGTCAGGTGACACGCACCTGGGGATACCTGGGGGACACTTGGGACACACCTGGTCAGGTATGGGGACACACCTGGGGACTCACCTGGGGACAGCTGGGACACCTGCCAGGCATCCCCCAGGTGTCCCAATGTCCCTGTGTCACCTGCCAGGTGTCCCCAGGGTCACGCAGGTGTCCCTGTCTCACCTGCCAGATGTCCCCAATGTCCCCGATGTCACTCAGGTGTCCCCAGGGTCACTCAGGTGTCCCCAGTGTCCGTGTCTCACCTGCCAGGTGTCCCCGATGTCCCCGATGTCCCCGATGTCCCCGATGTCCCTCAGTGCCAGCTCCTGCAGCTCCTCCTGCAGCCGAACCACGCTGGAGTCATCCGGGAGCAGCGGCTGCCGCTGGGGACAGACGGACAGACGGACATCAGGGACAGACAGCAGGACAGACAGACAGCAGGGACATCACGGACAGACGGACAGACGGACATCAGGGACAGATGGACAGCAGGGACAGGGGGACAGGGGGAAAGGGGGACAGCAGGGACAGGGACAGGGACAGAGGGATATCAGGGACAGACGGACAGCAGGGACAGAGGGACAGAGGGACAGCAGGGACAGGGACAGGGGGACAGGGACAGGGACAGACGGACATCAGGGACAGGGGGACAGCAGGGACAGAGGGACATCAGGGACATCAGGGACAGGGACAGACGGACAGCAGGGACAGACGGACAGAGGGACAGGGGGACATCAGGGACAGATGGACAGAGGGACTGCAGGGACAGAGGGACAGGGGGACAGCAGGGACAGGGACAGGGACAGAGGGACAGAGGGACATCAGGGACAGACGGACATCAGGGACAGGGGGACAGACGGACAGAGGGACATCAGGGACAGATGGACAGGGGGACAGCAGGGACAGGGGGACAGAGGGACATCAGGGACAGGGACAGGGGGACAGCAGGGACAGAGGGACAGGGACACAGGGGACAAGGGACATCAGGGGGGACAGACAGAGGGACCTTCACAGGCCACCTGCGACAGCTCCTGTCCCACCCACGGGACCCTCCCTGTCCCCAAGGCCCCTCCCTGTCCCAAAGGCCACTCCTTGTCCCCAGGGCCACCCATGGGGCCCTCCCCACCCCACTGGGACCCTGCCACCCCCAATGCCACCCTGGTGTCACCCTGGTGTCCCCTCGGTGTCACCTTCTGACCTTGCCCTGCATCTCCTGGAACCCTCCCTGTCCCCAAGGCCCCTCCCTAAGGCCACCCATGGGACCCTCCTTGTCCCCAAGGCCCCTCCCTATCCCCAGTGCCACTCCTTGTCCCCAAGGCCCCGATGCCACCCTGCTGTCCCCCCGGTGTCCCCTCGGTGTCACCTTCTCCATGTCCAGGACCTTGTCCTGCATCTCCTTGAGGGCTCCCAGGGTTTCGCTCTCGCGCAGCCGCGACCGCTCCAGCTCCGTCTCCAGGTGCGCCACGAACTCCTCGCTCAGGCGGGGGTTACCCTGTCCCCAATGTCCCCAAATGTCACCAATGTCACCAAATGGCACCAATGTCACCTCCCAACCGCCCCAACCTCGCTCAGGCGGGGGTTACCCTGTCCCCAATGTCCCCAAATGTCACCAAGTGTCACCAATGTCACCAATGTCACCTCCCAACCGCCCCAACCTCGCTCAGGCGGGGGTTACCCTGTCCCCAGTGTCACCAATGTCACCAATGTCACCAATGTCACCTCCCAACCGCCCCAACCTCGCTCAGGCGGGGGTTACCCTGTCCCCAGTGTCACCAATGTCACCAAATGGCACCAAAAGGTCACCAATGGTCACCAATGTCACCTCTCAACTGCCACCAACTCCTCGCTCAGGCGGGGGTTACCCTGTCCCCAGTGTCCCCAAATGTCACCAAGTGTCACCAATGTCACCTCCCCATTGTTCCTGCCCAGCATGAACTCCTCACTCAGGCGGGGATTACCCTGTCCCCAGTGTCACCAATGTCACCTATGTCACCAAAGGTCACCAATGTCACCTCCCAACCGCCACCAACCTTGCTCAGGCGGGGGTTACCCTGTCCCCAATGTCCCCAAATGTCACCAAGTGTCACCAATGTCACCTCCCCATTGTTCCTGCCCACCACGAACTCCTCGCTCAGGTGGGGGTTACCCTGTCCCCAGTGTCACCAATGTCACCAATGTCCCCAATGTCACCTCCCAACCGCCACCAACTCCTCGCTCAGGTGGGGGTTACCCTGTCCCCAGTGTCCCCAAGTGTCACCAATGTCACCTCCCAACCGCCCCAACCTCGCTCAGGCGGGGGTTGCCCTGTCCCCAATGTCACCAAATGTCACCAAGTGTCCCCAATGTCACCAAATGTCACCAAGTGTCACCAATGTCACCTCCCCATTGTTCCTGCCCACCACGAACTCCTCGCTCAGGCGGGGGTTACCCTGTCCCCAGTGTCACCAAAGGTCACCAAAGGTCACCAATGTCACCAATGTCACCTCTCAACTGCCATGAACTCCTTGCTCAGGCGGGGGTTACCCTGTCCCCAATGTCCCCAAGTGTCACCAAAGGTCACCAATGTCACCTTCCCAATGCCCGCCACGAATTCCTCGCTCAGACGGGGGTTACCCTGTTCTCATTGTCACCAAATGTCACCAAATGTCCCCAAATGTCACCAAGTGTCACCTCCCAACTGCCACCAACTCCTCGCTCAGGCGGGGGTTACCCTGTCCCAAATGTCACCAAGTGTCACCAAATGTCACCAAAGGTCACCAATGTCACCTCCCCACGTCCTTGCCCACCATGAACTCCTTGCTCAGGCGGGGGTTACCCTGTCCCCAATGTCCCCAAATGTCACTAATGTCACCTCCCACCCACCACGAACTCCTCACTCAGACCAAGGTTACCCTGTCCCCAATGTCCCCAGTGTCCCCAAATGTCACCAAAGGTCACCTCCCACCTGCCATGAGCCACTCCAAGAGATGGGGTTGCCCTGTGTCCCCAAATGTCCCCAATGTCACCTCCCCATTGTCCCTGCCCACCATGAACTCCTAGCTCAGACCGAGGTTACCCTGTCCCCAATGTCCCCAAATGTCACCAAAGGCCACCACAGGTCACCAAAGGTCACCTCCCACCTGCCAAGTGCTGCTCCAAGAGATGGGATTCACCAAATGTCCCCAAGTGTCACCTCCCCATTGTCCCCACGCACCACAAACTCCTCACTCAGACCGAGGTTACCCTGTCCCCAGTGTCACCAAGTGTCCCCAAGTGTCCCCAAGTGTCCCCAATGTCACCAAATGTCACCTCCCACGAAATCCTTGTTCATGCAGGAGTTACCTGTGCCACCAAATGTCACCTGCAGCATTGTCACCCCGGGCACAGTGACACACGGGTGACACAGTGACACAGTGACACACACCATGACACAGGTGACAATGACACACTCAGGTGACACACTCAGGTGACACACACAGGTGATACAGTGACACATGGGTGACACAGGAGGCGACACACGGGGTGACAATGACACACAGGTGACACACAGGTGACACAGAGATGACACACAGGTGACAGTGACACACAGGTGACACAGAGGTGACACAATGACACAGGTGACAGTGACACACACAGTGACACACACGGTGACACACAGGTGACACAGTGACACACACAGGTGACACAGTGACACACACAGTGACACACACACAGGTGACACAGGTGACACACAGAGGTGACAGTGACACACCTGCAGCTCCCTGATGGTGCTCTGTGCCTGTCTCAGGCTCTCTGTGGCTGAGCTGCAGCATTGGGGCGGTGATGCAATGGCACACAGTGACACACAGTGACACACAGTGACACACACAGTGACACACACAGGTGACACACAGGTGACAATGACACACAGTGACAGTGACACACACAGGTGATACAATGACACACACAGGTGACACAGTGACACACACAGAGGTGACAATGACACACCTGCAGCTCCCTGATGGTGCTCTGTGCCCGCCTCAGGCTCTCTGTGGCTGAGCTGCAGCGTTGGGGCGGTGATGCAGTGACACACAGTGACACACAGGTGACACACAGGTGACACACACAGTGACACACACACAGTGACACACAGGTGACAATGACACACAGTGACACACCTGCAGCTCCCTGATGGTGCTCTGTGCCCGCCTCAGGCTCTCTGTGGCTGAGCTGCAGCGTTGGGGCGGTGATGCAATGGCACACAGTGACACACAGTGACACACACAGTGACACACACAGGTGACAATGACACACACAGGTGACACACAGGTGACAATGACACACCTGCAGCTCCCTGATGGTGCTCTGTGCCCGCCTCAGGCTCTCTGTGGCTGAGCTGCAGCGTTGGGGCAGTGATGCAATGACACACACAGTGACACTCAGGTGACAGTGACACACACAGGTGACAATGACACACACAGGTGACACACACAGGTGACAGTGACACACCTGCAGCTCCCTGATGGTGCTCTGTGCCCGTCTCAGGCTCTCTGTGGCTGAGCTGCAGCGTTGGGGCAGTGATGCAGTGACACACAGTGACAGTGACACACACAGTGACACTCAGGTGACAGTGACACACACAGTGACACACAGGTGACACACAGGTGACAGTGACACACCTGCAGCTCCCTGATGGTGCTCTGTGCCCGCCTCAGGCTCTCTGTGGCTGAGCTGCAGCGTTGGGGCGGTGATGCAATGGCACACAGTGACAGTGACACACACAGTGACACACACAGGTGACACAGTGACACACACACAGGTGACAATGACACACACAGGTGACACACACAGGTGACACAGTGACACACCTGCAGCTCCCTGATGGTGCTCTGTGCCCGCCTCAGGCTCTCTGTGGCTGAGCTGCAGCGTTGCCGCACCAGCGCCAGCTCCCGCCGGATGACGTCGTTCTCCTCGGCCTCCTGCGCCCGCGTCACCTGGCCCTGGGACAGAGGGGACAATGGGGACATTGGGGACAATGGGGACAGTGTCACCTGGCCCTGGGACAGAGGGGACAATGGGGACACCTTGGGGACATTGGGGACAATAGGGACAGAGGGGACACTGGGGACATTGGGGACAGTGGGGACATTGGGGACAGTGTCACCTGCGCCCGCGTCACCTGGCCCTGGGGACATTGGGGACAATGGGGACAGCAGGGACAGTGTCACCTCCTGTGCCCGCGTCACCTGGCCCTGGGGACAGAGGGGACAGCAGGGACACCTTGGGGACATTGGGGACATTGGGGACAGTGTCACCTCCTGCGCCCGCGTCACCTGGCCCTGGGGACATTGGGGACATTGGGGACAGTGACACCTGGCCCTGGGACAATGGGGACATCAGGGACACCTTGGGGACATCTTGGGGACAGTGTCACCTCCTGTGCCCGCGTCACCTGGCCCTGGGGACAGCGGGGACAATGGGGACAATGGGGACAGTGTCACCTGGCCCTGGGGACAGAGGGGACAATGGGGACAGTGACACCTGGCCCTGGGACAATGGGGACAGCAGGGACACCTTGGGGACATTGGGGACAATGGGGACAGTGTCACCTCCTGCGCCCGCGTCACCTGGCCCTGGGGACATTGGGGACAATGGGGACAGTGTCACCTGGCCCTGGGGACAATGGGGACAGTGGGGACAGTGACACCTGGCCCTGGGACAGAGGGGACAATGGGGACAGTGTCACCTGACCCTGGGGACAATGGGGACACCTTGGGGACACCTTGGGGACACCTTAGGGACATTGGGGACAGTGTGACCGCCTGTGCCCGTGTCACCTGGCCCTGGGGACATTGGGGACATTGGGGACAATGGGGACATTGTCACCTGGCCTGTGGACATAGGGGACATCAGGGACAGTGTCACCTGGTCCTAGGGACACTGGGGACAGAGGGGACACCTTGGAGACACCTCGGGGACACTGGGGACAATGGGGACAGCGTCACCTGGCCCTGGGGACACCTTGGGGACATCAGGGACACCTTGGGGACAATGGGGACAGTGTCACCTCCTGGGCCTGTGCCACCTGGCCCTGGGGACATTGGGGACAATGGGGACACCTTGGGGACACCTTGGGGACACTGGGGACGCTGTCACCTGCTGCCACCAGGGCTGTGGTGGCACTGGGGGCACAGTGAGTGACACTGGGGACAGGGAGGTGACACTGGAGGTGCCACCAGCCCCGTTTGTCCCCTCCCCACCCCAAACCCCAAAATTCCCAAATTCCCCCCCAAAATTCCTCAAAATTCACCAGAATTCCCCCCCCAAAATTCCCTGAATTGCCTCAAAATTTCCCCAAAATTCGAAATTCCCCCCAATCCCCCAACATTTCCCCTGAATTCATCAGAATTCCCCCAAAATTCCCCCAAATTTCCCTAAAATTCAAAAAAAATCCCCCAAAATTCCTCCCAAATCCTCCAAATCCCCCAAAATTCCATCAAAATTGCCCCAAATTCCCCCAAAATTCAAAATTCCCCCCAAATTCACCCCCCAAATTCCTCAAATTTTTCCCAAAATTCCCCAGAATTTCCCCTAAAATTTCATCAAAATCCCCAATATTCCCCCAAATCCCCCAACATTCAAAATTCCCCCCAAATTCCCTCAAAATTCACCAAAATTCCCCGAATTTCCCCAAAATTCACCAAAATCTCCCCGAATTTCCCCCAAATTCCCCCCAGGGTGCGTGGGAGCCTCAGAGAAGCAGAAAAAAAAAGGTGGAAAAAAAAGGCAGAAAAAAGGAAAATCCCCCCAAAAGTGGGGCTGGGGAGCGGAGGGAGGAAAAGGAGGAAAATGGGGAAAATTGGGAAAAAATTGGGGAAATAAATCAGGAAAATCAGAGAGGAAAATTAGGAAAAAGAAATCGGGAAAATCTGGAAAACAAATCAGTAAAATGGGGAAGAAAATCGGGAAAATATCAGGAAAATCAATTGGGAAAATTGGGAGGAAAATTAGGAAAATAAATCGGGAAAATCAGGGGGGAAATTGGGGAAAAATAACAGAAAAAAATTGGGGAAAAAATCTGGGAAATCGGGGAAAAATCGGGAAAAATAGGGGGAAAATAAATTGGGAAAATAAATTGGGAAAATTGGGAAAAATTGGGAAAATCAATTGGGAAAATCAGGGAAATTGGGGAAATAAATCAGGAAAATCAGAGAGGAAAATTAGGAAAAAAAAATCGGGAAAATCTGGAAAACAAATCAGTAAAATGGGGAAGAAAATCGGGAAAATCAAATGGGAAAATCAGGGAAATATCAGGGAAAATATCAGGAAAATCAATCGGGGAAATCAGGGGGAAAATTGGGAAAATTGGGGGGAAAATCAGGAAAATAAATTGGGAAAATCAGGGGGAAAATTGGGGGAAAATAACAGAAAAAATCGGGGAAAAAATCTGGGAAATTGGGGGGGAAAATAGGGAAAATAAATCGGGAAAATTGGGAAAAAATTGGGAAAATCAATTGGGAAAATCAGGAAAACATCAGGAAAATCAGTCAGGAAAATTGGGAAAAAATTGGGAAAATCAGGGAAATAAATCAGGAAAATCAGGGGGAAAATTGGGGAAAAATAACAGAAAAAATTGGGGAAAAAAATCTGGGAAATTGGGGAAAAATAGGGGGGAAAATTGGGGGGAAAATAGGGAAAATAAATTGGGAAAATCAATCGGGAAAATTGGGGGAAAATCAATTGGGAAAATCAATTGGGGAAATTGGAGAAATAAATCAGGAAAATCAGAGAGGAAAATTAGGAAAAAAAATCAGGAAAATCTGGAAAACAAATCAGTAAAATGGGGAAGAAAATCGGGAAAATCAATTGGGAAAATCAGGGAAATATCAGGGAAAATATCAGGAAAATCAATCGGGGAAATCAGGGGGAAAATTGGGAAAATTGGGGGAAAAATTGGGGGGGAAATCAGGAAAATAAATCAAGAAAATCAGGGGGAAAATTGGGGGAAAATAACAGAAAAAAATTGTGGAAAAAATCTGGGAAATTGGGAAAAAATTGGGAAAATCAATTGGGAAAATCAGGGAAAAAATCAGGGAAATCGGGAAAATCAATCAGGAAAATTGGGGAAAAAATCAGGAAAATATTGGGATTATTGGGGAAATATTAGGAAAATATCAGGAAAGTATTGGGGAATATCAGGAAAATATTGGGAAAATATCAGGAAAATATCAGGATTATCGAGAAAATATTGGGAAAATATTGGGAAAATCAGGGAAAAATTGGGAAAATCAGGACAATATTGGGAATACTGGGAAAATATTGGGGGAATATCAGGGAAATGATCAGGAAAATATTGGGAAAATTTGGATTATATTGGGATTATATCAGGAAAGTATTGGGAGAATTGGTAAAAAATCCTGAAAATATCGGGAAAATATTGGGATTACAGGGAAAATTGGGAAAATATTTGGATTATATTGGGATTATATTGGGAAAATATCAGGAAAATATTCGGAATATTGGGAATATATTGGGAAAATATTGGGGAAAATATCAGGAAAATATTGGGAAAGTATTGGGAAAATATTGGGAAAGTATTGGGATTATTGGGAAAATATTGGGAAAGCATTGGGAGAACCTTGTGAATATCAGGAAAATTGGGAAAATATCAGGGAAATCAATTGGGAAAATTGAGGGAATTGGGAAAATCAGGGAAATAAACTGGAGAGGGGAAAATTGGGGGAAAAATTGGAAAATAAACTGGAAAAATGGGAAAATCAATTGGGAAATGGGGAAATCAATTGGGAAAATGGGGAAATAGCAGAAAAATGGGAAAATCAATTGGGAAATGGGGAAATCAATTGGGAAAATGGGGAAATCAATTGGGAAAATAGCAGAAAAATGGGGAATTCAATAGGGAAATGGGGGAGTTTGGGGTCTATGGGGGCAATGGGGGAGTTTGGGGTTTATTGGGAGTTTGGGTCTATGGGGGCAATGGGGGAGTTTGGGGTTTATTGGGAGTTTGGGTCTATGGGGGCAATGGGGGAGTTTGGGGTCTATGGGGACGTTTGGGGTCTATGGGGGCAATGGGGGAGTTTGGGGTCTATGGGGACATTTGGGGTCTATGGGCGAGTTTGGGGTCTATGGGGACATTTGGGGTCTATGGGGCAATGGGGGTTTGGGGTCTATGGGGAGTTTGGGGTCTATGGGGACGTTTGGGGTCTATGGGGGCAATGGGGGAGTTTGGGGTCTATGGGGATGTTTGGGGTCTATGGGGAGTTTGGGGTCTATGGGGCAATGGGGGTTTGGGGTTTATGGGGCAATGAGGGTTTGGGGTTTATGGGGTCTCTGGGGATGTTTGGGGTCTCTGGGGTCTATGGGAACTCCAGGATCCCCGCGGGGCCCGGCCGTACCTGGATGAGGCGATCGGCCAGGGCTGCGCTCTCCTGGGGAGGGGACAGAGACAGGGACACGTCAGGGACAGGGACAGGGACAGGACAGGGACAGGGACAGGGACAGGACAGGGACAGGGACACAGCAGGGACAGGGACAGGGACAGGGACAGGGACAGGGACAGGGACAGGGACAGGGACACGTCAGGGACAGGGACAGGGACAGGGACAGGGACAGGGACACGTCAGGGACAGGGACAGGGACAGGGACAGGGACAGGGACAGGGACAGGGACAGGGACAGAGACACGTCAGGGACAGGGACAGGGACAGAGGGACAGAGGGACAGGGACAGTGAGGACAGAGACAGGGACATGACAGGGACAGGGACAGGGACAGGTCAGGGACACGTCAGGGACAGGGACAGGGACAGAGACAGAGACAGGGACAGGGACAGGGACAGAGGGACAGGGACAGGGACAGGGACAGGGACAGGGACAGGGACAGAGACAGGGACAGGGACAGGGACAGGGACAGGGACAGGGACAGGTCAGGGACAGGGACAGGGACAGGGACAGTGACAGATCCAGGTGGCAGCAGTGGCAGCAGTGACAGCAGTGGCAGTGCCAGTGCCAGCAGTGCCAGCAGTGACAGCAGTGGCAGTGAAAAGGACAGTGCCAGTGACAGTGGCAGCAGTGACAGTGACAGATCCAGGTGACAGCAGTGACAGCAGTGGCCGTGCCAGTGGCAGTGCCAGTGACAAGGACAGTGACAGTGCCAATGCCAGCTGTGGCAGCAGTGACAATGCCAGCAGTGCCAGTGCCAGTGCCAGTGCCAGTGCCAATGACAGCAGTGACAGTGACAGTGACAGCAGTGACAGTGACGGGACAGGGACAGTGCCAATGACAGCAGTGACAGTGACAGTGACAGCAGTGACAGTGACAAGGACAGTGGCAGTGACAATGACAGCAGTGACAGTGACAGTGACAGCAGTGACAGTGACGGGACAGGGACAGGGACAGTGACAATGACAGCAGTGACAGTGACAGCAGTGACAATGACAGTGCCAGCAGTGCCAGTGACAATGACAATGCCAGCAGTGCCAGCAGTGCCAGTGACAATGCCAGTGCCAGTGACAGTGCCAGTGACAATGACAATGCCAGCAGTGCCAGTGACAGTGCCAGTGACAGTGACAGTGACAGTGCCAGTGACAATGACAATGCCAGCAGTGCCAGCAGTGCCAGTGACAATGCCAGTGACAGTGCCAGTGCCAGTGACAATGCCAGCAGTGACAGCAGTGACAGTGCCAGTGACAGTGCCAGCAGTGCCAGTGCCAGCAGTGACAATGACAGTGCCAGTGACAATGACAGTGCCAGCAGTGACAGTGACAGTGCCAGTGACAGTGCCAGCAGTGCCAGTGCCAGCAGTGACAATGACAGTGACAGTGACAATGGCAGTGCCAGCAGTGGCAGCAGTGCCAGCGCCATCCCGAGCCCACCCCACACTCTGGGATTCCCCAATTCCCGCGGATTTGGGACCGTTTGGGTGGGGATGAGGCCCCGTGGGTGGGGCTGGATGGGGGCGGGGGGCGTGGTCAAATGGAGGCGGGGCCAAATGGGGCGGGGCCAAACGGGGGCGGGGCCAGCTCAAAATGGCCGCGGGGCTGGGGCCATGAACGATTTTAGGGTTTTCTATGGGGTTTTCTATGGGGTTTTCTATGGGGTTTTTGGGGTGGTTCTGGGGTTCCATGCAGTGTTTGGGGTTTGAGGTTTTTTTTTCTCTGGGTTTTTGGGGTGTTTCTTTTGGGTTCCATGCAGTGTTTTGGGGATTTTGGGGGATTTTGGGGTTTTTTTTAGGTTTTTTGGCTTCCATGCAATGTTTTGGGGTTTTTGAGGGGATTTTGGGGTTCCATGCAGTGTTTTGGGGTTTTGGGGGGTTTTTTTCTGGGTTTTTTGGGTGTTTCTTGGGGGGTATTTGGGTTCCATGCAGTGTTTTGGGATTTTGGGGTTTTTGGGGGAAATTTGGGTTCCATGCTGTGCTTTGGGTTTGTTTTGGGGATTTTGGCATTTTTTGGGTTCCATGTGGTGGTTTAGGGTTTCTTTGGAGGTTTTTGGGGTTTTTTGGGGAGGTTTTTGGGGTTTTCTGGGGAGGTTTTTGGGGTGGTTTTGGGGAGGTTTTTGGGGTTTTCTGGGGAGGTTTTTGGGGTGGTTTTGGGGAGGTTTTTGGGGTTTTCTGGGGAGGTTTTTGGGGTGGTTTTGGGGAGGTTTTTGGGATTTTTTGGGGTTTTTTTGGGATGTTTTTGGGGTGCTCACCTTCTCCAGGGTCTCGATGCGCTGCTTGAGCAGGCGATTCTCAGAGCGGAGCCGCTGAGGGGACACGGAGGGGACACGGAGGGGACAGGGAGGGGACAGGGAGGGGACAAGGAGTGGTGATCCAGGTGTCCCCATGTCCCCCAGGTGTCCCTGTAGTGCCCCCAGGGATGTCCCCAGGTGTGTTCAGGTGTCCCCAGGTGTCCCCATGTCCCATAAATGTCCCCAGCTGTCCCTGCAGTATCCCCATGTGTCCCTGGTGTCCCCAGCTGTCCCCAGGGATGTCCCCCCAGGGATGTCCCCCACGTGTCCCCGTGTGTGTCCCTGCAGTGTCCCCAGGGATGTCCCCAGGTGTGTTCATGTGTCCCCAGGTGTCCTCAGGTCCCAGCAGTGTCCCCATGTCCCCACAGTGTCCCCAGCTGTGTTCAGGTGTCCCTGCAGTGTCCCTGCAGTGTCCCTGCAGTGTCCCTGCAGTGTCCCCCATGTGTCCCTGCAGTGTCCCCAGGTGTCCCCAGGGATGTCCCCCAGGTGTCCCTGCAGTGTCCCCAGCTGGGTCACCTTGATCTCGATCTGCTCCTCCATCTCTTTGCTCTTGAGGGCGGCGTATTCCTTCTCCAGCCTGGGGACACACGGACAGCTGGGGACAGGGGGACAGGGACAGGGACAGGGACAGAGGGACAGGGACACAGGGACAGGGACAGGGACAGAGGGGACACAGGGACAGAGGGACAGGGACAGAGGGACAGGGACAGGGACAGAGGGACAGAGGGACAGGGACAGAGGGACAGGGACAGGGACACAGGGACAGAGGGACAGGGACAGAGGGACAGGGACAGGGACAGAGGGACACAGGGACAGGGACAGGGACAGGGACACAGGGACAGGGACAGAGGGACAGAGACAGGGACACAGGGACAGGGACAGGGGACAGCCAAGGGACAGAGAAGGGACAAAAGGAGAGGGGAAGGGACAGGACAGGGGACAGTGGGGGACAGGGACAGGGATGGGACAGGGACAGAGGGGACAAGGACAGAGATGGGGACAGAGTGGGGACAGGGACAGGGGGGACACAGGGATGGGGACAGAGGGGACAGAGGGACAGAGGGATGGGGACAGGGTGGGGACAGGGATGGGAAAGGGACAGGGACAGAGGGGACAGGGACAAGGACAGAGGGGACAGGGACGAGGACAGAGGGGACAGGGACAAGGACAGAGGGGACAGGGACAAGGAGAGAGGGGACAGGGACAGGGAAAGGGACAGAGGAGACACAAGGACAGAGGGGACAAGGACACAGGGACAGGGATGGGGACACAAGGACACAGGGGCAGGGACAGAGGGGACACAAGGACACAGGGGCAGGGATGGGGACAGGGATGGGGACACAGGGACAGAGGGGACAAGGACAAGGACACAGGGACAGGGATGGGGACAGGGACACAGAGACAGGGACAGAGGGGACACAAGGACAGAGGGACAGGGACAGAGGGGATACAGGGACAGGGCCAGAGGGGACAAGGACAAGGATACAGGGACAGGGATGGGGACAGGGACACAGAGACAGAGGGGACAAGGAGAAGGACACAGGGACAGGGACACAGAGACAGGGCCAGAGGGGACACAGGGCCACAGGGCCAGGGATGGGGACAGGGATGCAGGGCCAGAGGGGACAAGGAGAAGGACACAGGGACAGGGATGGGGACAGGGACACAGGGACAGGGATGGGGACAGGGATGGGGACAGGGACGCGGGGCCAGAGGTGTCCCCTGACCTCTTCATCTTGCGGGGGTTGTATTTGACCTGGCAGGCGCGCAGGATCAGCTTGTCCGGGCACGAGTCGAACTGGTGAGGGATCACCTTCTGGAAATACTGCCAGAAACGGGGAATGAACACCAAAAATGGGCAATGAGCACCAGAAATGGGGAAATTTATACCAAAAATGGGCAATGAACACCAGAAACGGGGAATTTATACCAAAAATGGGCCGTGAGCACCAAAAATGGGGAAATTTATACCAAAAATGGGCAATGAACACCAGAAACGGGGAATGAACACCAAACACGGGCTGTGAACACCAAAAATGGGGAAATTTATACCAAAAACGGGCCATGAGCACCAGAAATGGGGAATTCACACCAAACATGGGCCGTGAGCACCAGAAATGGGGAATTTACACCAAAAACGGGCAATGAACACCAGAAATGGGGAATTTACAGCAAAAACGGGCCATGAACACCAGAAACAGGGAATTCACACCAAACACGGGCCGTGAGCAGCAGAAACGGGGAATTGACCCAAAAATGGGCAATGCACACCAAAAACGGGGGAATTCACCCAAAAACAGGCATTGATCAAACTCACCTCAAAACTCATCCTAAACCCCATCCATTGACCAAATCTGCCCCAAACCCACCCCAAATCCCATCTCATTGGCCAAACCCACCCCAAATCCCACCCCAAATCCCATCCCATTGGCCAAACCTACCCCAAAACTCATCCCCTTGCCCAAGCCCTCCCCACTGACCAAAGCCACCCCAATCCCATCCCATTGACCAACCCTACCCTAAACCCCACCCCAAACCCACCCCAATGACCAAACCCACCCCAAACCCATCCCAACCCCACCCCAACCCCACCCCAACCCCACCCCACTGACCAAACCCACCCCACTGACCCCAAACCCACCCCATTGACCAACCCCACCCCAAACCCACCCCACTGACCAAACCCGCCCCACTGACCCCAAACCCACCCCCTTGACCAAACCCACCCCAAACCCACCCCAAAACCACCCCAAGCCCACCCCATTGACCAAACCCACCCCAATGACCAACCCCACCCCAACCCCACCCCATTGACCAAACCCACCCCAAACCCACCCCAATGACCAAACCCACCCCATTAACCAAGTCCAACCCAAGGCCACCCCAACCCCACCCCACTGACCAAACCAGCCCCATGGCCACCCCATTGACCAAACCCACCCCAAAACCCACCCCATTGACCAAACCCACCCCAAACCCATCCCAAACCCACCCCATTGACCAAACCTGCCCCATGGCCACCCCACTGACCAAGGCCACTCCATACACACCCCACTGACCAACCCTACCCCAAACCCACCCCATTGACCAACCCCACCCCAAAACCCACCCCATTGACCAACCCATTCCAACCCCACCCCACTGACCAAACCTCACCCCAAACCCATCCCAAACCCACCCTACTGACCAAACCAGCCCCATGGCCACCCCACTGATCAAGGCCACTCCATACACACCCCATTGACCAAACCCACCCCAAACCCATCCCAAACCCACCCCATTGACCAAACCTGCCCCATGGCCACCCCACTGACCAAGGCCACTCCATACACACCCCACTGACCAAACCCACCCCAAACCCACCCCAATGACCAACCCCACCCCACTGACCAAACCCATCCCGCCCCACTGACCAAACCAACCCCATTAACCAAGTCCAACCCAAGGCCACCCCAAGGCCACCCCACTGACCAAACCAGCCCCATGGCCACCCCATTGACCAAACCCACCACAAACCCACCCCAAACCCATCCCAACCCCACCCCATTGACCAAACCTGTCCCATGGCCACCCCACTGACCAAGGCCACTCCATACACACCCCATTGACCAAACCCACCCCAACCCCACCCCACTGACCAAACCCACCCCAAACCCATCCCAAACCCACCCCACTGACCAAGCCCACCCCAAGGCCACCCCAGGGTCCCCCCGTTGCGGGGTCGGTACCTGGGACATGCCCTCCATGTCCAGCTGCACCAGCTCGGCCTGGTTGAACTGCAGCAGGGCCATCCCCACGCGGAACACGATCTCCAGACCCTGCCACCAGCCCCACACACGCTCAGCGAGGCCACCACGGGGACACCATGGTCACCAAGGGACACCATGGTCACCATGGGGACACCCCATCCCTGCCACCAGCCCCACACACGGTCAGCAAGGCCACCACGGGGACACCATGGTCACCTCAGGGCCACCATGGCCACCACGGGGCCACCATGGTCACCCTGGGGCCACCCTGAGTCACTGGGGCCACCCCACCCCTGCCACCACCACCATACCCAGTCAGCGCGGCCACCACGGGGACACCACGGCCACCATGGGGACACCATGGTCACCATGAGGGACCACCCTGAGTCATTGGGGCCACCCCACCCCTGCCACCACCATACCCGGTCAGTGTGGCCACCATGGCCACCCTGGGGCCACCATGGCCACCTCAGGGCCACCCTGGGTTATTGGGGCCACCCCATCCCTGCCACCACCCCACCCGGTCAGCGAGGCCACCATGGCCACCCTGGGGCCACCTTGGTCACCCCAGGGCCACCCCGCTCCTGCCACCACCCACGCGGTCAGTGTGGCCATCAGGGCCACCTCGGGGCCACCTTGGTCACCCTTGGGCCACCCTGGGTCACTGGGGCCACCAGATCCCTGCCACCACCCCCACACCCGGTCAGCGTGGCCACCATGGGGCCACCATGGCCACATGGCCCTCCCAGGGCCACCACGGGACCACCATGGCCACCCTGGGGCCACCTTGGTCACCCCGGGGCCACCCCACCCCTGCCACCACCCACCCGGTCAGCGTGGCCACCATGGCCACCACGGGGCCACCATGGCCACCCCAGGGCCACCTTGGGTCATCCCACATCACCATGGCCACCATGGGGCCACCTTGGGCCATCGGGGCCACCCCACAGCCACCCCGGGGCCACCTTGGCTCATCCCTGGGTCACCATGGCCACTCCAGAGCCACCTCTGGTCACCGGGGTCACCCAGTGGCCATGCCAGGGCTGCTCTGGGTCCTCCCAGATGACCACGGCCACCCTGGGGCCACCTCAGAGCATCCAGGGGTCACCACAGCCACCCTGGGGCCACCTCAGAGCATCCCGGGGTCACCCCAAGGCCACCCTGGGGCCACCTCAGATCATCCCAGGTCACCACAGCCACCCCAAGGCCACCCTGGGGCCACCTCAGATCATCCGGGGTCACTGGGGCCACCCCAAGGCCACCCTGGGGCCACCTTGGGTCAGGCAATGGCACCAGAGCCATTCCCAGGCCACCGGGGGGGATTGGTCCCACCCCAAATTCTGAGGGATTTGGTCAAACCCAAACCCAATTTTGAGGAGTTTGATCCACCCCAAACTCGTTTTTGAGGGACTTCATCAAACCAAGCCCATTTTTGGGGGATTTGCTCCACCTGAAATTCATTTTTGAGGGATTTGGTTCCACCCCAAAACCATTTCTGAGGGATTTGGTCAAAATCAAAGCCATTTTTGAGGGATTTGATCCACCCCAAACCCATTCTTGAGGGACATCATCAAACCAAATCCACTCTTGAGGAATTTGGTCAAACCCAAACCCATTTTTGAGGAGTTTGATCCACCCCAAACTCGTTTTTGAGGGATTTCTTCCACCCCAAACTCATTCTTGAGGAACTTCATCAAACCAAAGCCATTCTTGAGGGACTTGGTCAAAACCCAAACCCATTTTTGAGGGATTTGATCCACCCCAAACTCATTCTTGAGGGACTTGGTCAAACCCAAAGCCATTCTTGAGGGATTTGATCCAACCCAAACCCATTCTTGAGGGACTTCATCAAACCCAACCCATTTTTTAAGAGTTTGATCCACCCCAAACCCATTTTTGAGAGACTTGGTCAAACCCAAACCCATTTTTAGAGGATTTGATCCACCCCAAACTCATTTGTGAGGAGTTTGATCAAACCAAACCCATTTTTTAGTGATTTGATCCACCCCAAACCCATTTTTGGGTGATTTGGACAAACCCAACCCATTTTTGAGGAGTTTGGTCAAACCCAAACCCATTTTTGAGGGATTTGATCCATCCTAAACCCATTCTTGAGGGATTTGGCCAACCCTAAACCCATTTTTGAACGATTTGATCCACCCCAAACTCATTCTTGAAGGACTTCACCAAACCAAACCCATTCTTGAGGGATTTGGTCAAACCCAAACCATTTGTGAGGGATTTGGTTCCACCCCAAACTCATTTTTGAGGGACTTGGTGAAACCCAAAGCCATTCTTGAGGGATTTGATCCAACCCAAACTCATTTTTGAGGGATTTGGTGAAACCCAAACCCATTTTTGAGGTGTTTGATCCACCTGAAACTCATTTTTGAGGGATTTGGTTCCACCCCAAACCCATTTCTGAGGGATTTGGTCAAACTCAAAGCCATTTCTGAGGGATTTGGTCCTACCTCAAGTTTTGAGGGATTTGGTCCAACCCAGATTAATTTTTGAGTGATTTGATCAAACCCAAACCCATTTCTGAGGGATTTGGTCAAACCCAAACCCATTTTTAAAGGATTTGATCCACCCCAAACTCATTCTTGAGGGACTTCATCAAACCAAAGCCATTCTTGAGGGACTTGGTCAACCCTAAACCCCTTTTTGAAGATTTGATCAATCCCCGAATTCATTTTTGACTGATTTGGTCAAACCCAAACCCATTTTTAAGAGTTTCATCCACCCCAAACTCATTCTTGAGGGACATCATCAAACCAAAGCCATTCTTGAGGGACTTGGTCAAACCCAAACCCATTTTTAAAGGATTTGATCCACCCCAAACTCATTCTTGAGGGACTTCATCAATCCAAACCCATTTTTGATGGGTTTGATCCACCCCAAACACATTTTTGAGGGATTTGTCAAACCCAAACTCATTTTTGAGGGACTTGGTCAAACCCAAAGCCATTTTTTAAGAGTTTGATCCACCCCAAACCCATTTTTGAGGGATTTGGTCAAACCCAAACCCATTTTTGAAGGATTTGGTCCTACCACAAGTTTTGAGGGATTTGGTCCAACTCAAATTAATTTTTGAGGGATTTGATCAAACCCAAACACATTTTTGAGGAGTTTGATCAAACCAAACCAATTTTTGAAGGATTTGATCCACCCCAAACTCATTCTTGAGGGATTTGGTCAAACCCAAAGCAATTTTTGAGGGATTTGATCAATCCCCAAATTCGTTTTTGACGGATTTGATCAAACCCAAGCCCATTTTTGGGGGATTTGATCCACCCCAAACCCATTCTTGAGGGACACCATCAAACCAAACCCATTCTTGATGGGTTTGATCCACCCCAAACTCATTTTTGAGGGATTTGGTCAAACCTAAATGCATTTTTGAGTGATTTGGTTCCACCCCAAACTCATTTTTGAGGGATTTGTTCCACCCCAAACCCATTCTTGAGGAATTTCTTTAACCCAAGCCCATTTTTGAGGGATTTGGTGAAACCCAAACCCATTTTTGAGGGATTTGATCCATCCTAAACCCATTCTTGAGGGACATTATCAAACCAAACCCATTTTTGAGGGATTTGGTCAAACCCAAACTCATTCTTGAGAGACTTCACCAAACCAAAGCCATTCTTGAGGGACTCGGTGAAACCCAAACCCATTTGTGAGGGATTTGATGAAACCCAAACCCATTTTTGAGTCATTTGGTTCCACCCCAAACTCATTCTTGAGTGATTTGGTCAAACCCAAACCCATTTTTGAGGAGTTTGATCCACCTGAAACTCATTCTTGAGGGATTTGGTTCCACCCCAAAACCATTTCTGAGGGATTTGGTCAAACTCAAAGCCATTTTTGAGGGATTTGGTCCTACCTCAAGTTTTGAGGGATTTGGTCCAACCCAGATTAATTTTTGAGTGATTTGATCAAACCCAAACCCATTTCTGAGGGATTTGGTCAAAACCCAAACCCATTTTCGAGGGATTTGATCCAACCCAAACCCATTCTTGAGGGACTTGGTCAAACCCAAACCCATTCTTGAGGGACTTCATCAAACCCAAACCCATTCTTGAGGGATTTGATCCACCCCAAACTCATTCTTGAGGGACATCATCAAACCAAATCCACTCTTGAGGAATTTGGTCAAACCCAAACGCATTTTTGAGGAGTTTGATCCACCCCAAACTCATTCTTGAGGGACTTGATCCACCCCAATCTCATTTTTGAGTGATTTGGTTCCACCTGAAACTCATTTTTTAGTGATTTGGTCAAACCCAAACCCATTTTTGAGGAGTTTGATCCACCCCAAACCCATTTTTTTTATTATTTAGTCAACCCCAACCCATTTTTTAGTGATTCAGTCCACCCCAAACCCATTTTTTACTGATTTGGTCCAACCCCAACCCATTTTTTACTGATTCAGTCCAACCCCAACCCATTTTTTACTGATTTGGTCCAACCCCAACCCATTTTTTACTGATTCAGTCCAACCCCAACCCATTTTTTGGGATTTTCCCCCCCCAGCCCCAGTTGGGTGGAAGGGGCGGCTCTGGGGTACCTCGTACATGAAGATGTCGAAGACGCGCGTGGCCACGGGCAGGGGGAAGGTGGTGAGGAAGAGGGTGAGGAACCACCCCAAGTCCTGAGGGATTTGGTTCCACCCCAAATTCTGAGGGATTTGGTCAAACCCAAACCCATTTTTGAGGGATTTCTTCCACCCCAATCTCGGTTTTGAGGGACTTCATCAAACCAAAGCCATTCTTGAGGGATTTGATCAAACCCAAACCCATTTTTGAATGATTTAATCCACCCCAATCTCATTCTTGAGGGACTTCACCAAACCAAAGCCATTTCTTGAGGGATTTGGTCAAACCTAAACCCTTTTGTGAGTGATTTGGTTCCACCCCAAACCCATTTTTGATGGGTTTGATCCACCCCAAACCCATTTTTGATGGGTTTGATCCACCCCAAACCCATTTTTGATGGGTTTGATCCACCCCAAACCCATTTTTGAGTGATTCAGTCCAACCCCAACCCATTTTTGAGTGATTCAGTCCAACCCCAACCCATTTTTTTGGGATTCAGTCCAACCCCAACCCATTTTTTTGGGATTTTTTCCCCCCCCCAGCCCCAGTTTTGGTGGGAAGGGGCGGCTCTGGGGTACCTCGTACATGAAGATGTCGAAGACGCGCGTGGCCACGGGCAGGGGGAAGGTGGTGAGGAAGAGGGTGAGGAACCAGGAGGAGGCGTACATGGAGGTGAGGAAGCTCTGGGAGCGGAAATGCACGTTCAGCTCCGGCAGCTGCTCCTGGGGACAACGGCCGCGGTCGGGGCGGATTCGGGGGGAAAATGGGATTGGGAGGGGGAAAATGGGAATTGGGGGGAAAATGGGAATTGGGGGGGAAAGGGGGATTGGGGGGGAAATGGGAATTGGGGGGGAAAATGGGGAATTGGGGGGGAAAATGGGAATTGGGGGGGAAATGGGAATTGGGGGAGAGAAAATGGGATTGGGGGGGGGGAATGGGAATTGGGGGGGAAAAGGAGATTGGGGGGGAAATGGGAATTGGGGGGAAAAATGGGAATTGGGGAGAAAAATGGAAATTGGGGGTCAGAAAAAATCGGGAATTTGGGGTCGGACAAAAATGGGAATTCGGGGTTGGACAAAAAAATGGGAATTTGGGGAGAAAAGGGGGAATTGGGGAGAAAAATGGGAATTGGGGGGGAAAAACGGGAATTGGGGGGGGAAGTGGGAATTGGGGAGAAAAATGGGAATTGGGGAGAAAAACGGGAATTGGGGGTCAGACAAAATTGGGAATTTGGGGTTGGATTTGGGGAGAAAAATGGGAATTGGGGGGAAAAATGGGAAGTGGGGGGGGGGAAATGGGAATTGGGGGGGAAAAGGGGAATTGGGGGGGCGGGGGAAATGGGAATTGGGGGGCGGGGAAATGGGAATTTGGGGGGGAAGAGGGGAATTGGGGGGGGGGGGGAAATGGGAATTTGGGGTCAGACAAAATTGGGAATTTGGGGTTGGACAAAAATGGGAATTTGGGGTTGGATTTGGGGAGAAAAATGGGAATTGGGGAGGAAAATGGGAATTGGGGGGAGGAAAATGGGAATTGGGGGGGAAAAATGGGAATTTGGGGTCAGAAAAAATCGGGAATTTGGGGTCGGACAAAAATGGGAATTTGGGGTTGGATTTGGGGAGAAAAATGGGAATTGGAGAAAAATGGGAATTGGGGGAGAGAAATGGGAATTGGGGGTCAGACAAAACCAGGAATTTTAGGTTGGACAAAAATGGGAATTTGGGGTTGGATTTGGGGACAAAAATGGGAACTTGGGGCCAGATAAAAACAGGAATTCAGGGTTGGATTTGGGGACAAAAATGGGAATTTGGGGTTGGATTTAGTGAGAAGAACGGGAATTTGGGGTCGGACAAAAATGGGGAATTCAGGGTCAGATTTGGGGAGAGAATCGGGAATTCAGGGTCAGGTAAAAACAGGAATTTGGGGTTGGATTCGGGGAGAAAAATGGGAATTTGGGGTCCGACAAAAATGGGAATTTGGGGTTGGACAAAAATGGGAATTCGGGATCGGACAAAAACTGGAATTTGGGGTTGGATTTGGGGAGAAAAACGGGAATTTGGGGTCAGATAAAAATGGGAATTTGGGGTTGGATTCGGGGAGAAAAATGGGAAATTGGGGTTGGTTTTGGGGAGAAAAATGGGAATTTGGAGTCAGACAAAAACGGGAATTTGGGGTCCGACAAAAATGGGAATTTAGGGTCGGACAAAAATGGGAATTTGGGATGTGGACACGGGGACAAGGGTGGGAATTTGGGGCTGTCCCCACCTGCAGCAGGAACTCGAACTGGTAAATGCAGAGCCCCAGCTCGGCCATGCTGGGCTTGAAGAGCTCCCGCAGGCGATACTCCTGCATCAGGCGCACGAAGACGCTGAACGCCTCCTCCTCCGGCATCTGCATCCGGGAAAAACACGGGAATTCCCATCAGAATCACGGAATTCCCAGCAAAATCCCAGGAATTCCCATCAAAATCCCAGGAATTCCCATCAAAATCCCAGGAATTCCCAGCAAAATCCCTGGAGTTTCCAGCAAACCCCACTAAATTCCCATCAGAATTCACATCAAACGCTGAACGCCTCCTCCTCCGGCATCTGCATCCAAAAAAATCCTGGGAATTCCCAGCAGAATCATGGAATTCCCAGCAAAATCACGGGAATTTCCATCAGAATCCCGGGAATTTCCATCAGAATCACGGGAATTCCCAGCAAAACCCACTAAATTCCCATCAGAATTCACATCAAACACTGAATGCCTCCTCCTCTGGCATCTGAATCTGAAAAAATCCCGGGAATTCCCATCAGAATCCCGGGAATTCCCAAAAAAACCCCAGGAATTCCCATCCAAAACCCCTGGAGTTCCCAAAAAACCTCTCAGAATTCCCACAGAATCCCTGGAATTCCCACAAAAACCCCCAGGAATTCCCATTAAAATCCCAGGAATCCTCATCAAAATCCTGGGAATTCCCATCAAAATCCCCGGAATTCCCATCAGAATCCCTGGAATTCCCATGGAACGCTGAACGCCTCCTCCTCCGGCATCTGCAGGGAACAGCCTGGAAGTCGCAGGAAAAAATCCCGGGAATTCCCATCAGAATCCTGGAATTCCCATCAAAATCATGGGAATTCCCGTCAGAATCCTGGAATTCCCAGCAGAATCCTGGAATTCCCATCAAAATCAGGGGAATTCCCATCAGAATCCCGGAATTCCCAGCAAAATCTGGGAATTCCCAGCAGAATCACGGGAATTTCCACCAGAATCCCGGGAATTCCCAGCAAAACCCACTAAATTCCCATCAGAATTCCCATGGAACGCTGAACGCCTCCTCCTCCGGTGGGAAAAGCATGGGATGCCCAAAAAAACCCCAGGAATTCCCATCAAAATCCCCAAATTCCCATCAAAATCTGGAATTCCCATCAAAAACCCTGGAATTCCCATCAAAATCCCTGGAATTCTCATCAAAATCCCCACAATTCCCCTGGAACTGATGGAATTCCCATGAAAACCCTGGAATTCCCACGGAACGCTGAACGCCTCCTCCTCCAGCATCTGCGGTGGGAAAAGCCCAGAATTCCCAAAAAAACCCCAGGAATTCCCATCCAAAACCCCTGGCGTTCCCAAAAAACCTCTCAGAATTCCCAAAAAACCCCTGGAATTCCCACAGAATCCCGGAATTTCCACAGAATCCTGGAACTCCCAAAAAATCCCCGGAATTCCCACAGAATCCTGGAACTCCCATCCAAAACCCCTGGAATTCCCAAAAAACCTCTCAGAATTCCACAGAATCCCTGGAATTCCCACAGAATTCCCAGAATTCCCACAGAATCCCCAGAATCCCCAAAAAGTCTCCGGAATTCCCACAAAACCCCGGAATTCCCGCAAAATCCCTGAATTCCCACAGAATCCCAGAATTCCCAAAAAATCCCGGAATTGCCACAAAATCCCTGGAATTCCCACAGAAACACCTCAGAATTCCCAAAAAATCCCCAGAATTCCCAAAAAATCCCGGAATTCCCACAGAAACACCTCAGAATTCCCAAAAAATCCCCGGAATTCCCATCCAAAACCCCCAGAATTCCCACAGAATCCCTGAAATTCCCACAGAATCCCCGGAATTCCCAAAAAACCTCTCAGAATTCCCACAAAACCCCCAGAATTCCCAAAAAACCCCCGGCATTCCCACCTGCATGAGCAGCAGTCCCACGATGAAGGCGCTGCCCTGGCAGTAACCGACCTCGCGATCCACCAGGGAATAGGCCTGGAAAATGTCCCCAGGGTCACCTCGGGGACACCTCGGGGACACCCCGGGGACACATCGGGGACACCTCAGGGACACCTCGGGGACACCTCGGGGACACCTCGGGGACACCTCGGGGACATCTCGGGGACACCACAGGGACAGCTCAGGGACACCTCGGGGACACCTCGGGGACAGCTCAGGGACACCTCAGGGACACCTCGGGGACACCTCGGGGGGACCTCAGGGACACCTCGGGGACACCTCGGGGACACCTCGGGGGGACCTCAGGGACACCTCGGGGACACCTCGGGGACACCTCGGGGACACCTCAGGGACACATCGGGGACACCTCGGGGGGACCTCAGGGACACCTCGGGGACACCTCGGGGACACCTCGGGGACACCTCAGGGACACATCGGGGACACCTCGGGGACACATCGGGGACACCTCGGGGGGACACATTGGGGACACCTCGGGGACACCTCGGGGACACCTCAGGGACACCTCGGGGACACCTCAGGGACACATCGGGGACACCTCCTGTCCCTGTGCCACCCCTGTGTCCCCAGTGCCACCCCAGTGCCACCTCCCGTGCCACCTTCTGTCCCTGTGTCCCCAGTGTCACCCCCTGTGTCCCCAGGGTCACCTCTGGGCCACCTCTGTGCCACCTCCTGTCCCTGTGTCCCCAATGTCACCTCCAGGTCGCTGAGGAGACCCTCCTGTCCCAGTGCCACCCCAGATCCATGTCCCAGGTGTCCCCAGCGGTGTCACCTTCATGACATTGAAGAGCACCTCCTGTCCCTGTCCCTGTCCCTGTCCCTGTCCCTGTCCCTGTCCCTGTGTCAGTGCCACCCCAGCAGTGTCCCCATGTCCCCAGTGTCACCTTCATGACATTGAAGAGCACCTCCTGGCCCAGGCTGTCCTGTCCCTGTGTCAGTGCCACCCCAGCAGTGTCCCCATGTCCCCAGTGTCACCTTCATGACATTGAAGAGCACCTCCTGGCCCAGGCTGTCCTGGCCCTGTGTCAGTGCCACCCCAGCAATGTCCCCATGTCCCCAAGTGTCCCCAAGTGTCCCCAGTGTCACCTTCATGACATTGAAGAGCACCTCCTGGCCCTGTCCCTGTCCCTGTCCCACCCCAGGGATGTCCCCAGCAGTGTCCCCAGTGTCACCTTCATGACATTGAAGAGCACCTCCTGGCCCTGTCCCTGTGTCAGTCCCACCCCAGCAGTGTCCCCAAGTGTCCCCAGCAGTGTCACCTTCATGACATTGAAGAGCACCTCCTGGCCCTGTCCCTGTCCCAGTGCCACCCCAGCAATGTCCCCAAGTGTCCCCAGCAGTGTCACCTTCATGACATTGAAGAGCACCTCCTGGCCCTGTCCCTGTCCCTGTCCCACCCCAGCAGCGTCCCCAGCAGTGTCCCCAGCAGTGTCACCTTCATGACATTGAAGAGCACCTCCTGGCCCAGGCTGTCCTGGCCCTTGAAGAAGTCGTGCTCGGGGTAGGTGCGGGCGATGTCGCGGCGGATCAGGCGCTCGCAGGGGGAGCTCATGCGCAGCAGCTCCGAGTACTGGGCCTTGAGCGGCAGCTCGGCCGCGCTGCACAGCAGCTGCCACACGATGGCGCGGAAATGGTGCGGGATCCCCTTCCGGATCAGCTCCTGGGGGGACAGAAACCCCAAATGTGACCCCAAAAACCCCAAATGTGATCCTAAACATGATCCCATTGACCCCAGGTCTGTGCTCAGGGCACAGCAGCTGCCACACGATGGCGCAGAAATGGTGCGGGATCCCCTTGCGGATCAGCTCCTGGGGACACAGAGACCCTAAATGTGACCCTAAAGGTGACCCCAAACCCTAAATGTGACCCCAGAGTCATCCCATTGTCCCCAAAAGTGTCCCCAGTTCTGCTGCTCAGGGCACAGCAGCTGCCACACGATGGCGCAGAAATGGTGCGGGATCCCCTTGTGGATCAGCTCCTGGGGACATGGAAAAATCCCAAATGTGACCCTAAATGTGACCCCAGAGTCATCCCATTGACCCCAGGTCTGTGCTCAGGGCTCAGCAGCTGCCACACGATGGCGCGGAAATGGTGCGGGATCCCCTTCCGGATCAGCTCCTGGGGACACAGAGACCCTAAATGTGACCCTAAATGTGACCCCAAACCCTAAATGTGACCCCAAACCCTAAATGTGACCCTAAATGTGACCCCAAACCCTAAATGTGACCCCAAACCCTAAATGTGACCCTAAATGTGACCCCAGAGTCATCCCATTGACCCCAGGTCTGTGCTCAGGGCTCAGCAGCTGCCACACGATGGCGCGGAAATGGTGCAGGATCCTGTTCTGGATCAGCTCCTGGGGGGACAGAAACCCCAAATGTGACCCCAAAAACCCCAAATGTGATCCTAAACATGATCCCATTGACCCCAGGTCTGTGCTCAGGGCACAGCAGCTGCCACACGATGGCGCGGAAATGGTGCGGGATCCCCTTCCGGATCAGCTCCTGGGGACACAGAGACCCTAAATGTGACCCTAAATGTGACACCAAACCCTAAATGTGACCCCAAACCCTAAATGTGACCCCAGAGTCATCCCATTGTCCCCAAAAGTGTCCCCAGTTCTGCTGCTCAGGGCTCAGCAGCTGCCACACGATGGCACGGAAATGGTGCGGGATCCCCTTCCGGATCAGCTCCTGGGGACAATGGGGACAATGGGGACAGTGGGGACAGTGGGGACATGGGGACAGTGGGGACAATGAGGACAATGAGGAAAATGAGGACAATGGGGACAATGGGCAATGGGGACAATGGGGACAATGGGGACAGTGGGGTCAGTGGGGACAATGGGGACAATGGGGACAGAGGGGACAATGGGGACAATGGGGACAATGGGGACAATGGGGGACAATGGGAACAATGGGGACAATGGGGACAATGGGGACAATGGGGACAATGGGAACAATGGGGACAATGGGGACAATGGGGATAATGAGGACAATGGGGACAATGGGGACAGTGGGGTCAGTGGGGACAATGGGGACAATGGGGACAGAGGGGACAATGGGGACAATGGGGACAATGGGGACAATGGGGGACAATGGGGACAATGGGGACAATGGGGACAATGAGGACAATGGGGACAATGGGGACACTGGGGACAATGGGGGACAATGGGGACAATGGGGACAATGGGGACAATGGGGACAATGGGGTCAGTGGGGACAATGGGGACAATGGGGACAATGAGGACAATGGGGACAATGAGGACAGTGGGGACAGTGGGGACAATGGGGACAGTGGGGACAGTGGGGTCAGGGCGACCCCAAACGTGCTCCGAACGTGGCGTGGTCAGAGCAGGACCCAAGCTGTGACCTCCTGCTGGACAAATCCACCCCAAAACCCAACAAATTGGACAAATCCACCCCAAAATGGAACAAACTGGACAAATTCACCCCAAAACGTGTCCAGGTGACCAAATTGGCCCCAAAATGTGACCCAAGGGAACAAATCCACCCCAAAACTGAACAAACGGGACAAATCCATCCCAAAACTCATCCCATTGGACAAACCCACCCCAAAACCCAACAAATTGGGTAAATCCACCCCAAAACCCAACAAATTGAGGCAATTTCACCCCAAAACATGACAAGTGGGACAAATCCACCCCAAAACTCTTCCCATTGGACAAACCCATCCCAAAACACCACAAAATTGGACAATTTAACCCCAAAACTCAACAAACTGGAGAAACCCACCCCAAAACTCCTCCCCATTGGAAAAACCCATCCAAAAACCCAAGGAATTGGAGAATTCCAGCCCAAAACCCAAGGAATTGGACAATTTCAGCCCAAAACCCAAGAAATTGAGGCAATTTCACCCCAAAACCCAGGGAATTGGACAATTTCAGCCCAAAACCCAAGGAATTGGAGAATTTCACCCCAAAACCCAAGGAATTGGAGAATTTCACCCCAAAACCCAAGGAACTGGTTAAATCAACCCCAAAACCCAAGAAATTGAGGCAATTTCACCCCAAAACATGACAAGTGGGAAAAACCCACCCCAAAACTCCTCCCATTGGATAAACCCATCCCAAAACCCAAGGAATTGGAGAATTCCAGCCCAAAACCCAAGGAATTGGACAATTCCAGCCCAAAACCCAAGGATTTGGAGAATTCCAGCCCAAAACCCAAGGAATTGGACAATTCCACCCCAAATCCCAAGGAATTGGAGAATTCCACGCTAAAACCCAAGGAATTTGAGAATTCCAGCCCAAAACCCAAGGAATTGGACAATTCCACCCCAAATCCCAAGGAATTGGAGAATTCCACGCTAAAACCCAAGGAATTTGAGAATTCCAACCCAAAACCCAAGGAATTGGACAATTCCACCCCAAAACCCAAGGAACTGGAGAATTCCAGCCCAAAACCGAACAAACAGGACAAATCCATCCCAAAACTCATCCCACTCGATAAACCCACCCCAAAACCCAAGGAATTGAGGCAATTTCACCCCAAAACATGACAAGTGGGACAAACCCACCCCAAAACTCCTCCCATTGGATAAATCCATCCCAAAACACCACAAAATTGGACAATTTAAACCCAAAATTCAACAAACTGGAGAAACCCAACCCAAAACTGCTCCCATTGGAAAAACCATTCCAAAAACCCAAGGAATTGGACAAATCTACCCCAAAACCCAAGGAACTGGACAATTCCACCCCAAAACCCAAGGAATTGGACAATCCACCCTAAAACCCAAGGAATTGGAGAATTTCACCCCAAATCCCAAGGAATTGGAGAATTCCACCCCAAAACCCAACAAACAGGACAAATCCATCCCAAAACTCATCCCATTAGATAAACCCATCCCAAAACACCACAAAATTGGACGATTTAACCCCAAAACTCAACAAACTGGACAAACCCACGCCAAAACTCCTCCCATTGGAAAAACCCATCCCAAAACCCAAGGAATTGGAGAATTCCACCCCAAAACCCAAGGAATTGGAGAATTTCACCCCAAAACCCAAGGAATTGGAGAATTCCAGCCCAAAACCCAAGGAATTGGAGAATTCCACCCCAAAACCCAAGGAATTGGAGAATTTCACCCCAAAACCCAAGGAATTGGAGAATTCCACCCCAAAACCCAAGGAATTGGACAATTCCACCCCAAAACCCAAGGAATTGGAGAATTCCAACCCAAAACCCAAGGAATTGGAGAATCCCACCCCAAAACCCAAAAAAGGAATTCCAAAAAAGGAATTGGACAATTCCAGCCTAAATCCCAAGGAATTGGACAATTTCCACCCCAAAAC
The DNA here is from genome assembly GCF_023055355.1 of Agelaius tricolor. Classification (NCBI taxonomy): domain Eukaryota; kingdom Metazoa; phylum Chordata; class Aves; order Passeriformes; family Icteridae; genus Agelaius; species Agelaius tricolor. The sequence continues at coordinate 351,842 of NW_027269348.1, read as the reverse complement.
CCAAGGAATTGGACAATTCCACCCCAAAACCGAACAAATTGGACAATTTAACCCCAAAACTCAAGGAACTGGAGAATTCCACCCCAAAACCCAAGGAATTGGAGAATTCCACCCCAAAACCCAAAGAATTTGAGAATTTTCACCCCAAATCCCAAGGAATTGGAGAATTCCAGCCCAAAACCCAAGGAATTGGAGAATTCCACGCTAAAACCCAAGGAATTTGAGAATTCCACCCCAAAACCCAAGGAATTGGACAATTCCACCCCAAAACCCAAGGAATTGGAGAATTCCACCCCAAAACCCAAGGAATTGGACAATTCCACCCCAAAACCCAAGGAATTGGAGAATTCCAACCCAAAACCCAAGGAATTGGAGAATCCCACCCCAAAACCTAAGGAATTGGACAATTCCAGCCCAAAACCCAAGGAATTGGACAATTTCACCCCAAATCCCAAGGAATTGGACAATTTCATCCCAAATCCCAAGGAATTGGAGCATTCCAGCCCCACCCACCTTGAGCAGCTTCTCCTTCTTCCTCCTCCACTCGTCCCACTCGTTGACGATGCGGCCCCAGAGGATCCAGGTGTCCTCCTCCAGGTGGCTCAGGTTGGACGAGGCCGAGGAGCTGGAGACCAGCGAGGAGCCGCTGTTGCGCCGGGAGCCGTTCACCGAGCGCATCGACTTGGAGTCGGCCTCCAGCAGCCTGGGGGGGATAAATCGGGCAGAAATCACCAAAAACAGGCACAAAATGGGCACAAAATGGGCACAAAATGGGCACAGAACAGGTGGGAGTGACACAAGGAGGAGGAGCCGCTGTTGCGCCGGGAGCCGTTCACCGAGCGCATCGACTTGGAGTCGGCCTCCAGCAGCCTGGGAGAGACAATTCGGGCAGAAATCACCAAAAACGGGCACAAAATGGGCACAAAATGGGTACAAAATGGGTACAAAATGGGTACAAAATGGGCACAAAATGGGCACAGAGCAGGTGGGAGTGACACAAGGAGCTGGAGACCAGCGAGGAGCCACCGAGAGCCGTTCACAGAGCGCATGGACTTGGAGTCGGCCTCCAGCAGCCTGGGGGGATAAATCAGCCCAGAAATCACCAAAATCGGGCACAAAATGGTCACAAAATGGGCACAAAATGGGCACAAAATGGGCACAGAGGAGGTGGGAGTGACACAAGGAGCTGGACACTATCAAGGAGCCGCTGTTGCGCCGGGAGCCGTTCACCGAGCGCATCGACTTGGAGTCGGCCTCCAGCAGCCTGGGGGGAAAAATTGGGCAGAAATCACCAAAAACGGGCACAAGATGGGCACAAAATGGGTAAAAAACGGGCACAAAATGGGCACAAGATGGGCACAGAGCAGGTGGGAGTGACACAAGGAGCTGGAGACCAGCGAGGAGCCACTGAGAGCCGTTCACAGAGCGCATGGACTTGGAGTCGGCCTCCAGCAGCCTGGGGGGATAAATCAGCCCAGAAATCACCAAAAATGGGCACAAAATGGTCACAAAATGGGCAAAAAATGGGCACAGACAAGGTGGGAGTGACACAAGGAGCTGGACACCATTGAGGAGCCGCTCCTGCGCCAGGAGCCGTTCACAGAATGCATTGACTTGGAGTCGGCCTCCAGCAGCCTGGGGGGTAAAAACAGCCCAGAAATGACCAAAAATGGGCACAAAATGGGCAAAAAATGGGCACAAAATGGGCACAGAGCAGGTGGGAGTGACACAAGGAGGAGGAGCCGCTGAGAGCCGTTCACCGAGCGCATCGACCTGGAGTCGGCCTCCCGCAGCCTGGGGGGAAAAAACAGCCCAGAAATCACCAAAAATGGGCACAAAATGGGTAAAAAACGGGCACAAAATGGGCAAAAAATGGGCACAAGATGGGCACAAAATGGGCACAGAGGAGGTGGGAGTGGCACAAGGAGGAGGAGCCGCTGTTGCGCCGGGAGCCGTTCACAGAATGCATTGACTTGGAGTCAGCCTCCAGCAGCCTGGGGGGAAAAACCGGGCAGAAATCACCAAAAACGGGCACAAAATGGGCACAAAATGGGCAAAAAATGGGCACAAAATGGGGCCCAGAGGAGGTGGGAGTGACAAAAGGAGGAGGAGCCGCTCCTGCGCCGGGAGCCGTTCACCGAGCGCATCGACTTGGAGTCGGCCTCCAGCAGCCTGGGGGGTAAAAACAGCCCAGAAATCACCAAAAATGGGCAGAAAACGGGCAGAAAATGGGCACAAAATGGGCAAAAAATGGGCACAAGATGGGCATAAAATGGGCACAGAGCAGGTGGGAGAGACACAAGGAGCGAGGAGCCGCTGAGAGCCATTCACAGAATGCATGGACTTGGAGTTGGCCTCCAGCAGCCTGGGGGGAAAAACCGGGCAGAAATCACCAAAAACGGGCAGAAAATGGGCAAAAAACGGGCAAAAAATGGGAACAAAATGGGCACAAGATGGGCACAAAATGGGCACAAAATGGGCAAAAAATGGGCACAAAGGAGGTGGGAGTTACACAAAACGTCCTCAGAGCAGATGGGAGTGACCCAAAACTGACCCAAAATGGGCCCAAAGGAGGTGGGAGTGACCCAAAGCTGACCTGGAAAGAGTGACCCAAAAGTGACCCAAAAGTGACCCAAAAGTGACCCAAAATGTGCTCAGGGCAGGTGGGAGTGACACAAAATGTGCTCAGAGAGGGTGGAATTGGCCCAAACCTAACCTGGAGTGACCCAAAACTGACCCAAAATGGGCCCAAAATGGACCCAAAAATGTCTCCAAAGAAGTTGGGAGTGACCCAGAACTGACCCAAAATGGGCCCAGAGAGGGTGGGATTGGCCCAAAGCTCACTTGGATGGAGTTGCCCAAAATTGACCCAAAACTGACCCAAAATGGGCCCAAAGGAGGGGGAAGTGACCCAAATTTACCCAAAATTGACCCAAAACTGACCCAAAATGGGCCCAAAGGAGGGGGAAGTGACCCAAATTTACCCAAAATGGGCCCAGAGAGGGTGGGATTGGACCAAACCTGATGTGGAGAGAATGACCCCCAAATTGACCCAAAATTGACCCAAAACTGACCCAAAATGTGTCCACAGCAGGTGGGAGTGACCCAAAATTGACCCAAAATGTGCCCAAAGGAGGTGGGAATGACCCAAAGCTGACCTGGAGAGAGTGACCCAAAATTGACCCAAAAGTGACCCAAAAGTGACCCAAAATGTGCTCAGGGCAGGTGGGAGTGACACAAAATGTGCTCAGAGAGGGTGGAATTGGCCCAAACTTATACTGGAATGACCCAAAATTGACCCAAAATGGGCCCAAAATGGACCCAAAAATGTCTCCAAAGAAGGTGGGAGTGACCCAAAACTGACCCAAAATGGGCCCAGAGAGGGTGGGATTGGCCCAAACCTGATGTGGAGAGAGTGACCCCAAAAGTGACCCAAAATTGACCCCAAACTGACCCAAAATGTGTCCACAGCAGGTGGGAGTGACCCAAAATTGACCCAAAATGTGCCCAAAGGAGGGAGGAGTGAGGCAGAACTGACCCAAAAGTGACCCCAAAAGTGACCCAAAAATGACCCAAAATGTGCCCAAAGGAGGGAGGAGTGAGGCAGAACTGACCCAAAACGGGCCCAGAGGAGGCGGGAGGGACCCAGAACTGACCCAAAATTGACCCAAAATGTGCCCAGGGCAGGTGGGAGTGACACAAAACACCCTCAGAGGAGGTGGGAGGGACCCAAAAGTGACCCCAAAAGTGACCCCAAAAGTGACCCCAAAAGTGACCCAAAACTGACCCAAAAGTGACCCCAAAAGTGACCCCAAAAGTGACCCAAAAGTGACCCCAAAAGTGACCCAAAAGTGACCCCAAAAGTGACCCCAAAAGTGACCCAAAAGTGACCCCAAAAGTGACCCCAAAACTGACCCAAAACTGACCCAAAAGTGACCCCAAAAGTGACCCCAAAAGTGACCCAAAAGTGACCCCAAAAGTGACCCAAAAGGTGCCCAAAGGAGGTGGGGGTGACCCAAAACTGACCTGGAGAGAGTGACCCAAAATTGACCCCAAAAGTGACCCCAAAAGTGACCCAAAATGGGCCCAGAGAGGGTGGGATTGGCCCAAAGCTGACCTGGAGAGAGTGACCCAAAACTGACCCAAAATTGACCCAAAACTGACCTAAACTGACCCAAAACTGACCCAAAATTGACCCCAAACTGACCCAAAATTGACCCCAAACTGACCCAAAAGTGACCCCAAACTGACCCAAACTGACCCAAAATTGACCCAAAATGTGCCCAGAGAGGGCAGAGTTGGCTCAAACCTGACCTGGAGAGAGTGACCCCAAACTGACCCAAAATTGACCCAAAAAATTGACCCCAACTGACCCAAAACTGACCCCAAACTGACCCAAAATGTGCCCAGAGGATGTGAAAAATGACTCAAAAAATGGAGATATTGTCCCCAAAATGACCCCAAAAAATGGAGCTATTACTCCAAAAAATGGAGATATTTCCCCCAAAAATGGAGATATTGTCCCCAAAATGACCCCAAAAATGGAGATATTTGCCCCAAAAATGGAGATATTTTCCTCAAAATTACTCCAAAAATGGGAATATTTTCCCCAAAATGACCCCAAAAATGGGAATATTGTTCCAAAAAATGGAGCTATTTTCCTCAAAATGACTCCAAAAATGGGAATATTTCCCCCCAAATGCCCCCAAAAATGGGAATATTTCCCCAAAATGACTCCAAAAATGGGGATATTTCCCCCAAAATGACCCCAAAACTGGAGCTATTTTCCCTAACCATGAAGATTTTCACCAATTGGGTTTTAATCCCATTTTTGCCCCAATCCAGACCAGAACGGATCCAATCCCGGTCATTCCTCACCGGTTCTGCTCCTCCAGCTTGGCCAGAACTCCAATAGCCCAGAAATGGAGATATTACCCCAAAAATGGAGATATTGCCCCAAAAATGGAGATATTACCCCAAAAAATGGAAATATTATCCCAAAAATTGAGATATTACCCCAAAAATGGAGACATTATCCCAAAATGACCCCAAAAATGGAGACATTGTCCTCAAAATGACCCCAAAAATGGGTATATTTTCCCCAAAATGACCCCAAAAATGGAGATATTGTCCCCAAAATGACCCCAAAAATGGGAATATTTTCCCCAAAATGGCCCCAAAAATGGAGATATTTCCCCCAAAAATGGAGATATTGCCCCAAACCCACATGAGATCGATTTTAATCCCATTTTTTCCCCAATCCAGACCAGAACCCATCCAATCCCGTTCCTTGCTCACCGGTTCTGCTCCTCCAGCTTGGCCAGAACTCCAATAGCCCAAACATGGAGATATTACCCCAAAAATGACCCCAAAAATGGAGATATTTCCCCCAAAAATGGAGATACTAGCCCCAAAATGACCCCAAAAATGGAGATATTTCCCCCAAAAATGGAGATATTGTCCCAAACCCACATGAGATCGATTTTAATCCCATTTTTGCCCCAATCCAGACCAGAACGGATCCAATCCCGGTCATTCCTCACCGGTTCTGCTCCTCCAGCTTGGCCAGAACTCCAATAGCCCAAAAATGGAGATATTACCCCAAAAATGGAGATATTACCCCAAAAATGGAGATATTACCCCAAAAATGGAGATATTGTCCCAAACCCCCATGAGATCGATTTTAATCCCATTTTTGCCCCAATCCAGACCAGAACCGATCCAATCCCGTTCCTTGCTCACCGGTTCTGCTCCTCCAGCTTGGCCAGCAGCTCCTGCTCGTCCGGGCTCAGCGTCTCGGGCTCCGCCCCCGGGGACCCCGCGGGGCCCTCCCGGGACGGCTCCGGCTGCGGCTGCGGCCCCTGCGGGGACGCCATGGCCCTACCTGGGCAAGAAGGAACGGAGAGGGGGAATTCATACTGGGGTGGGAATAATGCACAGGGGGGAGGGGAATAACGCACAGGGGGGAGGGGATAATGAACAGAGAGGGGGAAATTCATATTGGGGATGGGAATAATGAACAGTGAGGGGAATAATGCACAGAGAGGGGGGAAATTCATATTGGGGATGGGAATAATGCACAGGGGGGAGGGGAATAACACACAGAGAGGGGGGAAATTCATATTGGGGATGGGAATAATGCACAGGGGGATGGGAATAATGCACAGTGAGGGGGGAATCGTATTGGGGATGGGAATAATGCACAGGGGGGAGGGGAATAATTCATATTGGGGATGGGAATAATGCACAGGGGGGAAATAATGCACAGAGAGGGGGGAAATTCATATTGGGGATGGGAATAATGAACAGAGAGGGGAATAACGCACAGGGGGGAGGGGATAATGAACAGAGAGGGGGAAAATTCATATTGGGGATGGGAATAATGCACAGGGGGGATGGAATAATTCATATTGGGGATGGGAATAATGAACGGGGGGGAGGGGAATAACGCACAGGGGGGAGGGAATAATGCACAGAGAGGGGGGAAAATTCATATTGGGGATGGGAATAATGAACAGAGAGGGGAATAATGAACAGGGGGAAGGGGATAATGAACAGAGAGGGGGAAAATTCATATTGGGGATGGGAATAATGCACAGTGGGGATGGGAATAATTCATATTGGGGATGGGAATAATGCACAGTGGGGATGGGAATAATTCATATTGGGGATGGGAATAATGCACAGGGGGGAGGGGAATAACGCACAGAGAGGGGGGAAATTCATATTGGGGATGGGAATAATGAACGGGGGGGAAATAATGCACAGTGAGGGGGAAATTCATATTGGGGATGGGAATAATGAACAGAGAGGGGAATAACGCACAGGGGGGAGGGGATAATGAACAGAGAGGGGGAAAATTCATATTGGGGATGGGAATAATGAACAGGGGGGAGGGGAATAATGCACAGGGGGGAGGGGAATAATGCACAGGGGGGATGGAATAATTCATATTAGGGATGGGAATAATGCACAGGGGGGAGGGGAATAATGCACAGGGGGGATGGGAATAATGCACAGAGAGGGGGGAAATTCATATTGGGGATGGGAATAATGCACAGTGAGGGGAATAATGCACAGTGAGGGCGGAAATTCATATTGGGGATGGGAATAATGAACAGGGGGGATGGAATAATTCATATTGGGGATGGGAATAATGCACAGGGGGGAGGGGAATAATGCACAGTGAGGGGGAAAATTCATATCGGGGATGGGAATAATGCACAGAGAGGGGAATAATGCACAGAGAGGGGAATAATGCACAGAGAGGGGGGAATAATTCATATTGGGGAATGGAAATAATGCACAGTGAGGGGGGAAATTGGGGATGGGAATAATGCACAGTGGGGATGGAATAATGAACAGTGGGGATGGAATAATGAACAGTGGGGAAGGGAAATAATTCATATTGGGGAATGGAAATAATGCAGTGAGGGGGGGAAATAACGCACAGTGAGGGAGGGGAATAATGCACAGTGAGGGAGGGAAATAATGCACTGTGAGGGACGGGAATAATGCACAGTGAGGGGGGAAATGAACAGTGGGGATGGGAATAATGCACAGTGGGGAGGGGAATAATGAACAGTGGGGATGGGAATAATGAACATTGGGGATGGGAATAATTCATATTGGGGAATGCAAATAATTCATATTGGGGATGGGAATAATTCATATTGGGGAATGGGAATAATGAACAGTGGGGATGGGAATAATGCACAGTGAGGGATGGAAATAATGCACAGGGGGAATGGGATAATGCACAGTGGGGATGGGAATAATTCATATTGGGGATGGGAATAATGCACAGTGAGGGGGGAATGCACATTGGGGATGGGAATAATGCACAGTGAGGGGAATGAACAGTGGGGATGGGAATAATGAACATTGGGGAAGGGAAATAATGCACAGTGAGGGAGGGAAATGAACGGTGGGGATGGGAATAATGCACAGAGAGGGGGGAAATAATGCACAGTGAGGGAGGGGAATAATGCACAGAGAGGGGGGAAATAATGCACAGTGAGGGAGGGGAATAATGCACAGAGAGGGGGGAAATAATGCACAGTGAGGCAGGGGAATAATGCACAGAGAGGGGAATAATGCACAGCGAGGAAGGGAATTCATATTGGGGATGGAAATAATGCACAGAGAGGGGGGAAATGAACATTGGGGAATGGAAATAATGCACAGTGAGGGAGGGAAATAATGCACAGTGAGGGATTGGAATAATGCACAGTGAGGGATGGGAATAATGCACAGTGAGGAGGGAAATGCACATTGAGGGAGGGAAATTCATATTGAGCAAGCAAAATTCACATTGAGGAAGGGAAATTCACAGTGAGGAACAAAAATTCACAGTGCAGCAGCAGTAATTCACATTTAGGAACGAAAATTCACATTGCAGAACCCAAAATTCACATTTGATATCAGAAGTTCCCATTTGATATCAGAAATTCCCATTTGATATCAGAAATTCCCATTCAGTATCAGAAATTCCCATTTGATATCAGAAATTCCCATTCGGTATCAGGAATTCCCATGCGGTACCAGGAATTCAGATTTACAGCAGCGAAAAATTCACATTTCAGAAACAAAAATTCAAATTTTGGCAGCAAAAAATTCCCATTCGGTATCAGGAATTCAGATTGCAGCAGCAAAATTCACATTTAGGAACAAAAATTCCCATTGCAGCCTTGAAAATCCTCAATTTTGGCAGCAAAAAATTCACACTTGCTATCAGAAATTTACATTCAGTGTCAGAAATTCCCATTTTGGCAGCAAAAATTCCCATTGCAGCAGCAAAAATTCAAATTTCAGAAGGAAAAATTCAAATTTTGGCATTGAAAATTCCCATTTCGGCACCAAAATTTCACATTGCAGCCTTAAAATCTCACATTTCACCCCAGATCCCTCATTTCACCCCAAAATTCCTCATGTCAGCCCCAAAGCACCAGATTTAATCCCACATTGCAGCCCCAAAATCCCAAAATCCCAAGTTTTGGCCCCAAAATCCTCTGGTTCAGCCCAAAATTCACATTTCAGCACAAAATCCTCTGGTTTAGCCCTAAAATTCACAATTTGGTATCAAAAATTCCCATTCAGCAGCAAAAATTCCCATTTCAGCATTGAAAATTCCCATTTCAGCATCGAAAATTCCCATTTCAGCCCCAAAAATTCCCATTTTGGCATCAAAAATTCCCATTCATTATCAGAAATTCCCATTCATTATCAGAAATTCACATTGCAGCCCCAAAAATTCACATTTCAGCACCAAAATCCTCTGGTTCACCTCAAAAATTTCCATTGCAGCACCAAAAATTCACATTCAGCAGCAAAAATTCCCATTGTTGCACTGAAAATTCACATTTTGGCATCAACAATCCCCATTGTGCCTCCAAAAATTTGCATTTCAGCACCAAAATTCCCATTTTGGCACCAAAATCCCACATTTCACCCCAAAATCCCAGATTTAATTGGACATTTCAGTACCAAAAATTCACATTTTGGCATCAAAAATTCCCATTGTGACAGCAAAAATTCCCATTCATTATCAGAAATTCACATTTCAGCCCCAAAAATTCACATTCATAATCAAAAATTCACATTTTGGCCCCAAAACTTCACACTGTGCCTCTAAAAATTCCCATTGCAGCCCCAAAATCCCAGATTTCAGCCTCAAAATCTCAGATTTAATTGGACATTTCTGTACCAAAAATTCATATTTTGGCCCCAAAAATTCCCATTCATTATCAGAAATTCCCATTTCAACAGCAAAAATTCCCATTTCAGCCCCAAAATTCCCATTGTGACTCCAAAAATTCCCATTTCAGCCCCAAAATCCTCTGGTTCACCTCCAAAATTCCCATTTCAGCACAAAAATCCAGCATTATTTCACATTTCAGCCCAAACTCCTGCATTTTATCCCCAAAATCTCCCGTTTGATACCAAAAATTTGACATTTGGTCTGGAAATTTCACATTTCACCCCCAAAATTCAACTTTGGAGCCCCCAAATCCCAAATTTCACATGGAAATCCCACATTTTACCCAAAATTGGACATTTTGCCCCTAAAATCCCACATTTCATTCCCCCAAATGCCAAATTTTGGTGCCAAAATTTCCCATTTCATGCCCCAAATTTGACATTTCAGCCCCAAAATTTCCCGTTTCACCCTAAAATGCCCCATTTCAGCCCCAAAATCCCACATTTTGTCCCAAAAATTTCTGCATTTCGGTGCCAAAATTTGATATTTTGGCCCCAAAATCTCACATTGCTCCAAATCCCACATTTTACCCCCAAAATTCCACATTTCATTTCCAAAATTTGATTTTTTGGCCCCAAAACGCCACATTTGAGACCCAAATTTGCACATTTCACCCCCAAAATTGCACATTTCCAAATCTCATATCCAAAATTTCCAACATTTGACTTTTTGGAGGCAAAATTTGCTATTTTGACCCCAAAATCCTCACATTTTAGACCCAAAATGTTCCATTTTTCCCTCACAATTTCACATTTCACCCTCACAAAAAAACCCAAAACCCCCCAAAAACCCAGAAAAGGGAGAATTTGACCCAAAAGCCCCAAAAATGGGGGGGTCAGACCAAAAGTTCCCCAAAATTGGGGTGAGCCCAAATCCCCTAAAATTGGGTTGATCTGGAAACCCCCCTAAAAAGGGAGGGGTGAATCCAAACCCCTCAAAAATGGGGGGAGCCCAAACCACCCCCAAAAATGGGGTGACCCAAAACCCCCTCACAAAGGAGGGTGACCCCAAATCCCCTAAAATGGGGATGACCCCAAACCCCCCCCTCCCAAAAATGGGGTGACCCCAAACCCCCCTCGAAAATGGGGTGAGCCCAAAGCCCCTAAAATGGGGGTGACCCCAAAGCCCCTCACAAAGGGGAGTGACCCCAAACCTCCCCACCAAGGGGGGTGACCCCAAACCCCCACATAAAGGGGGTGACCCCAAAGCCCCTCACAAAGGGGGGTGACCCCAAAGCCCTCAAAATTGGGGTGACCCCAAACCCCCCTCAGGAGGTATCACCCCAATCCCCCCCTCACAAAGGGGGGTGACCCCAAACCCCCTCACAAAGGGGGGTGACCCCAAAGGCCCCTCAGGGCTGTCACCCCCTCACACAAAAAAGGCGGGAACCCCCTCACCCCACTGAGGGGGGGGCGCCTCCATTTTCCCTTCAGGGGGGCGATGCCCCGCCCCCCATCGCCCTCATCCCTGAGGGGGGAACTCCTCCATTGTTCGCTGACAGCTCCCTCACGGCCCCCCCGGCCCCTCCTACCTGCGGTCCGTGGCCATGGCGACCCCCGGCCGCCCTCCCGGGGGCGCTCGGCGCCGTTCGCCCCTCACCGGGAGCCCCGCGCCCGCCGCCATCGCGGAGCCGCCGCCGCCGCCCCGGCCGGCACTGACTGACAGCGGGCAAGCACCGCGTCCAATCAGCGCTCGAGTTCCGCGTCTGCGACCGCCCACCTGCAGCGTCTTCGCCAATCACGAGAGGGAGCTGCAATGACAAGCCCTGCCCGCCGCTCCTCTAACCAATGAGATTGCGCATTAGAGTTGATGGCCAGGGGGGTTATCCAATGAAAGCCAAGGAGGGGCTCGGCGCCCACACCCCTCTGAGAAGCGGTGGGAAGAGGTGTGGAAGCGACGAATGGAAGGCTCCGGTGCGGAGCGCTGGGAAGCGATGTGAGAACTGAGGCTCAGGTGCGGATGATTGATGGGTAAAACAGCCAATCAACTGCCGCGTCTCGCTTGGAGTGGCACCTGGCTGAGAGGAGAGGACAACAGACCCCGCCGCAGCACCTGAACGCTTGGATGTGATTGACAGGAGCCTCAGCCAATTGCGCGGCAGAAGCTGCTGAGACAGCCAATGGAAGCGCGGATACGAGGCGGAGTCCCGCCCTCCAACGCTCAGCGCTGGTCCCGCCCTCCTAGGGAGAGTCGTGACTTCTATTGGTCGATGGCGATGATTGACAGGCGTCTGCTCCAATGGGGCGTCGAGGATCCGTGTGTGGAGGGGGAGCGGCGCCATTGGAGACCTCAGGGATGGGGGAGAGCGGTGAGGGATCAGTCGGGATGGAGCGAAGATCGCTCCTTCCCTCAGGGATCTGGAATGAGGTGAGGGCATGCTTCATTCCATCTGGGATCTAAGGTGAGGGGATCCCTCATGCCCTCAGAGATCTGAGGTGAGGGGATCCCTCAATCCCTCAGGGATCAGGAATGGGGTGAGGGGATCCCTCATTCCCTCAGGGATCGACATATGGCAATGTCCAGGGTTGAGGTGAGGGGATCCCTCATTCCCTCAGGGATCAGGAATGGGCTGAGGGGATCCCTCATTCCCTCAGGGATCTCGTGTTATGAATAAGCAGCTTGACTAGGCCAATATTCAAGCAGCAATCAATTTATTAATTAATATGGTAAAGTATGAGCAATACAGCGCTGGGTACAGTGGGGGAAGTTTTCCCTCCAACTGCACACCGATAGTTGAGGCTTACAGGTATTTATAGGGGTACTCATCAGCTTTTTCAGCAGTTTTTATTTCTAATTTTTACTCATCAGCAATTTTTATTCTAAATTATTACATCACAATCCTATACACTATTGTGATTTTAGTTTTTTTTTTCAGGATGTATCTCAAAAGGAGTATTTTACATGGTGGTGGTTCAGTTTCCGAAAGAAGAAAGACAAATCCCACCTGGTGGAGTCCAGCTCCCCAGATGTGGGTCTATTTTTTAATTATAGAGACTATAAATTAACAACAGTGATGTCCAGCTTCCCTTTGGTCGAAACCATAAATCCTTCAGGTGGTGTTCATCTTCCTTTCTCAAACTGTTTTTCTCTGCTTCCATAAGGTGTGAGATAAGCATATTTCCTATATATATATTCTAAAGCTATAGTTTCAAGGATACAAGTAATATTCTAAAATTATACTTCAAAAGGTTATTATTGCAGAGCTCTTTATGGATTAACTGCAAGCAAAAAGCAACATCCTTAACACCTTAATTCCAGTGCTCCTAAACCAACCAGGGCTACTTGCAAACAAAAGATAGGTTCAAAGGCCTTTTTCCATGCTTTATTTTCATCAGTTATTATTGGAATTCACAGCTCTCCCATTGCTGGACTGCACACATTTCACATTCACAGATACACACGTGGCCTGTTTGTACCTGACACCAACCACAGCTTTGGATTCCACCCTGGCAATGCCCAGGGATGGGGTTTGGGGATCCCTGTTCTCACAGAATGGTAATTTTCCTCCAAATGTCAGGAATTTCACCACCTTTCCGTGTTCTTCACAGGAAAACTTCCCTTTTCTGTCCAGCATATGGCACATCCCAGCTCTTCCCAGCTGATTTTCCAGACTCCATTCCCTTCATCTTCTGATTCTTCTTTATTTTGCTTTCTTTTCAGAAATTTCCAGGAATTTCCAGAAATTCCTGGCAAACCACATCCTGGAGCGCTGAATATTCTGGACAAGCACAGGGATGGCGACTGGAAGGTGCCTTAGTGCCTCATTTTTGGGATAAAATACTCCCAAAAATACAAAATTTAGGGGTTTTTTGTTAAATTACCCCTCAAAATCAGCTTTTTGCTCATCCAGCCCTGTCTTTTCTGCCCAAAGAAGGCTCAAAATCCTCATCCATGGGCTCTGGGTTGGTGCTTAAAATCTACCCAGGCACTGGAAAATTCCTGCCTTTTCCCCCTCGTGTTTCCTGCACTTTCCCCCTCACATTTCCCAACTTCTCCCCCTCACATTTCCAGCTCTTTTCCCCCTCACATTTCCCAACTTTTTCCCCTCACATTTCCTGCCCTTTCCCCCTCACATTTCCCACCCTTCCCCCTCACATTTCCCAACTTTTCCCTGTCACATTTCTCACCTTTTCCCCCTCACGCTTCCCACCATTTTCCCCTTTTTCCCCCTCACATTTCCCAACCTTTTCCCCTCATGTTTCCTGCCCTTTCCCCCTCGTATTTCCCTTTTTCCCCTCATGTTTCTTAGCTTTTCCCCATCACATTTCCCAACTTTTTCCCCTCACATTTCCCACCCTTTTCCCCTTCATGTTTCCTGCCCTTTCCCCCACATATTTCCCTTTTTTCCCCTCATGTTTCTCGCCTTTTCCCCCTCACATTTTCCACCCTTTTCCCCCTCACATTTCCTGCCCTTCTCCCCCTCACATTTCCCTTTTTCCCCTCACATTTCCTGCCCTTTTCCCCTTCATATTTCCCAACTTTTTCACCTCACCTTTCCCACCCTTTCCCCTTCAGCTTTCCGCTCATTTCCCCTCACATTTTCCGCCCTTTTTCCCCTCATGTCTCCCACCCTTTCCCCTTCACGTTTCCTACCATTTTCCCTCACATTTCCTGCCCTTTCCCCCTCACATTTCCCTTTTCCCCCTCACATTTCCCACCCTTTCCCCCTTCATATTTCCCTTTTTTCCCCTCACGTTTCTCACCTTTTCCCCCTCACATTTCCCACCCTTTTCCCCCCCATATTTTCCACCATTTCCCCCTCACATTTCCCAAACTTTCCCCCTCACATTTTCCACCCTTTTCCCCCTCATATTTCCCACCCTTTTTCCCCTCATATTTCCCACCCTTTTTCCCCTCACATTTCCCGCCCTTTTCCCCCTCACGTTTCCTGCCCTTTCCCCCTCATGTTTCCCACCCTTTTCCCCCCTCACATTTCCCAAATTTTCCCCCTCACATTTTGCCCCGATCCCTTTAAAAACCCGGATTTTTTTACACCAATCCCTTTAAAAAACCCGGATCTTTTGCCTCGATCCCTTTAAGGAAACCCGGATGTTCTGCCCCAATCCCGCTGTCAGCAGCGATTCCGTCTCTGGCACACCCAGCGCCGCGGCTCCGAGGATTTTTTACCCCGATCCCTTTAATAAAATCCCGATTTTTTACACCAATCCCTTTAATAAAATCCCGATTTTTGCCCCAAATCCCGGTTTCAGCAGCGATTGGGTCTCTGGCACACCCAGCGCAGCGGCTCCAAGGATTTTTGCCCCGATCCCTTTAAACCCCGGATCTTTTGCACATTTCCCACCCTTTCCCCCTTCATATTTCCCTTTTTTCCCCTCATGTTTCTCACCTTTTCCTCCTCACATTTCCCACCCTTTTCCCCCCTCATATTTTCCACCATTTCCCCCTTCATATTTCCCTTTTATCCCCTCACGTTTTCCACCCTTTTCCCCTCACATTTTCCACCCTTTTCCCCCTCATGTTTTCCACCATTTCCCCCTCACATTTCCCACCCTTTTCCGCCCTCACATTTCCCAAATTTTCCCCCTCACATTTTGCCCCGATCCCTTTAAAAACCCGGATTTTTTTACACCAATCCCTTTAAAAAACCCGGATCTTTTGCCTCGATCCCTTTAAGGAAACCCGGATGTTTTCCCCCAATCCCGCTGTCAGCAGCGATTCCGTCTCTGGCACACCCAGCGCCGCGGCTCCGAGGATTTTTACCCCGATCCCTTTAATAAAATCCCGATTTTTTACACAAATCCCTTTAATAAAATCCCGATTTTTGCCCCAATCCCTTTAATAAAATCCCGATTTTTTGCCCCAATCCCTTTAATAAAATCCCGATTTCTTGCCCCAATCCCTTTAAACCCCGGATTTTTTGCATATTTCCCACCCTTTCCCCTTTCATATTTCCCTTTTTTCCCCTCATGTTTCTCACCTTTTTCCCCTCACATTTCCCAAATTTTCCCCCTCACATTTTGCCCCGATCCCTTTAAAAAAACCCGGATGTTCTCCCCCAATCCCGCCCTCAGCAGCGATTCCGTCTCTGGCACGCCCAGCGCCGCGGCTCCGAGGATTTTTGCCCCAATCCCTTTCATAAAATCCCGATTTTTTTACACCAATCCCTTTAATAAAATCCCGATTTTTTACACAAATCCCTTTTAGAAAACCCGGATGTTCTGCCCCAATCCCGCCCTCAGCAGCGATTCCGTCTCTGGCACACCCAGCGCAGCGGCTCCGAGTATTTTTACCCCGATCCCTTTAATAAAATCCCGATTTTTTACACCAATCCCTTTAATAAAATCCCGATTTTTTACACCAATCCCTTTAATAAAACCCCGATTTTTGCCCCAAATCCCGGTTTCAGCAGCGGTTGCGTCTCTGGCACACCCAGCGCAGCGGCTCCAAGGATTTTTGCCCCGATCCCTTTAAACCCCGGATCTTTTGCACATTTCCCACCCTTTCCCCCTTCATATTTCCCTTTTATCCCCTCATGTTTCTCACCTTTTTCCCTTCACATTTTCCACCCTTTTCCCCCTCATGTTTTCCACCATTTCCCCCTCACATTTCCCAACTTTCCCCCTCATATTTCCCACCCTTTTTCCCCTCACATTTCCCGCCCTTTTCCCCCTCACGCTTCCTGCCCTTTCCCCCTCATGTTTCCCACCCTTTTCCCCCCTCACATTTCCCAAATTTTCCCCCTCACATTTTGCCCCGATCCCTTTAAAAACCCGGATTTTTTACACCAATCCCTTTAAAAAACCCGGATCTTTTGCCCCGATCCCTTTAAGAAAACCCGGATGTTTTCCCCCAATCCCGCCCTCAGCAGCGATTCGGTCTCTGGCACGCCCAGCGCCGCGGCTCCGAGGATTTTTGCCCCGATCCCTTTAATAAAATCCCGATTTTTTACATCAATCCCTTTAATAAAATCCCGATTTTTACACAAATCCCATTAATAAAACCCCGATTTTTTGCCCCAAATCCCGGTTTCAGCAGCGATTCCGTCTCTGGCACGCCCAGCGCCGCGGCTCCGAGGATTTTTACCCCGATCCTTTTAATAAAATCCCGATTTTTTACAGCAATCCCTTTAATAAAATCCCGATTTTTTACACAAATCCCATTAATAAAACCCCGATTTTTGCCCCCAATCCCGGTTTCAGCAGCGGTTGGGTCTCTGGCACACCCAGCGCAGCGGCTCCGAGCACCTCACGCTCACCCAGCGCCCCTTGGGCCCCAGGGCCCCGCAGCCCCCGAGCTCCCGCTGCTCCTCCTGCAGCCACACGTCCCAAAACCTGGAAAAAAAACCACAAAAAAACACAAAAAACCACAAAAAAAACCAAATTACAAAATTCAAATATCACAAACATGATAAAGTAAAATCGAGGGATGAAAATAACCCCAAAAAAGGGGTTTAAAGGCACAAATAAAGCGATTTTTGAGGGGAAAACGAGGCTGGAAATCCAATTTTTTCATGGTAGAAATGGAGTAAAAAATTGGATTTATGGGGTAGTTTTTATTAATGGTAATGAGTTTTATGATTTGTAGGAATTGATTTGAGTTTTAATTGACTTTTAGTTCATTTTAAAGCAATTTTTAGTAATTTAAATTTTTAAAGGATTTTTTAATTGATTTTTATAAATTTTTTTGTAATTTTTGGTAGCTGAAATTTTTTTAATGGATTTTTAAAACAATTTTTTAATAATTTAGAAGTTTAAATTTTTAATGGGTTTTTAAAGCAATTTTTAATAATTCAAAATTTTAAAGGATTTTTTAATTGATTTTTTTGTAATTTTTAGTAGTTTAATTTTTTAATAATTTAATTTTAAAGGATTTTTATTTATCTTTATAATTTTTTTTCATAATTTTTAGTAGTTTTAATTTTTTAATGGATTTTCAAAGCAATTTTTAGTAATTTAAAATTTTTAAAGAATTTTTTATCAAATTTTTTCATAATTTTTAATAATTTAAATTTTTAATGGATTTTTAAAATTATTTTTAAATTTTTTTCATAATTTTTTTGTAGTTTAAATTTTTAATGGATTTTAAAGCAATTTTTAGCAATTTAAATTTTTTTAAGGATTTTTATTGATTTTTTTGTAATTTTTAGTAGTTTAAAAATTTTAAATGGATTTTAAAGCAATTTTTTAATAATTTAATTTTTTAAAGGATTTTTTATTGATGTTTATTTTTTAAAATAATTTTTAGTAGTTGAAAATTTTTAAATGGATTTTTAAAGCAATTTTTAGTAATTTAATTTTTTCCCCAAAAAATCCGATTTTTTTTTTTTCCCCAAAATTGGGATTTTTTTAACCAAAACTCAGGAATTTTTCCTGGAATTCTGGATTTTTTTCAAAGAAAAATTCTGATTTTTTTTTTTTTTTCTAAAAATTGGGATTTTTTTACCCAAAAATTGGGATTTTCCCCCAAAACTCCAAATTTTTATGGGAAATCAGGATTTCTTTCCTCAAAATCTGATTTTTTCCCCTCAAACCTCAGGAAAAATCCGAATTTTTTGATTGAAAAAATCAAATTTTTTGACCAAAAAATTGGATTTTTTCCCCCAAAATTGGGATTTTTTTGGCCAAAATTGTGAAATTTTTTTCCCCATAAATTGTGATTTTTTTTCCCAAAGTTTTGGGTTTTTTCCCCAAATGTTTGGGATTTTTTAACCAAAACTCTGGAATTTTTCCTGGAGTTCTGGATTTTTTTCAAAGAAAAATTTTTTTCAAAGCAAAATAAATTAATTTTTTTTTACCCCAAAATTGGAACTTTTCCCCAAAACTTGGGATTTTTTTTACCCCAAACCTCAGGAAAAAATCCGAATTTTTTGATTGAAAAATCAAATTTTTTGACCAAAAAATCGGATTTTTACCCCAAAATTGGGATTTTCCCCCAAAACTCCAAATTTTACTGGAAATCAGGATTTTTTACTCAAAATCTGATTTTTTACAAGAAAACCACGATTTTTTTCCCTCAAACCTCAGGAAAAAATCCGAATTTTTTGACCAAAAAATCCAATTTTTTGGCCTAAAAATCAGAATTTTCCCCCCAAAATCGGGATTTTTTCGGCCAAAACTGTGATTATTTTTCCCCCCATAAATTGTGATTTTTTTTTTCCCCAAATTTTGGTGTTTTTTCCCCAAATTGGGTTCTTACATCACGGTGGGCTCCTCTCCCGTGAGCCAGCGCCATTGCCCCGCCCGCTGCAGGTCCCTCAGCCCCAGCCAATAGGAGCTGCTGCGGTTGCTGTGCTCCAGCAGGAAGAGCTGCAAACACACCCGGCACGGGGATTGAGGCGCCGGCAAAGGGATTGAGGGGCCGGCACAGGGATTGAGGGGCAGGGATTGAGGCACTGGCGCAGGGATTGAGGCACCGACACAGGGATTGAGGCACCGGCACAGGGATTGAGGCGCCGGCACAGGGATTGAGGCACCGACACAGGGATTGAGGGGCAGGGATTGAGGCACTGGCACAGGGATTGAGGCACCGGCACAGGGATTGAGGCACCGGCACAGGGATTGAGGCGCCGGCACAGGGATTGAGGCACCGACACAGGGATTGAGGGGCAGGGATTGAGGCACTGGCACAGGGATTGAGGCACCGGCACAGGGATTGAGGCACTGACACAGGGATTGAGGGGCAGGGATTGAGGGACAGGGATTGAGGCACCGACACAGGGATTGAGGCACCGGCACAGGGATTGAGGCGCCAACGCAGGGATTGAGGCGCCGGCAAAGGGATTGAGGCACCGGCACAGGGATTTAGGCACCAACACAGGGATTGAGGCACCGGCACAGGGATTGAGGCACTGAGGGATTGAGGCACCGGCACAGGGATTGAGGCACTGACACAGGGATTGGGGCACCAACACAGGGATTGAGGCACCGGCACAGGGATTTAGGGGCAGGGATTTGGGGTCAGGGATTGAGGCACCGGCACAGGGATTGAGGCGCCAACGCAGGGATTGAGGCGCCGGCACAGGGATTGAGGCACCGGCATAGGGATTGAGGCACTGGCACAGGGATTTAGGGGCAGGGATTGAGGCGCCAACGCAGGGATTGAGGCACCGGCACAGGGATTGAGGCACCGGCAAAGGGATTGAGGCGCCGACACAGGGATTGAGGCACTGACACAGGGATTGAGGCACTGACACAGGGATTGAGGGGCAGGGATTGAGGCACTGACACAGGGATTGAGGCGCCGGCACAGGGATTGAGGAACTGACACAGGGATTGAGGCGCCGGCACAGGGATTGAGGAACTGACACAGGGATTGAGGCACTGGCACAGGGATTGAGGGACAGGGATTGAGGGACAGGGATTGAGGCACCGGCGCAGGGATTGAGGGACCGGCACAGGGATTGAGGGGCAGGGATTGAGGCACCGACACAGGGATTGAGGCACCGACACAGGGATTGAGGCGCCAACGCAGGGATTTAGGGACAGGGATTGAGGCACCGGCACAGAGATTGAGGCACCGACACAGGGATTTAGGGGCAGGGATTTAGGGGCCAACGCAGGGATTTAGGGGCAGGGATTTGGGGG
Organism: Agelaius tricolor; assembly: GCF_023055355.1. Classification (NCBI taxonomy): domain Eukaryota; kingdom Metazoa; phylum Chordata; class Aves; order Passeriformes; family Icteridae; genus Agelaius; species Agelaius tricolor. The sequence goes on along the minus strand of NW_027269348.1, from coordinate 331,538 downwards.
CAGGGATTTGGGGGCAGGGATTTAGGGGCAGGGATTTAGGCACCAACGCAGGGATTTAGGGGCAGGGATTTAGGCCCTGCCTCAGGGATTTAGGGGCAGGGATTTAGGCCCTGCCTCAGGGATTTAGGGGCAGGGATTTAGGCCCTGGCTCAGGGATTTAGAGGCAGGGATTTGGGGGCAGGGATTTAGGGACAGGGATTTAGGGGCAGGGATTTAGGGACAGGGATTTAGGCGCCAGCGCAGGGATTTAGGGGCAGGGATTTAGGCTCCTGTCTCAGTGCTTTAGGCCCCTGGCTCAGGGATTTAGGCGCCACCTCAGGGATTTAGGATCAGGGATTTAGGGGCAGGGATTTAGGGACAGGGATTTGGGATCAGGGATTTAGGGATCAGGGATTTAGGGGCAGGGATTTGGGGGCAGGGATTTGGGGGCAGGGATTTGGGGGCAGGGATTTGGGGTCACGGATTTAGGCACCGCCGCAGGGATTTAGGGGCAGGGATTTAGGCCCCTGGCTCAGGGATTGAGGCACCAACGCAGGGATTTAGGCACCGACACAGGGATTTAGGGGCAGGGATTTGGGGGCAGGGATTTAGGGGCAGGGATTTAGGATCAGGGATTTAGGGGCAGGGATTTAGGGTCAGGGATTTGGGATCAGGGATTTAGGGTCAGGGATTTGGGCCCTGGCTCAGGGATTTAGGCACCGGCGCAGGGATTTAGGGGTAGGGATTTAGGGGCAGGGATTTAGGATCAGGGATTTAGGCCCCTGTCTCAGGGATTTAGGATCAGATATTTAGGCCCTCTCTCAGTGCTTTAGGCCCCTGGCTCAGGGATTTAGGCACCGCCTCAGGGATTTAGGCCCTGCCTCAGGGATTTAGGCCTTACCTCAGGGATTTAGGCCCTGCCTCAGGGATTTAGGCCCCTGTCTCAGGGATTTAGGCCCCTGTCTCAGTGCTTTAGGCTCAGTGCTTTAGGCCCCTGGCTCAGGGATTTAGGCTCGTGTCTCAGGGATTTAGGATCAGGGATTTAGGCCCCTGTCTCAGGGCTTTAGGCGCCTGTCTCAGGGATTTAGGCCCCTGGCTCAGGGATTTAGGCTCAGTGCTTTAGGCCCCTGTCTCAGTGCTTTAGGCCCCTGTCTCAGGGATTTAGGCCCTGTCTCGGGGATTTAGGCCCTGTCTCAGGGATTTAGACCCTGTCTCAGTGCTTTAGGCCCCTGTCTCAGGGATTTAGGCCCCTGTCTCCGGGATTTAGGCCCTTGTCTCAGGGATTTAGGCCCCACCTGCTCCTCCTGCTCTTTGATCACCGCCAGGTGCGCGCCCAGGTCCGCGCAGGCGTTGAGGGCCCGGCCCCAGCTCAGAGCGTCCGGGGAGAACGAGAAACAACTGGAGCCGTGTGGGAGCCAGCCTGGCCCACAGCGCTGGGAGCTGCCCAGGGCCCGGCACAGCTGTGCTGGGGAGAAAACACCGGAAAATGGGAAATTTAATGTGGGAAATGTGGGAAATTATCCGGGAAAATCCAGGGAATTTATACAGGAATTTACACAGGAAACCGGAAACAACTGGAGCCGTGTGGGAGCCAGCCCGGGCCGCAGCGCTGGGAGCTGCCCAGGGCCCGGCACAGCTGTTCTGGGGAGAAAACACCGGAAAAAGGGAAATTTAATATGGGAAATGTGGGAAATTATCCGGGAAAATCCAGGGAATTTATACAGGAATTTATACAGGAAACCGGAAACAACTGGAGCCGTGAGGGAGCCAGCCCGGCCCACAATGCGGGGAACTGCCCAGGGCTCGGCACAGCTGTTCTGGGGAGAAAACACCGGAAAATGGGAAATTTAATGTGGGAAATTATCCGGGAAAAACTGGGAAAATATCCGGGAAAATCCAGAGAAAATATCTGGGAAAATACAGGAATTTATACAGGAAACCGGAAACAGGAACCAGCTGGAGCCGTGAGGGAGCCAGCCCGGGTCGCATGGCCGGGGACTGCCCAGGGCCCGGCACAGCTGTTCTTAGGAGAAAACAGGGAAAATGGGAAATTTAATATGGGAAATATGGGAAATTATCCGGGAAAAACTGGGAAAATATCCGGGAAAATACAGAGAAATTCTACGGGAATTTATACAGGAATTTACACAGGAAACAGGAACCAGCTGGAGCCGTGAGGGAGCCAGCCCGGGCCACAGCGCTGGGGACTGCCCAGAGCACGGCACAGCTGTTCTTAGGAGAAAACAGGGAAAAATGGGAAATTTAATATGGGAAATGTGGGAAATTATCCGGGAAAAACCGGGAAAATATCCGGGAAAATCCAGGGAAATTCTACAGGAATTTATACAGGAATTTACACAGGATACAGGAACTAGCTGGAGCCGTGAGGGAGCCAGCCCGGGCCGCAGCGCTGGGAGCTACCCAGGGCCCGGCACAGCTGTTCTGGGGAGAAAACAGGGAAAAACGGGAAATTTAATATGGGAAATGTGGGAAATTATCCGGGAAAAACTGGGAAATTCTACAGGAATTTATACAGGAAACCGGAAACAGGAACCAGCTGGAGCCGTGAGGGAGCCAGCCCGGGCCGCATGGCCGGGGACTGCCCAGGGCTCGGCACAGCTGTTCTGGGGAGAAAACACCCGAAAATGGGAAATTTATATGGGAAATGTGGGAAATTATCCGGGAAAAACCGGGAAAATATCCGGGAAAATACAGAGAAATTCTACAGGAATTTATACAGGAATTTATACAGGAATTTACACAGGATACAGGAACCAGCTGGAGCCGTGAGGGAGCCAGCCCGGGCCACAGCGCTGGGGACTGCCCAGAGCACGGCACAGCTGTTCTTAGGAGAAAACAGGGAAAAATGGGAAATTTAATATGGGAAATGTGGGAAATTATCCGGGAAAAACCGGGAAAATATCCGGGAAAATCCAGGGAAATTCTACAGGAAACCGGAAACAGGAAGCAGCTGGAGCCGTGAGGGAGCCAGCCCGGCCCACTGCGATGTGAGCTACCCAGGGCCCGGCACAGCTGTTCTGGGGAGAAAACAGGGAAAATGGGAAATTTAATATGGGAAATGTGGGAATTATCCGGGAAAATACAGGGGAATTATACAGGAAACCGGAAACAGGAACCAGCAGGAGCCGTGAGGGAGCCAGCCCGGGCCGCAGCGCTGGGGACTGCCCAGGGCTCGGCACAGCTGTTCTGGGGAGAAAACACCGGAAAATGGGAAATTTAATGTGGGAAATATGGGAAATTATCCGGGAAAAACTGGGAAATTCTACAGGAATTTATACAGGAATTTAAACCGGAAACAGGAACCAGCTGGAGCCATGAGGGAGCCGGCCCGGCCCACAAGGCCGGGAACTGCCCAGGGCACGGCACAGCAACTCTGGGGGAAAAACACCCGAAAATGGGAAATTTATCCTGGGAAATTATCCCGGGAAAAACCGGGAAATTATCCAGGAATTTATCCAGGAAAAACTGGGAAATTATTTGGGAAAATATCCAGGGAAATCCGGGGAAATGATCTGTGGAAACCCCAGGGAAACGGCCCCGCAGCGCCGGGAGCTGCCCAGGGCTCTGCACAGCAACTCTGAGGGAAAAACACCCAAAAATGGGAAATTTCTACTGGGAAAAACTGGGAAAATATCCAAGAAAATCCAGGGAAATTATCTGGGAAAATCCAGGGAAATTATCTGGGAAAATTTGGGAAATTATCCAGGAAATCCAGGGAAAGCCCCAAGGAAACGGCCCCAAAGCTCTGGGAGCTGCCCAGGGCTCAGCACAGCAACTCTGGGGCAAAACCACCCAAAAATGGGAAATTTATACTGGGAAAAACTGGGAAAATATCCAAGAAAATCCAGGGAAATTATCTGGGAAAATCCAGGGAAATAACCGGGGAAATCTGGGAAATTATCCAGGAAAACATCAGGAAATGATCCAGGAAAATATCCGGGAAATGGGAAAAATCCCAGGAATTTTTGGGGATTTTTTGAGGGATTTTTTTGTGTATTTTGTGAATTTTGAGGGGATTTTTGGGGGGGATTTTTGGGAAATTTCTTTGGAAATGTTGGGAATTTTTAGGGTGGATTTTGGGAATTTTTGGGGGGAGAATTTTGGGATTTTGGGGGCAATTTTGAGAATTTTTTGGGGGGAAATTGTCGGGAATTTTGGGGGGGGGGATTTTTTTGGAATTTTAGTGGGGAATTTTTTGGGGGTAATTTTGGAATTTTTTGGGGGATAATTTCGGAATTTTTTGGGGATTTTATTTTTAATTATGGGGGGAAATTTTGGCCATTTGGGGGAGAATTTGGGGATTTTTTTTTGGAATTTTGGGGGAATTTTTTTAGGGATTTTTTTTTTTTTTTTTTTTTTAGGAATTGTTGGGAGTTTGGGGAATTTTTGGGGGAGATTTTGGGAATTTTGGGGAATTTTTGGGGGGATTCTGTTCATTACCAGCGAGCTCCTGCTGCTCCAGTTGGTGCTGCCGGATCCCGAAACGGAGCCCGATCTGATCCTGCTGCACTGAAACCAGTAGGGACCAGTATAAACCAGTATGGACCAGTAGGGACCAGTATAAACCAGTAGGGACCAGTACGGACCAGTAGGAACCAGTACAGACCAGTAGGGACCAGTATGGGCTGGGTATGGACCAGTGTGGACCAGTATGGACCAGTATAAACCAGTATAAACCAGTATGGACCAGTATAAACCAGTACGGACCAGTATAAACCAGGATGGACCAGGATGGACCAGGATGGACCAGTATGGGCTGGTATGGACCAGTACAGACCAGTAGAAACCAGTATGGACCAGTGCTCCCAGTATGGACCAGTCCCATCCCAGTTTGTCCCAGTCCCTCCCAGTCCAATCCCAGTCCATCCCAATCCCCTCCCAGTTTGTCCCAATCCCCACCCAGTATAACCCAGTCCCTCCCAGTTCCTAACCCTAACCCTAACCCAGTCCCTCCCAGTTCCCCCCAGTCCCTCCCAGTTCCCCCCAGTCCCTCCCAGTTCGTCCCAGTTCAATTTCCCCATTCCCTCAGACCCGGCCAAGGCTCCAACCCCACACTGGAATCATTGCCCAAATTTCCCACATTAAAATCATTTCCCAATTTTCCACATTAAATTTATTTTCCCAAGTTTCCATATTGGAATTATTTCCCAATTTCCCACATTAAAATAATTTTCCCAATTTTCCCACATTGAAATAATTTCCCAATTTTCCTATATTTGAATCATTTCCCAAATTTCCCATATTGGAATCATTTCCCAATTTTCCCACATTAAAATTATTGCCCAATTTTCCTATATTAAAATTATTCCCCAAATTTCCCACATAAAAATAATTTTCCCAATTTTCCACATTTGAATTATTTCCCAATTTCCCCATTTCCCCAATTTTCCCAATTTCCCCAATTTCCCCAATTTCCCAATTTCCCCCCATTAAAATCATTCCCCAATTTCCCAAATTTCCCCAATTTTCCCAAATTTCCCCAATTTCCCCATATTTGAATTATTCCCCAATTTTCCCAATTTCCCCAAATCTGAATTATTTCCCAGTTTCCCATATTTGAATTATTCCCCAATTTCCCCAATTTCCCCATTTTCTCCCATGTTCCCAATTTCCCCACATTAAAATCATTTCCCAATTTTCCCAATTTCCCAATTTCCCCAATTCTCCCATATTGGAATTATTTCCCAATTTCCCCAATTTCCCATATTTGAATTATTCCCCAATTTTCCCAATTTTCCCAATTTCCCCCATTTCCCCTCTGGATTTCCCCTCTCACCCGAGTCCCAGATCCTGGAGAAATTCGCCCTCAGCAGCTCCAGCTCCTCCCGCAGCTCCAGGTCTGGCCAAGGCAAATTCCAGCAAATTATCCCCAAAATTCCCATGGAAATTATCCCAAAATTCCCATTTCCCATGGAAATTATCCCAACTTTTGTATCCCCATGGAATCATCCCAAAAATTCCCATTTTTCCCAAAAAATCCATCCCCAAAATCTCCGTTTTCCCCCTCAAAATTCCCATTTTCCCATGGAATTTATCCCAAAATTCCCATTTTTTCCCGCCCAAAATTCCCATTTTCCCACAAAATCCATCCCCAAAATCCCCATTTTCCCCCTCAAAATCCCCATTTTTTCCCTCCCAAAATCCCCATTTTTTCCCTCCCAAAATCCCCATTTTCTCATGGAATTTATCCCAAAATTCCCATTTCCCTCCCAAAATTCCCATTTTCCCCATGCAATTTCCCCCAAAATTCCAATTTTTCAATGGAATTTTGCCCCCAAAATTCCCATTTGTCTCCCATTTTCCATGAAATTTGTCCCAAAATTCCCATTTCCACCCAAAATTCTCTTGTTTTGATGGAAATTTCCCCAAAATTCCCATTTTTCCCTCCCAAAATTCCCCATTTTTCCCATGCAATTTCTCCCAAAATTCCAATTTTTCAATGGAATTTCCCTCCCAAAATTCCCAATTTTCCATCAAATCCACCCCAAAAATTCCGATTTTTTCCCATTCAATCCATCCCAAAACTCCCATTTCCCCCCCCAAAATTCCCATTTTTCATGCAATTGCTCCCCAAATTCCCATTTTCCCCATGGAATTTATCCCAATTTTCCCATTTCCCACCCAAAATTCCCATTTTCCCACAAAATCCATCCCCAAAATCCCCATTTTCCCCCTCAAAATTCCCATTTTTTCCCATGCAATTTTCCCCCAAATTCCAGTTTTTCAACATAATTTTCCCCCCCAAAATTCCCATTTTCCCCCCCAAACTCCCCATTTTGGTCAGGATTTCCCCAAAATCCCGGTTTTCCCCCAGAATTTTTCCCCAAAATTCCCATTTTTGGTGGCCTTTCCCCCCAAAATCCCCATTTTTCTCCAGAATTTTTCCCCAAAACCCCCGTTTTTCCCCCAAACTCCCCATTTTTGTCAGAATTTTCCAAAAATCCCCATTTTCCCCCCCAAAGTCCCCATTTTTGTCAGAATTTCCCCAAATCCCCCTTTTTTCCCCCAAACTCCCCATTTTTGTTGTCATTCCCCCCAAAATGCCCATTTTTGTTTGCATTTGCCCAAAATCCCCATTTTAATCCCCATTTTCCTCCCCCGATCCCCATTTTCCCAGAATTTCCCCAAAATCCCCGTTTTTGGTGGTTTTTCCCCAAATCCCCATTTCCCCCCCAAAATCCCCATTTTTTCCCCCCGATCCCCATTTTTGTCGGAATTTGCCCAAAATCCCCGGTTTTTATCAGAATTTCCCCCAAATCCCCATTTTGCCCCCAAAATCCCCATTTTTGGTTGAGTTTGCTCAAAATCCCCGTTTTTCCCCCCAAACTCCCCATTTTTATTAGAATTTGCCCAAAATCCCGGTTTTTTATCAGGATTTGCCCCAAATCCCGTTTTTTTATCACAATTTGCCCAAAATCCGGGTTTTTCGCCCCAAATCCCCGTTTTTTATCAGGATTTGCCCAAAATCCCGGTTTTTGATTCCAATTTGCCCAAAATCCCGGTTTTTCGCCCCAAATCCCGCTCACATTTGCCCCAAATCCCCGTTTTTCTCCCCAAACTCCCCGTTTTTATCCCAATTTGCCCCAAATCCGGGTTTTTCTCCCCAATTCCCCTCACATTTGCCCAAACTCCCCATTTTTCCCAGGATTTTCCCAAAATCCGGGTTTTTCCCCCCAATTCCCCTCACATTTGCCCAAAATCCCGGTTTTTATCCCAATTTTCCCAAAATCCGTGTTTTTCCCCCCAATTCCCCTCACATTTGCCTAGAATCCCCGTTTTTCACCTCAAAATCCCGGTTTTTTCTCCCAATTTTCCCAAAATCCGGGTTTTTCCCCCCAATTCCCCTCACATTTGCCCAGAATCCCCGTTTTTCACCCCAAAATCCCGGTTTTTATCCCAATTTTCCCAAAATCCGGGTTTTTCGCCCCAATTCCCCTCACATTTACCCCAATTCCCCTCACATTTGCCCAAAATCCCGGTTTTTCGCCCCAATTCCCCTCACATTTTCCCAAAATCCCGGTTTTTGATCCCAATTTTCCCAAAATCCGGGTTTTTCGCCCCAATTCCCCTCACATTTGCCCAAATTCCCGGTTTTGATCCCAATTTTCCCAAAATCCGGGTTTTTCGCCCCAATTCCCCTCACATTTGCCGAGCCCCAGCCCCAGGGCCGCGGCCCAGGCCAGGCCCAGCAGCGCCAGCGCCCCCAGCGCGGCCCGGCCCCGCCGCTTCGGGGCCAAATCCCCCAGTTTTGGGGCAAAATCCCCCGATTTTGGGTCAAAATCCCCAATTTTGGGGTCGGAAATTCCGAATTTGGGGGCGGAATTGCGGAATTTGGGGTCGGAATTGCGGAATTTGGGGTCGGAGCCGGCGATTTTGGGGTGGGAATCGGCGATTTTGGCCTCGGGGTCCGGCAGGGACGGGGCCGGGGAGGAGCCGGGAGCGCCCGCCAGGAGATAAAGGCCTGGAAATGGGGGAAAAACGGGGAAAATTGGGAAAAATGGGAAAAATAGGGGGAAAAATGAGGGGAAATTGGGAAAAATGGGAAAAATAGGGGGGAAAAACGGGGGGGGAAATGGGGGAAAATAGGGGGAAATTGGGAAAAATGGGAAAATAGGGGAAAAATGGGAAAAAATGGGGGAAAAATGGGGGAAATTGGGAAAAATGGGGGAAAAATGGGGGAAATTGAGAAAAATGGGGGGAAAATGAGGGGAAATTGGGAAAAACGGGAAAAAATGGGGGGAAATGGGGAAAATAGGGGGGAAATAGGGGGGGAAATGGGGGAAAAACGGGGGAAATTGGGAAAAATGGGGGAAAAATGGGGGGAAATGGGGGAAAATAGGGGGGGAAATGGGGGAAAAATGCGGGAAATTGGGAAAAACGGGGAAATAGGGGGGGAAATGGGGGAAATTGGGAAAAACGGGGAAAATAGGGGGGCAAAATGGGGGGAAAATGGGGGAAATGGGGAAAAATGGGGGAAAACGGGAAAATGGGGGGGAAATGGGGGAAAATTGAGGAAAGTGGTTGGAAATTGGGGGAATTGTGGGGGAAATTGGGAAAATTTGGGGGGAAATTGGGGAAAATTTATGGGAAATTGATGGGGAAATTTTGAGGGGAAAAATGGGGGAGATTGGGGGAAATGTGGGGGGAAATTGGGGGGGAAAATTGGGGAAAATTGATGGGAAATTTATGGAAAATTGATGGGGAAATTTGGAGAGGAAATTGGGGAAATTTTGGAGGGGAAAGTTGGGGGAAAATTTGGGGGAAAATTGGGGAGAATTTGGGAAAAATTTGGGGGTAAAATGGGGGGAAAATGGGGAAAAATTGGGAAAATGGGAATTTTGAGGGGGGAATGGGAATTTTTGGGAATTTAGGGATTGTTCAAAATTATCATGGGGGGATTTTGGGATTTTGGGGGAATTTTGGGAATTTTTGGGGGGATTTTGGGGATTTCTTGGGAATTTTTGGGGGGATTTTGGGGATTTTTTGGAGGAATTTTTGGGGATTTTTTGGGGGATTTTAGGGGGAATTTGCAGAGAATTTTGGGGGGAATTTTGGGGAGAATTTGGGGGAATTTTTGGGGATTTTTGAGGGATTTTTTGAGGAATTTTGGGGGATTTTAGGGGGATTTTTGGGGATTTTTTGGGGATTTTTTGGGGAATTTTGGGGATTTTTGGGGGAATTTTTTGGGGGAATTTTGGGGGTTTTTGGGGGGAATTTTTGGGGATTTTTGGGGAATTTTGGGGGGGGGAATTTTGGGGATTTTTGGGGGGGAATTTTGGGGAATTTTGGGGGATTTTTTTGGGATATTTTTGGGAATTTTGGGGGATTTTTGAGGGAATTTTGGGGATTTTTTTGGGGGGAATTTATGGGAATTTTGGGGGGGTTGGGGAAATTTTGGGGATTTTTTGGGGGGGATTTTGGGGATTTTTTGGGGGGAATTTTTTGGGATTTTTGGGGGAATTTTTGGGGGGGAATTTTGGGGGTATTTTGGGGGGATTTTGGGGAATTTTGGGGGAATTTTGGGAATTTTTGGGGGGAAATTTTGGGGATTTTTTGGGGGGAATTTATGGGGATTTTTTGGGAATTTTGGGGGATTTTACGGGGAAATTGCAGAGAATTTTGGGGGGAATTTTTGGGGGAATTTTGGGGATTTTTGGGGGGATTTTAGGGGAATTTTGGGGATTTTTGGGGGAATTTTTGGGGGAATTTTTGGGGAATTTTTTGGGATTTTTTTGGGAATTTTGGGGATTTTGGGGCGAATTTTGGGGATTTTTTGGGGGGGAATTTTTGGGGGTTTTGGGGGGAATTTTAGGGGGAATTGCAGAGAATTTTTGGGGCAATTTTGGGGATTTTTTTTAGGAATTTTGGGGATTTTTTGGGGGAATTTTGGGGAATTTGGGGGATTTTTTTGGGATTTTTGGGGGGAAATTTTGGGGATTTTGGGGGCATTTTGGGGATTTTTTGGGGGGGAATTTATGGGAATTTGGGGGTTTTAGGGGGAATTTGCAGAGAATTTTGGGGGGAATTTTGGGGAGAATTTGGGGGAATTTTTGGGGATTTTTGAGGGATTTTTTGAGGAATTTTGGGGGATTTTTTGGGGATTTTTGGGGATTTTTTGGGATTTTTTGGGGAATTTTGGGGATTTTGGGGGGAATTTTTTGGGGGAATTTTGGGGGTTTTTGGGGGGAATTTTTGGGGATTTTTGGGGAATTTTGGGGGGGGAATTTTGGGGATTTTTGGGGGGGAATTTTGGGGAATTTTGGGGGATTTTTTTGGGATATTTTTGGGAATTTTGGGGGATTTTTGAGGGAATTTTGGGGATTTTTTTGGGGGGAATTTATGGGAATTTTGGGGGGGTTGGGGAAATTTTGGGGATTTTTTGGGGGGGATTTTGGGGATTTTTGGGGGAATTTTTGGGGGAGAATTTTGGGGGTTTTTGGGGAATTTTGGGGGTATTTTGGGGGGGATTTTTGGGGGAATTTTGGGGGAATTTTGGGAATTTTTGGGGGGAAATTTTGGGGATTTTTGGGGGGGAATTTATGGGAATTTTGGGGGGTTTTAGGGGCGAATTGCAGAGAATTTTTGGGGGAATTTTGGGACTTTTTCTTTAATTTTTAGGGCAATTTTGGGGATTTTTTGAGGGATTGTTTGGGGGAATTTTGGGGATTTTTTTGGGGGGAATTTTGGGGGGAATTTTGGGGATTTTTGGGGAGAGAATTTTGGGGGATTTTTGGGGGAATTTTGGGAATTTTTTGGGGGATTTTTGGGGGAATTTTGGGGATTTTTTTGGGAATTTTTTGGGGGGGATTTTGGGGATTTTTAGGGGAATTTTTGGGGGAATTTTGGGGGATTTTACAGGGAATTTTTTGGGATTTTTTGGGGGATTTTGGGGGGAATTTTGGGGTTTTTGGGGTCACCTTTGGGCTGGGGGCCCTGCTCTGAGCCCGCCATGGAAACGTCGTCGTAATCGTCCTCAAAACTGTCAGGGGAGGCTGGGAATGGAAAATGGGAATAAAATGGGAATAAAATGGGAATAAAATGGGGGAAAATGGGGGGAAAATGGGGGGAAAAATAAGGGAAAAAATGGGAATAAAACAGGGGGGAAATGGGGGAAAAATGAGAATAAAATGAGAATAAAATGGGAATAAAATGGGAATAAAATGGGGGAAAATGAGGGGAAAAATAAGGGAAAAAATGGGAATAAAACAGGGGGGAAATGGGGGAAAAATGAGAATAAAATGAGAATAAAATGAGAATAAAATGAGAATAAAATGGGGGAAAAATGGGGGAAAATGAGAATAAAATGAGACTAAAATGGGGGAAAATGGGGGGAAAAATAAGGGAAAAAATGGGAATAAAACAGGGGGGGAATGGGGAAAATGGGGGGAAATGAGGGGGGAAAAATGGGGGGAAAATGAGAATAAAACAGGGGAAGAATGAGGGAAAAACGGGAAAAAATGAGAATAAAATGGGGAAAAATGAGAATAAAATGGGGAAAAATGAGAATAAAATGGGGGGGAAAAAGGGGGGAAAATGGGGAGGAAATGAGGGGGGAAAAAGGGGGAAAAATGGGAATAAAATGGGAAAAAATGGGGGGAAAATGAGGGGAAAATGGGAATGAAATGGGGGGAAAAGATTAAAATAAAACGGGGGAAAATGGGGAAAAAATGAGAATAAAATGGGAGAAAATGAGAATAAAGTGGGGGAGAAATGGGGGGAAAAAGGCAAAAAATGAGAATAAAATGGGGGGGAATGGGAATAAAACAGGGGGGAAATGGGGGGAAAATGAGGGGAAAAAATGAGAATAAAATGGGGGGAATGGGGAGAAAAAAGGGAAAAATGAGAATAAAATGGGGGGAAAATGAGGGGAAAAATAGGGGGGAAATGGGATGAAAAATGAGAATAAAATGGGGGAAAATGAGGGGAAAATGAGAATAAAATGGGGGGAAAAATGGGAATAAAATGAGAATAAAATGGGGGAAAACGAGAATAAAACATGGGGGAAATGGGGGAAAAACGGGGAAAAATGAGAATAAAATGGGGGCAAAATGAGGGGAAAATGGGATGGAAAATGAGAATAAAATGGGGGAAAATGGAAAAATGGGGGAAAATGAGGGGAAAAAGGGAAAAAATGAGAATAAAATGGGGGGAAAAATAGGGGGAAAATGGGATGAAAAATGAGAATAAAATGGGGGAGAAATGGGGGGAAAATGGGGGAAAATGGGAATGAAATGGGGGGAGAAAAATGAGAATAAAGTGGGGGGGAAATGGGGGAAAAAAGGCAAAAAATGAGAATAAAATGGGGGGAAATGGGAATAAAACAGGGGGGAAATGGGGGGAAAAAGGGGAAAAATGGGGGGAAAATGGGGTGGAAAATGAGGGGGAAAATGAGAATAAAATGGGGGCAAAATGAGGGGAAAATGGGATGGAAAATGAGAATAAAATGGGGGAAAAATGGGAAAAAATGAGAATAAAATGGGGGAAAAATGAGGGGAAAATGGGATGGAAAATGAGAATAAAATGGGGGAAAATGAGAATAAAACAAGGGAGAAATGGGGGGAAAAAGGGAGAAAAATGAGAATAAAACGGGAAAAATGGGAAAAAATGGGGGGAAATGAGAATAAAATGGGGGAAATGGAAAAAAATGAGAATAAAACGGGGGAAATGGGAAAAAAAGAGGAAAATTGGGGGAAAAAAGAGGAAAATGGGGAAAATCCTGGGAAAATTTGGGGACAAAAATGAGAATTTACCTGGTCTGAAATCACCTGGAGGGGGCATCGTCCTGGGCGCTGAGTAAATTCCTGCAAAAATGGGAAAATTGGGAAAATTGGGAAAAATTGGGGAAAATTTGGGGAAATAATGGGGGGAAATGGGGAAAAATTGGGGAAAATTGGGGAAAAAAAGGGAAAATTTGGGAAAAATGGGAAATAATGGGGAAAGTGGGGGAAAATAATGGGAAATTTTGGGGAAAATGGGGGAAAATAATGGGAAAATAATAGGAAATTAATGGGAAATAATGGGGAAAATTGGGGGAAATTGGGAAAAATTGGGAAAAATTGGGGAAAAAAAGGGAAAATTTGGGAAAAATGGGAAAATTTGGGGAAATTGGGGGAAATTAATGGGAAATAATGGGGAAAATTGGGGAAAATGGGGAAAATTGGGGAAAAATGGGAAAATAATGGGGAAATAATGGGGAAATTTGGGGAAATTGGGAAAATTTGGGGAAAATTGGGAAAATAATGGGAAAATTGGGGAAATTTGGGAAAAATTTGGGAAAATGGGAAAAAAGGGAAAATAATGGGGGAAAATGGGGGAAATTTGGGGAAATTAGGAAAAAAATTGGAAAATTGGGGGGAAATGGGGAAAATTGGGAAAAAAAGGGAAAATAATGGGAAAAATTGGGGAAAACTTGGGGAAAATTGGGAAAGATTGGGGAAAAATTGGGAAAAATTGGAAATTAATGGGAAAAATTGGGGAAATTTGGGGGAAATTTGGGGAAAATTGGAAAAATGGGGGAGAATGGGGGAAAATTGGGAAAATAATGGGAAAATTGGGAAAAAAATTGGAAAATTGGGAAAATTGGGAAAATTGGGGGGAAATGGGAAAATTGGGAAAAAAAGGGAAAATAATGGGAAAATAATGGGAAAATTTGGGGAAAATTGGGGAATTTGGGGAAAAATTGGGAAAATAATGGGAATATTGAGGCGAAATTGGGAAGAATTGGGAAAATTTGGGGAAAATTGGGGGAAAAATTGGGGGAAAAACTGGGGGAAAAACTGGGGGGAAATTGGGGAAAATTGGGAAAATAATGGGGAAATTTGGGGAAAATTGGGGAAAATTGGGGAAATTTGGGGAAAATTGGGGAAAAATTGGGGATTTAACAGGGAAAAAAGGGGAATTAATGGAGAAAATGAAGGAAATTTGGGATTTAGGCCAGGAAAAAAGAGAAATTTGGGGATTTCAACAAGAAAAAAGGGGAAATTTGGAGATTTAATTCAGAATAAAAGGGGAAAATTGGGGATTTAAGAGGGAAAAAGGGGAATTAATGGAGAAAATCAAGGAAATTTGGGAATTTAACCTGGAAAAAAGGGAAAATTTGGAATTTAAGTCAGAAAAAAGGGAAATTTTGGGGATTTAAGAGGGAAAATAAAAGGGGAATTAATGGAGAAAATGAAGGAAATTTTGGGAATTTAACCCAGGAAAAAAGAGAAATTTGGGGATTTCAACAAGAAAAAAGGGAAAATGTGGGGATTTAATTCAGAATAAAAGGGGGAAATTGGGATTTAATGGGGAAAAAGGGGAAATAATGGAGAAAATCAAGGAAATTTGGGATTTAACCCAGGAAAAAAGGGGAATTTGGGGATTTCAACAAGAAAAAAGGGAAAATGTGGAGATTTAATTCAGAATAAAAGGGGAAAATTGGGGATTTAACAGGGAAAAAGGGGAAATAATGCAGAAAATCAAGGAAATTTGGGATTTAACCCAGAAATAAAGGGGAATTTGGGGGATTTAACCCAGGAAAAAAGGGGAAAATTTGGGGATTTAACAGGGAAAATAAAAGGGGAAATGTGGGGATTTAAGAGGGAAAAAGGGAATTAATGGAGAAAATGAAGGAAATTTGGGATTTAACCTGGAAATAAATGGGGATTTTAGTGGGGAAAAGGGAAATTGGGGATTTAACAGGGAAAATAAAAGGGAAATTTGGGGATTTAAACAAGAATAAAAGGGGAAATTTGGGATTTAATTCAGAAAAGGGAATTTGGGATTTAAGAGGGAAAAAGGGGAATTCATGCAGAAAATCAAGGGAATTTGGGATTTAACTGGGAAATGAATGGGAAATTGGGGATTTAATCCAGAATAAAAAGAGAATTTGGGATTAAATTCAGAATAAAAGGGGAAAATTGGGGATTAAACTCAGAATAAAAAGGGGAAATTTGGGATTAAATTCGGAATAAAAAGGGGAAATTTTGGATTTAATTTAGAAAAGGAATTTGGGATGAAATTCAGAATAAAGGGAAAAATTTGGGATTATATTCAGAAAAGGGAATTTGGGATTTAATCCAGGATAAAGGGAAAATTTGGGATTAAATTCTGAATAAAAAGGGAAATGTGGGATTTAATTCAGAAAAGGAATTTTGGATTAAATTCAGAATAAAAGGGGAAATTTGGGATTTAATTCCGAATAAAGGGGAATTGGGATTTAATCCAGGATAAAGGGGATTTGGGATGAAATTCAGAATAAAAGGGGAAATTTGGGATTAAATTCCGAATAAAGGGGATTTGGGATTAAATTCGGAATAAAAGGGGAAATTGGGGATTTAATTCAGAATAAAAATGGAATTTGAGATTTAATTCCGAATAAAGGGGATTTAGGATTAAATTGGGAATAAAAAGGGAAATTTTGAGATTAAATTTGGAATAAAAAGGGAATTTGGGATTCAATTGGGAAAAAAGGGGAATTTGGGATTCAATTGGGACTAAAAGGGGAAATTGGGATTCAATTGAGGTTTGTGTTTACCCGGCTGCCGCTGCAGGCGCCCCGGCCCCAACCAATTCCCGTAGGTTTCCTGCAGGGCCATGGGGCGACCCTGAAACGGCCCCAAAAACCTAAAATGGACCCAAAAAACCCTAAAATGGACCCAAAAAACCCTAAAATGGACCCAAAAAACCTAAACTGGGACCCAAAAACCTCAAAATGGGACCCAAAAACCTGAAATGGGACCCTAAAAACCTAAAATGGACCCTAAACCCTAAAATGGGACCCTAAAAACCTAAAATGGGACCCTAAAAACCTAAATTGGACCCAAAACCCCAAAATGGGACCCAAAAAACCTGAAATGGGACCCAAAACCCTAAAATGGACCCAAAACCCTAAAATGGGACCCAAAACCCTAAAATGGGACCCAAAAACCTGAAATGGGACCCAAAACCCTAAAATGGGACCCCAAAATCTCCTTTGGGGCCCCAAAAACTTCATCAGGGACCCTAAAAACCCTAAAATGGACCCAAAAACCTGAAACGGACCCAAAACCCTAAAATGGGACCCAAAAAACTCAAAATGGGACCCAAAACCCTAAAATGGGACCCAAAAACCTAAATTGGGACCCCAAAAACCCTAAAATGGACCCAAAACCCTAAAATGGACCCAAAAACCTAAATTGAACCCAAAAACCTCAAAATGGGACCCAAAAAACCTGAAATGGGACCCTAAAAACCTGAAATGGGACCCAAAAAACCTAAAATGGACCCAAAAAACCTCAAAATGGGACCCAAAACCCTAAAATGGGACCCCAAAATCTCCTTTGGGACCCCAAAAACCTGAAATGGGACCCTAAAAACCTAAATTGGACCCAAAACCCTAAAATGGGACCCAAAAAACCTAAAATGGACCCAAAACCCTAAAATGGGACCCAAAACCCTAAAATGGGACCCCAAAATCTCATCAGGGACCCCAAAAACCTAAAATGGGACCCCAAAATCTCCTTTGGGGCCCCAAAACCCTAAAACGGGACCCAAAACCCTAAAATGGGACCCTAAAAACCTAAAACGGACCCAAAAAACCCTCAGGGACCCCAAAACCCTAAAACGGGACCCTAAAAACCTCAAAATGGGACCCCAAAACCCTAAAATGGGACCCAAAAACCCTCAGGGACCCCAAAACCTCATCAGGGACCCCAAAATTTCTTCCCCCATCCCAAAATCCCCTCCCTGACCCCAAATATTCACTGGAAACCCCAAAAATCCCCTCAGTGACCCCAAATTCCTCACCTGGACCCCAAACGCTCCCCAGGAACCCCAAAACCTCCTCAGTGACCCCAAAATCTCCCCATGGACCCCAAAATCCCTTCCCAGACCCCAAACCCTCCCCAGAAACCCCAAAAATCCCTCCCCGACCCCAAATTCTCCTCCCCCAACCCCAAAAATCCCATCCGTGACCCCAAAATTCCTCACCCGGACCCCAAAATCGCCTTTGGTGACCCCAAATATTCAGCCCCACCCCAAAATCCCCTCCCGACCCCAAAATCCCCTTTGGTGACCCCAAACCCTCCCCAGAAACCCCAAAAATCCCTCAGTGACCCCAAATTCCTCACCCGGACCCCAAAATCCCTTCAGTGACCCCAAAACTTCACCGGAAACCCCCAAAATTCTTCCCGACCCCAAAATCCCCTTTGGTGACCCCAAAATCGCCATTTGTGACCCCAAACCCTCCCCAGAAACCCCAAAAATCCCTCAGTGACCCCAAATTCTCCTCCCCCAACCCCAAAATCCCTTCAGTGACCCCAAAACCTCCCCAGGAACCCCAAATTCTCCTCCCTGACCCCAAAACTTCACCAGGAACCCCAAAATCCCATCCGTGACCCCAAAAATCCCCTCCCGACCCCAAACCCTCCCCAGAAACCCCCAAAACTCCTCAGTGACCCCAAAGCCTCTCCAGTGACCCCAAAATCCCCTCCCGGACCCCAAAACCTCCCCAGAAACCCCAAAAATCCCATCCCGACCCCAAAACCGCCTCTGGGACCCCAAAATTCCTCACCCGAGCCCCAAAACCTTCCCAGAAACCCCAAATTCTCCTCCCGACCCCAAAATCCCTTCAGCGACCCCAAAAATCCCATCCGTGACCCCAAATTCTCCTCCCCATGGACCCCAAAACCCCCTCCCGACCCCAAAATCGCCTTTTGTGACCCCAAACCCTCCCCAGAAACCCCAAAATCCATTTTGGGACCCCAAATTCTCCTCCCAGCCCCAAAATCCCTTTTGTGACCCCAAAACCGCCCCAAGGACCCCAAATTCTCCTCCCCCACCCCAAAATCCCTTCCCAGACCCCAAACCCTCCCCAGAAACCCCAAAATCCCTCAGTGACCCCAAATTCCTCACCCGGACCCCAAAATCGCCTTTGCTGACCCCAAAACTTCACTGGAAACCCCCAAAATTCCTTTTGTGACCCCAAATGCTCCTCCCTGACCCCAAAACTTTCCCAGAAACCCCAAAAATCCCTCAGTGACCCCAAATTCTCCTCCCCAGAAACCCCAAAAATCCCCTCTGGGACCCCAAAATCGCCTCTGGGACCCCAAAATTCCTCACCTGGACCCCAAACCCTCCCCAGAAACCCCAAAAATCCCTCAGTGACCCCAAAACCTCCCCCTGGACCCCAAATTCTCCTCCCCGACCCCAAAATTCCTTCCCAGACCCCAAAATCTCCCCAGAAACCCCAAAATTCCATCCGTGACCCCAAATTCCTCACCTGGACCCCAAACCCTCCCCGGGAACCCCAAAATCCCTTCAGTGACCCCAAAGCTTCACCAGAAACCCCAAAAATCCCTTTTGGGACCCCAAATTCTCCCCATGGACCCCAAAATCCCCTCCCCGACCCCAAAATCCTCCCCAGAAACCCCAAAATCCCTTCCCAGACCCCAAAACTTCACCGGAAACCCCAAAATCCCATCCCGACCCCAAAATCCCTTCAGTGACCCCAAAATTCCCTTTTGTCTCCCCAAATCTCCCCAGAAACCCCAAAAATCCCGCAGTGACCCCAAATTCTCCTCCCCGACCCCAAAATTCCTCACCCGAGCCCCAAACGCTCCCCAGAAACCCCAAAAATCCCTTTGGGGACCCCAAAATCTCCTCCCCCGACCCCAAAAATTTTTCAGCGACCCCAAAACCTCCCCAAGGACCCCAAAATCCCTTCCCAGACCCCAAATCCTTCAGTGACCCCAAAATCTCCTCCTCAGGAACCCCAAAAATCCTTCAGCGACCCCAAAACCCCTCCAGTGACCCCAAAATCCCCTCCCGACCCCAAAATCTCCATTTGTGACCCCAAACCCTCCCCAGAAACCCCCAAAACTCCTCAGTGACCCCAAAACCGCCCCAAGGACCCCAAAATCCCTTCCCAAACCCCAAATATTCACCAGAAACCCCAAAAATCCCATCCGTGACCCCAAAACCTCCCCAGAAACCCCAAAAATCCCTTTTGGGACCCCAAAACCTCCCCATGGACCCCAAAACCGCCATTTGTGACCCCAAATATTCACTGCAAACCCCAAAATCTCCTCCCGACCCCAAAATCCTTCAGTGACCCCAAAACCTCCCCATGAACCCCAAAAATCCCTTTTGGGACCCCAAATTCTCCTCCCCGACCCCAAATTCCTCACCTGGACCCCAAACCCTCCCCAAAAATCCCTCAGTGACCCCAAAATCTCCTCCCCCAACCCCAAATTCGCCTTTGGTGACCCCAAAACTTCACCGGAAACCCCAAAAATCCCATCCGGACCCCAAAACCGCCTCTGGGACCCCAAATTCTCCTCCCCGACCCCAAAATCCCTTCCCAAACCCCAAAACTTCACCGGAAACCCCAAAATTCCATCCGTGACCCCAAATTCCTCACCTGGACCCCAAACCCTCCCCGGGAACCCCAAAATCCCTTCAGTGACCCCAAAGCTTCACCAGAAACCCCAAAAATCCCTTTTGGGACCCCAAATTCTCCTCCCCCAACCCCAAAATCTCCTCCTGACCCCAAAATCGCCTTTGGTGACCCCAAAACCTCCCCAGGAACCCAAAAATCCCTCAGTGACCCCAAAGCCGCCTCTGGGACCCCCAAATTCCTCACTCGGACCCCAAACCCTGCCCAGAAACCCCAAAAATCCCTTTGGGGACCCCAAATTCCTCACCTGGACCCCGAGCGCTCCCCAGAAACCCCAAATTCTCCTCCCCCAACCCCAAAATCCCTTCCCAGACCCCAAAACCTCCCCAGAAACCCCAAAAATCCCTCAGTGACCCCAAATTCTCCTCCCCCAACCCCAAAAATCCCATCCGTGACCCCAAAATCGCCTCTGGGACCCCCAAATTCCTCACCCGGACCCCAAATTCCTCACCCGGACCCCAAATTTTCCTTTTCTGACCCCAAATTTTTCTTTTCTGAGCCCAAATTCCGCCCCCGGCCCCGGCCCCGCCCCGGCCCCGCCCCCGCTCGGTTTCGGTTCCCGCCGGAGCCAAAAAGGCCCAAAAAGCCCAAAAATGACCCCAAAAAAATCCTCAAATTCCCACGGGGGGGGAGCAAAAACATCTGCCCAGATTTGGGGTGAAAAATCCCAATTTTGGGGTGAAAAATCCCAATTTTGGAGTGAAAAAAATCCCAATTTTGGGGTAAAAATCCGAATTTTTGGGGGTCAAATCTGAATTTTTTGGGGTTAAAAAAATCCGATTTTTTTGGGTAAAAATCCCAATTTTGAGGTAAAAATTCGAATTTTTTGGGGGGGGGGGGAAATCCCAAATTTGAGGTAAAAAAAATCCCAATTTTTGGGGAGTGGAAATTCGAATTTTTTTGGGTAAAAATCCGAATTTTTTGGGGAAAAAAATCCCAATTTTGGGTTAAAAAAATCCGATTTTTTTGGGGGGTAAAAATCCGAATTGTTTGGGTGTTAAAATCCCAATTTTGGGGTGAAAAAATCCCAATTTTGGGGTGAAAATTCCGAATTTTGGGGTAAAAAAAATCCCAATTTTGGGGTAAAAATTCAAATTTTTGGGTAAAAATCCCAATTTTGGGAGTAAAAAAAAAATCCGAATTTTTTGGGGTAAAAATCCGATTTTTCTGGGGGTGAAAATCCCAAATTTGGGGGTCAAATCTGAATTTTTTGGGGTAAAAATCCGATTTTTTTTTTGGGTTAAAATCCCAATTTTGGGGTGAAAAATTCAAATTTTTGGGGTAGAAAATCCAAATTTTTGGGTAAAAAATCCGAATTTTGGGGTGAAAATCCCAACTTTGAGGTGAAAAATCCCAATTTTTAAATAAAGATCCCAAATTTTTGGCACGAACTGGAGAATAAATCCCAAATTTGGTGTAAAAACGGAAATTTGGGGGTAAAAATCCCAAAATTTGGGGTAAAAAACCTCGAATTTTTGGCACAACCTCCCAATAAATCCCAATTTTGGGGTTAAAATCCTGATTTTTTGGGTTAAAATCCCAATTTTGGGGTTCAAATCCCAAATTTTCGGCCCAAGCTCCCAATAATTCCCAATTTTGGGGTCAGATCTGGGATTTTTGGGTTAAAATCCCGAATTTTCGGCCCAAACTCCCAAATAAATCCCAATTTTGGGGTTAAAATCCCAATTTTGGGGTTAAAATCCCGAATTTCTGGGTAAAAATCCCAAAATTGGGGGAAAAAAATCCCGAATTTTTGGCATAAACTCCCAAATTTTTGGGTAAAAATCCCAAATTTGGGGGTAAAAAATCCCAAATTTGGGGGTAAAAATCCCAAATTTTTGGGTTCAAATCCCGAATTTTCGGCCCAAACTCCCAATAATTCCCCATTTTGGGGTCACATCTGGGATTTTTGGGTAAAAAAAAAATCCAAATTTTTGGGTAAAAAATCCCGAATTTTTGGGTAAAAATCTCAAATTTGGGGGTAAAAATCTCAAATTTTTGGGTAAAAATCCCAAATTTTTGGGTAAAACTCCCGAATTTTTGGCCCAAGCTCCCAATAATTCCAATTTTGGGCTCAGATCCGGGGTTTTTGGGTCCGTTCCGAGTTTTGGCCTCGGGCGGGGCCGGGGCTGCGCTCGAGCGGCTCCGGGTGAAAAATTTGAATTTTGGCCATTTTCGTTTCCCGTTTTTGGCTTTTTTTGGGCTTTTTTGGGCCGAAGCTGCGAGGGGGAGGCGGCGCCGCCGCTTCCGGGCGATTTCCGGGGGTTTGGGGAGAGGGAGGGCAAAAAAGGGCAAAAAATGGGGGGAAAAATGGGGAAAAAAATGGGGGAAAAAATGGGGGAAAAATGGGGGAAAAATGGGGGAAAATGGGGGAAAAAATGGGGGAAAAAATGGGGAAAATGAAGGGAAATAAATGGGGAAAAAAGGGAAAAAATGGGGGAAAAATGGGGGAAAATGGGGGAAAAAAGGGGGAAAAATGGGGGAAAAATGGGGAAAAATGGGGGAAAAATGGGGAAAATGAAGGGGAATAAATGGGGGAAAAAATGGGGGAAAATGGGGAAAATGAAGGGGAATAAATGGGGGAAAAAATGGGGGAAAATGGGGAAAAAAAAGGGAAAAATGAAGGGGAATAAATGGGAAAAAATGGGGGGAAAATGGGGGAAAAATGGGGAAAACGAAGGGGTAAAATGGGGAAAATGAAGGGGAATAAATGGGAAAAAAATGGGAAAAATGGGGAAAAATGAAGGGGAATAAATGGGAAAAAATGGGGGGAAAATGGGGAAAAAATGGGGGAAAAATGGGGGGAAAATGGGGAAAAAAAGGGAAAAATGAAGGGGAATAAATGGGAAAAAATGGGGGAAAAATGGGGAAAAAAAGGGAAAAATGAAGGGGAATAAATGGGAAAAAAAAGGGGAAAAATGGGGAAAAAAAAGGGAAAAATGAAGGGGAAATAAATGGGAAAAAAATGGAGGAAAAAATGGGGAAAATGAAGGGGAATAAATGGGAAAAAAATGGGAAAAATGGGGAAAAATGAAGGGGAAATAAACGTGAAAAAAGGGGAAAATGAAGGGGAATAAATGGGAATAAAGGGGAAAAATGGGGAAAAAAGGGGGAAAAATGGGGGAAAATGAAGGTGAATGAAGGGGAAAAAAGGGGAAAAAAGGGAAAAATGAAAGGGGAAATAAAGGGGGAAAAATAGGAAAAAAGGGGAGAATAAATGGGAATAAAGGGGAAAATAAATGGGGAAAAAAAGGGAAAAATGAAGGGGAATGAAGAGGAAAAAAGGGGAAAATAAATGGGAATGAAGGGGAAAAAATGGGAATAAAGGGGAAAAAATAAATGGGAATAAAGGGGGGAAAAGGGGGGAAAAAGCGAAAAATGAAGGGGAATGAAGGGAAAATAATAAATGGGAAAAAAGGGGAAATAAATGGGAATAAATGGGAAAAAATGGGGAAAAAAGGGGAAAATGAAGGGGAATGAAGGGGAAATAAATGGGGAAAAAAGGGAGAAAAAAAGGGAAAAAAGGGAAGAATAAATGGGGAAAAAGGGAGAAATAAATGGGAATAAAATAAAAAAATAAATGGGAATGAAGCAAAAAAAAAATGGGAATAAAGGGGGGAAAATAAATGGGAATAAAGGAAAAAAATAAATGGGAAAAAAGGGGGAAATAAACCGGAATGAAGGGGGAAATAAATGGAAATAAAGGGGGAAAAATGGGAATAAAGGAAAAAATAATAAATGGGAATGAAGGGGAAAATAAATGGGAATAAAGAGAAAAATAAATGGGAATGAAGGGGAAAATGAACGGGAATGAAGGAAAAAATAATAAATGGGAATGAAGCAAAAAAAAGGGAATAAAAGGGAAAATAAATGGGAATAAAGGGAAAAAATAAATGGGAATAAAGGGGAAAATAAATGGGAAAATGGGGGAAAATAAACGGGAAAAAAGGGAAAATAAATGGGGAAAAAGGGGAAAATGAAGGGGAATAAAGGGGGAAAATAAACGGGAAAAAAAGGGAAAAATAAATGGGAAAAAAAAATGGGAATGAAGGGGAAAATAAATGGGAATGAAGGGAAAAATAATAAATGGGAATGAAGCAAAAAAATGGGGAAAATGGGGAAAAATAAATGGGAATAAAGGAAAAATAAATGGGAATAAAGGGGGAAATGAATGGGAATGAAGCAAAAAAAATGGAATTAAGGGGAAAATAAATGGGAAAAAAGGGAAAAATAATAAATGGGAAAAAAAGGGAAAAAATGAGAAAAAAGAAAAAATGGGAATAAAGCAAAAAAACAAGTGGAAAAACACAAAGAAAAAGGGGGGGAAACAAAAAAATGCAGGAAAAATCTAAAAATAAAAGCTAATAAAGCCCCAAAAACTTGGGGAAAAATCACCTCAAAAAATGGGAATAAAACCCCAAAAATCGAGGAAAAAACCTGAAAATGGGAGAGAAAAAAACCCCAAAAAAGGGGGGAAAAGTGAAAAAAATGGGAAAAAAGCCCAAAAGCAAAGGGAATGAATCCACCCCAAAAAAAAGGGAAAAAAACCCAAAAATGTGAAAAAAATCACAAAAAAATTGGGAATAAAGCCCCAAAAATGGGGGGAAAATCCCCAAAAATGGGGGAAGAAAACCCAAAAATGGGAATGAGGGGAACGGCCCCTTGCAGGTGATGAGGATGAGGATGGGGATGAAGATGGGGATGAGGAAGAGGATGGTGAGGATGGGGATGGGGATGAGGATGAGGAGAGGATGAAGATGAGGGTGAGGATGGTGAGGATGAGGATGAGGATGAAGATGGGGATGATGAGGATGAAGATGAGGATGGTGAGGGTGAGGATGGGGATGAGGATGAGGATGATGAGGATGAAGATGAGGATGAGGATGGGAAAGAGGATGAGGATAAAGATGAGGGTAATGAGGATGAAGATGGGGATGGGGATGAAGATGAGGATGATGAGGATGAGGATGAAGATGAGGATGGTGAGGATGGGGATGGGAATGGGGATGAGGATGAGGATGAGGATGAGGATGAGGATGGTGAGGATGAGGATGAGGATGGGGATGGGGATGAAGATAACGATGAAGATGACGATGAAGATAACAATGAAGATGAGGATGAGGATGAAGATGAGGATGAAGATGGGGATGGGGATGGGGATGAGGATGAAGGTGAGGGTGAGGATGGTGAGGATGAGGAGGGGGATGAGGATGGCAATGAAGATGAGGATGAAGATGAGGATGGTGAGGGTGAGGATGAGGATGGGGATGAGGATGATGAGGATGAGGATGGGGATGGTGAGGATGAGGAAGGGGATGAGGATGAGGATGAAGATAGGGATGATGAAGATGGGGATGGGGATGAAGATGAGGATGATGAAGATGAGGATGAGGATGGGGATGAAGGTGATGAGGGTGAGGATGGTGAGGAGGGTATGAAGATGAGGATGGGGATGAAGATGAAGATGAGGATGAAGATGATGAGGATGAGGGTGAGGATGAAGATGAGGATAGGGATGATGAGGATGGGGATGAGGAGGGGGATGAAGATGAGGATGGTGAGGATGAAGATGAGGGTGAGGATTTGTTGCTGGGTTTGGGGTCAGGGGTGGATTTGGGGTCACATTTGGGGTCAGGGTCAGGGTTGGGGTCAGGGTCAGGTTTGGGGTCAGATTTGGGGTCGGGTTTGGGGTCAGGGTCAGGTTTGGGGTCAGATTTGGGGTCGGGTTTGGGGTCAGGGTCAGGTTTGGGGTCGGGCCCGGCTGTCCCTGAAGGTTTCGATGCTGATCCTGGAGCTGGGGACACGAGCGGAGAGGGGCAGGGACAGCGAGGGGACAATGAGGGGACAATGAGAGGACATTGAGGGGACAGTGAGGGGACAGTGAGGGAACATCGAGGGGACATCGGGGACATCGAGGACACATTGGGGACACTGGGGACAGTGAGGGGACACTGGGGACACTGGGGACATTGGGGACAATGAGGGGACATTGGGCCATTGAGGGGACACTGAGGGGACATTGGGGGGACACTGAGGGGACAATGAGGGGACAATGAGGACATCAAGAGGACATCGGGAACATCAAGGGGACATTGGGGACATCGGGGACATCAAGGGGACATTGAGGGGACAGCGAGGGGACATTGAGGACATCAAGAGGACATTGGGAACATCGAGGGGACATTGAGGGGACATTGGGGACATCGAGGACACATTGGGGACACTGGGGACATTGAGGGGACACTGAGGGGACACTGGGGACATTGATGACCATCGAGGACAATGAGGACATCAAGGGGACATTGAGGGGGACATTGGGGACATCGAGGAGACTCTGGGGACATTGGGGACATCAAGGGGACATCGGGAACATTGGGGGCAATGAGGACATCAAGGGGACATTGAGGGGACGTGGCCAAATGTGGGGCTGTGACACCGAGAGGACATCAAGGGGACATCGAGGGGACATTGGGGACATCGAGGGGACACAGCCAGATGTGGAGCTGTGACACTGAGGGGACACTGGGGACATCATGAGGACATCGGGGACACTGAGGGGACACTGAGGGGACACTGAGGGGACATTGAGGGGACATTGAGGACATCAAAGGGACAAGGCTGGACATGGGGTTGGGACATTCCCACAAAAAATCCCCAAAATCCCCCCCAAAAATCCCAAATTCCCCCCAAAATCCCCCCCTCCCCCATTCCCCCAAATCCCGGGGGATTTTCCCCAAAATTTTTCCCCAAACTTGCCCCAAAAATCCCTGAAAAAATCCCCCCAAAAAGTCCCCAAATTTTCCCCAAATTCCCCCCCCAAATAAAAAAAAAATCCCCCTAAAAAATCCCCAAATTTCCCCCAAATCCCCGGAATGTGAAACCCCCCCTCCCCACCCCCCCCAGTGCCACCATTGTCCCCTCGGTGTCACCTCCCCCCCGTTTTGTCACTGTCCCCAAATCGTCACCGCAATAGAGGACACGGCTCTGTACTGCCAGGGGGGTGGCCCTGCCCAGAGTGTCCCCAAGGGCAGGGGACAGCCCCCAAAGTGTCCCCAAGGGGAGGGGACAGCCCCCAAAGTGTCCCCAAAGTGTCCCCAAGGGGGGGTGGCACTGCCCGAAGTGTCCCCTGCCACCACTTGGGGCCAGTCAGGTGGCACTTGGTGGCCCTTGGGGACACTTGATGACCCTTGGTGACATCTGGGGACACTCTGGTGACATTTGGTGTCCCTTGGTGAGCCTTGGAGACCCCCAATGACCCTTGGGGACATTTGATGACCCTTGGGGACACCTGGGGACACTCAGGGACCCTTAGGGACCCTCGGTGACCCTCAGGGACACTCGACAACCCTTGGTGACCCTTAATGGCCTCTGGGGACACTCAGTGACACTTGGGGACACTTGATGACCCTCGGGGATACTCAGTGACACTTGGGGACACTTGGTGACCCTTGGGAACACTCAGGGACCCCTGGGGACACTCAGTGACACTCGATGACCCTTGGTGACCCTCGGGGCCGCTTGGGGACCCTTGGTGACATTCGGTGACCCTTGGTGACCCTTAATGACCTTTGGGGACACTCAATGACACTCAGTGAGATTTGGTGACACTCTGGTGACATTTGGTGTTCCTTGGTGACATTTGGGGACGCTCTGGTGTCCCTCAGAGGGACACGGAGCCCTGGCGGGAGTCGCTGGGCCCAGGAAGGCGGTGACAAGGACAGGATGGCCCCGGTGACACTCAGGGACACTTGGGGACACTTGATGACCCTCAATGGCATTTGGTGACCCTTGGGGGCACTCTGGCACCCTTGGGGACATTCGGTGACCCTTGGTGACAAATGATGGCCCTTGGTGAGCCTTGGAGACCCCCAATGACCCTTGGGGACATTTGGTGACACTCGGGGACCCTCAATGATCTTTGGTGACGCCTGGGGACATTCAGGGACCTTTGCTGACTCTTGGGGACCCTTGGGGACACTCAGTGACACTCGGGGACACTTGATGACACTTGGTGACTCCAGGTGACATTTGGTGACCCTCAGGGACACTCGATGACCCTTGGGGACACCTGGGAACACTCAGGGACCCCTGGGGACACTCAGTGACACTCGATGACACTCAGTGAGATTTGACGACCCTTGGGGACACTCGGGGCCGCTTGGTGACCCTTGGTGACATTCGGTGACACCCAATGACCCCTCAGGACCCTTGGTGACCCTTAATGACCTTTGGGGACACTCAATGACACTCAGTGAGATTTGGTGTCCCTTGGTGACACTCGGGGCCGCTTGGGGACCCTCAATGACCCCTCAGGACCCTTGGGGACCCTTGGTGACCCTTAACGACCTTTGGGGACACTCAATGACGCTCAATGACACTCATTGGGGTTTGGTGACACTCTGGTGACATTTGGGGACACTCGGTGACACTCGGGGCTGCTTGGGGACCCTCAATGACCCCTCAGGACCCTTGGTGACTGTTAATGACCTTTGGGGACACTCAATGACAGTGACATTTGGTGACATTTGGTGTCCCTTGGTGTCCCTCAGACGGACACGGAGCCCTGGCGGGAGTCGCTGGGCCCAGGAGGGCGGTGACGAGCATGGGGTGGCCTTGGGGACACTTGGGGACACTTGGGGACACTCAATGACTCCAGGTGACATTTGGTGACCCTCAGGGACACTCGATGACCCTTGGTGACCCTTGGTGACACTCAGGACCCTTGGGGACCCTTGGTGGCCCTTAACGACCTTTGGGGACACTCAGTGACACTCAATGACACTCAGTGACATTTGGTGACACTCTGGTGACATTTGGTGACACTCGGTGACACTCGGTGACATTTGGTGTCCCTCGGTGTCCCCTGGTGTCCCTCAGACGGACACGGAGCCCTGGCGGAAGTCGCTGGGCCCCAGGAGGGCGTTGACGAGCACGGGGTGGCCCCGGTGGCACTCGGCCTGCGCCGCCCTCAGCACGGCCACCACCCGCGCCTCCGTGTCCCCGGCAGTGTCCCCTCCATTGTCCCCTCCATTGTCCCCTCCATTGTCCCCGCCATTGTCCCCTCCGCTGTCCCCGGCGCTGTCCAGGACGAAGCCGCGCCCGCCCAGCGCCGCCGCCACCGCGTGGTAATCTGGGGACACAGGGGTGGCATTGTCACCGTGGGGTGGCATTGTCACCATGGGGTGGCACTGTCACCAAGGGGTGGCACTGTCACCAAGGGGTGGCACTGTCATCAGGGGGAAAAGGAGGTGGTCACTCAGAGGTCACTCATTGGTCACTCTGTGGTCAGTTCTCATTGGTCACTCCCTGGTCACTCCCTGGTCACTGGTCAGTTCTCATTGGTCAGTTGGTCAGTGGTCACTCATTGGTCAGCTCTCATTGGTCACTCCCTGGTCCCTCATTGGTCACTCCCTGGTCCCTCATTGGTCAGTTCTCATTGGTCACTCCCTGGTCACTGGTCAGTTCTCATTGGTCACTCATTGGTCAGTTGGTCATTGGTCCCTGGTCCCTCATTGGTCCCTCATTGGTCAGTGGTCAGCTCTCATTGGTCAGTTGTCAGCTCTCATTGGTCCCTCATTGGTCCCTGGTCCGTTCTCATTGGTCACTCCTTGGTCACTCCCTGGTCCGTTCTCATTGGTCAGTTGGTCATTGGTCCCTCAGCTCTCATTGGTCAGTTGGTCAGTGGTCAGCTCTCATTGGTCAGTTGGTCCCTGGTCCCTCAGCTCCCATTGGTCAGTTCTCATTGGTCGCTCAGCTCCCATTGGTCAGCTCTCATTGGTCGCTCAGCTCCCATTGGTCAGTTCTCATTGGCCCCTCAGCTCTCATTGGTCAGCTCTCATTGGTCGCTCAGCTCCCATTGGTCAGTTCTCATTGGTCAGCTCTCATTGGTCGCTCAGCTCCCATTGGTCAGTTCTCATTGGTCGCTCAGCTCCCATTGGTCAGTTCTCATTGGTCAGTTCTCATTGGTCGCTCAGCTCCCATTGGTCAGTTCTCATTGGCCCCTCAGCTCTCATTGGTCAGCTCTCATTGGCCCCTCAGCTCTCATTGGTCAGCTCTCATTGGTCGCTCAGCTCCCATTGGTCAGTTCTCATTAGTCCCTCAGCTCCCATTGGTCAGTTCTCAGTGGTCCCTCAGCTCCCATTGGTCAGTTCTCATTGGTCCCTCAGCTCCCATTGGTCAGTTCTCAGGGGTCAGTTCTCATTGGTCAGTTCTCAGTGGTCGCTCAGCTCCCATTGGTCAGTTCTCATTGGTCCCTCAGCTCTCATTGGTCAGTTCTCATTGGTCCCTCAGCTCCCATTGGTCAGTTGGTCCCTGGTCCCTCAGCTCCCATTGGTCAGTTCTCATTGGTCCCTCAGCTCCCATTGGTCAGTTCTCATTGGTCCCTCAGCTCCCATTGGTCAGTTCTCCCCATTGGTCGCTCACCGCTGTAGCGCAGCCCGCAGCCCACGGCGCTGCCCAGCAGGGGGAGCTGCTCGCGGCTGATCTGAGTCCAACCCGCGTCGTTACCAACCAGGGCGATGACAGCGACCTGGGGACAGCAGGGGACAGAGATGGGACACAGGGACACAGGGACAACAGGGACAACAGGGACACAGCGACCTGGGGACACAGGGACAGGGACACAGGGACACAGGGACAACAGGGACACAGCGACCTGGGGACAAGGGACAGAGATGGGACACGGGGACAGAGATACAGCGACCTGGGGACAAGGGACAACAGGGACAGGGATGGGACACGGGGACACAGGGACAGGGACACAGGGACAACAGGGACACAGCGACCTGGGGACAGCAGGGACAGGGATGGGACAGGGATGGGACACGGGGACACAGGGGTGGCAATGACACAGGGATGGGACAAGGGACAACAGGGACACGGATGGGACACAGGGACAGAGATACAGAGACCTGGGGACAACAGGGGACAAAGATGGGACACAGGGACCTGGGGACAACAGGGGACAAAGATGGGACACAGGGACCTGGGGACAACAGGGGACAAAGATGGGACACGGATGGGACACAGACACAGGGACCTGGGGACAGCAGGGACAAGGATGGGACACAGGGACAGGGACAGCAGGGACAGAGACAAAGCGACCTGGGGACAGCAGGGGACAAAGGGACACAAATGGGACACAGGGACAGGGACAGTGCCAATGACAGTGAGAAGCATAGCTGACAATGACAGTGACAGTGACAATGAAAATGACACGGTGACAGTGACAGTGACACAGTGACAATGACACGGTGACAATGACACGGTGACAATGACACGGTGACAGTGGCAATGACACAGTGACAGTGACACGGTGACAGTGACACAATGACACGGTGACAGTGACACAGTGACACAGACACGGTGACAGTGACACGTGACAGTGACAGTGACACAGTGACACAGACACGGTGACAGTGACAGTGACACAGTGACAGTGACAGTGACACAGTGACAATGACAGTGACAGTGACAATGACACAGTGACACAGTGGCAGTGACACGGTGACAGTGACACGGTGACAGTGGCAGTGACAATGACAGTGACACAATGACACGGTGACAGTGGCAGTGACAATGACACAGTGACAATGACAGTGACAGTGACACGGTGACACAATGACACGGTGACAATGACACAATGACACGGTGACAGTGACACGGTGACAGTGACAGTGACAGTGACACAGTGACAGTGACACAGTGACAGTGGCAGTGACCTTGTGGCGCACGAAGGTGTCGAACTCCATCAGGCTG
Organism: Agelaius tricolor; assembly: GCF_023055355.1. Classification (NCBI taxonomy): domain Eukaryota; kingdom Metazoa; phylum Chordata; class Aves; order Passeriformes; family Icteridae; genus Agelaius; species Agelaius tricolor. Next base: position 299,863 of record NW_027269348.1, on the reverse strand, counting down.
AAGCCCAGGGAGCCGTCCCCGAACAGGACCCACACCTGGGAGTGTCCCCAAATGTCACCAAGTGTCACCCAGGGCCACCCACACTGGGGACAGTCCCCAAATGTCACCCAGGGTCACCCGGGGTCACCGAGTGTCACCCATGGGTGGCCCTGGGGACTCTCTGGCCCCTCCAATGTCCCCAATGTCCCCATCCCCTCCACACCCCCCTGTCCCCGATGTCCCCAATGTCCCCATGCTGCCCACATCCCCAGTGTCCCCATTGTCCCCCCTGCTCCTGTCCCCCCCCAGTGTCCCCAAATTCCCCCATCCCCCCCAGTGTCCCCAGTGTCCCCAATGTCCCCATCCCCTCAATATTCCCCAGTGTCTCCCCATGTCCCCACTGCTCCCATCCCTCCCCATCCCCCAATGTCCCCAGTGCCCCCAATGCCCCCCTACCCCCATCATCCCCATCCCCCCCCGCTGTCCCCAGGTGTCCCCAAGTGTCCCCACCCCCCACGCTGTCCCCACCCCCCCGGTGTCCCCACCCCCCAAGTGTCCCCCGGTGTCACCTCAGCCTCGGGCCTGCAGAGTTTGGCCCCGAGCGCGAATCCTCCGCCCACGCCCAGAGTGCCAAAGGGACCTGAGGGGACAATGGGGACAATGGGGACATCAGAGTGCCACCAGCAGGGACAGCAGGGACAGAGGGGACAATGGGGACAGCATTGCCACCAACAGGGACAGCAGGGACAGAGGGGACAATGGGGACAGCACTGCCACCAGCAGGGACAGCAGGGACACAGGGGACAATGGGGACATCAGAGTGCCACCACCGGGGACAGCAGGGACACAGGGGACAATGGGGACAATGGGGACATCAGAGTGCCACCAGCAGGGACACAGGGGACAATGGGGACAGCAGTGCCACGAGCAGGGACACTGGGGACAGCAGGGACACAGGGGACATTGGGGACAGTGGGGACATCAGTGCCACCACCGGGGACAGCGCCAGGGACGTTGGGGACAGCGGGGACAGCAGGGACATCAGTGCCACCGCGCTGGCCGTGTCCCCATGTGTTCCTGTGTGTCCCTGCATGTCCCCATGCGCTCTGGCCGTGTCCCCAGGCTGTCCCCAGGCAGGGGTGGCTGCGTCCCCAATGTGTCCCCAATGTGTCCCCAGATGACCACACCTGAGTCCATCCAGCCCCGGGGCTGCTGAGGTCTCACGGTGCACGCTGCTGTGTCCCCAAGTGTCCCCAATGTGTCCCCAATGTCCCCAGTGTGTCCCCAATGTGTCCCGTACCTGGGTCCATCCATCCCCGTGGCTGCCGTGGCCGCACCGTGTACGCCGCTGTCCCCAATGTCCCCAATGTCCCCAGTGTGTCCCCAATGTCCCCAATGTGTCCCCAATGTGTCCCCAATGTCCCCATTGTCCCGTACCTGGGTCCATCCATCCCCGTGGCTGCCGTGGTCTCACTGTGTACGCCGCTGTCCCCAATGTCCCCAATGTCCCCAATGTCCCCAATGTGTCCCCAATGTGTCCCCAATGTCCCCAATGTCCCCAATGTGTCCCCAATGTCCCCAATGTGTCCCCAATGTGTCCCATACCTGGGTCCATCCATCCCCGGGGCTGCCGTGGCCGCACCGTGTACGCCGCTGTTCCCAATGTGTCCCCAATGTCCCCAATGTCCCATCATTGTCCCCAATGTCCCATACCCGGGTCCATCCATCCCTGTGGCTGCCGTGGTCTCACTGTGTACGCCGCTGTCCCCAATGTCCCCAGTGTGTCCCCAATGTCCCCAATGTCCCCAATGTGTCCCCAATGTCCCCATTGTCCCGTACCTGGGTCCATCCATCCCCGTGGCTGCCGGGGTCTCACTGTGTACACCGCTGTCCCCAATGTGTCCCCAATGTCCCCATTGTCCCATACCCGGGTCCATCCATCCCCGTGGCTGCCGTGGCCGCACCGTGTACGCCGCTGTCCCCAATGTCCCCAATGTCCCCAGTGTGTCCCCAATGTCCCCAATGTGTCCCCAATGTCCCCAATGTCCCATACCCGGGTCCATCCATCCCCGGGGCTGCCGTGGTCTCACTGTGTACGCCGCTGTCCCCAATGTCCCCAGTGTGTCCCCAATGTCCCCAATGTGTCCCCAATGTGTCCCCAATGTCCCCAATGTGTCCCCAATGTCCCCAATGTCCCCAATGTGTCCCGTACCTGGGTCCATCCATCCCCGTGGCTGCCGGGGTCTCACTGTGTACGCCGCTGTCCCCAATGTCCCCAATGTGTCCCCAATGTCCCCAATGTGTCCCCAATGTCCCCAATGTCCCCAATGTGTCCCGTACCCGGGTCCATCCATCCCCGTGGCTGCCGGGGCCGCACCGTGTACGCCGCTGTCCCCAATGTCCCCAATGTGTCCCCAATGTCCCCAATGTCCCCGTACCCGGGTCCATCCATCCCCGTGGCTGCCGGGGTCTCACTGTGTACGCCGCTGTCCCCAATGTCCCCAGTGTGTCCCCAATGTCCCCAATGTCCCCAATGTGTCCCCAATGTCCCCAATGTGTCCCCAATGTCCCCAATGTCCCCAATGTCCCATACCTGGGTCCATCCATCCCCGTGGCTGCCGTGGCCGCACCGTGTACGCCGCTGTCCCCAATGTCCCCAATGTCCCCAATGTGTCCCCAATGTCCCCAGTGTGTCCCCAATGTCCCCAATGTCCCCAGTGTGTCCCCAATGTCCCCAATGTGTCCCCAATGTCCCCATTGTCCCATACCTGGGTCCATCCATCCCCGTGGCTGCCGGGGCCTCACTGTGTACGCCGCTGTCCCCACGAAGTCGCCGCCGTCGGCCACCAGGAGGCTCTGGGGGGGCAGGACCCGGTCCAGGGCCTGGAGCAGCATCAGGGGGTTCAGGTGGCACGGGGGGGGCACCGAGGCCTTGGCCCTGCGGGGGGACAGAACCCGAAAATCCCGAAATGGGGGAGGATGGGGGCAAAAATCCCAAACTGGGGGAGGATGGGGGCAAAAATCCCAAATTGGGGATGTGAGAACCCAAAAATCCCAAATTTGGGGGGCCTGAACCCAAAAATCCCAAACTGGGGGAGTCTGAACCCAAAAATCCCAAATTTGGGGGGCCTGAACCCAAAAATCCCAAACTGGGAGAGAATGGAGGCAAAAATCCCAAATTGGAGGCAAAAATCCCGAACTGGGAGAGAATGGAGGCAAAAATCCCAAATGGGGAGAGAATGGAGGCAAAACTCCTAAAAAAAGGGGAGTGAGGGGGGGACAGAACCCAAAAATCTGTAATTGGGGATGTCAGAACCCAAAAAACCCAAATTGGGAGAGAATGGAGGCAAAAATCCCAAACTGGGAGGGAATGGAGGCAAAAATCCCAAACTGGGAGAGGATGGGGGCAAAACTCCTAAAAAAAGGGGAGTGAGGGGGGGGTCTGAGCCCAAAAATCCCAAATTGGGGTGATGAACCCAAAAAAAGGGGAATTAACCCAAAAAGCCCAAATTGAGGGGAGTCTGACCCCATAAATCCTAAAATAAAAGGGGATGGGGGTTCTGAACCCAAAAATCCCAAACTGGGGGATTCTGAACCCAAAAATCCCAAAATGGGGGGAATGAGCCCAAAAATCCCCACAAAAAATCCCCAAGAAAAGGGAATGAACCCAAAAATCCCAATTTTGGGCATTGTGAACCCAAAAATCCCAAATTGGGGGGGGTCTGAGCCCAAAAATCTCCCCAAAAATCTCCCAAAAAATGGGAATGACCCCCCCCCAAAATGGGAATGACCCCAAAAATCCCAAATGGGGGGGTCTGACCCCAAAAATGCCCAAAAAAGGGGGAATGAGCCCAAAAATCCCAAGCCCCCCCCACCCCCAGGGCCGGTTGGGAAGGGGCTGCGGTGGCCCCAAAATGGGGAACGGGATCCCCCAAAATTCCCCCCTGTCCCTGTGTCCCTGTCCCCATCCCTGTCCCTCTGTCCCCATCCCTGTCCCTCTGTCCTCATCCCTGTCCCCGTGTCCGTCTGTCCGTCCCTCACCGGTTCAGCCGCTCCCTGTCCCCATCCCTGTCCCCCTGTCCCCGTGTCCGTCTGTCCGTCTGTCCGTCCCTCACTGGTTCAGCCGCTCCCTGTCCCCATTACAGTCCCCATCCCTGTCCCCCTGTCCCTCTGTCCCCGTCCCTCTGTCCGTCTGTCCGTCCCTCACCGGTTCAGCCTGTCCCGTGTCCCAGTGTCCCCCTGTCCCCGTGTCCGTCCATCCGTCCCTCACCGGTTCAGCCGCTCCCTGTCCCCATCCCTGTCCCCATCCCTGTCCCCCTGTCCCCATCCCCGTGTCTGTCCGTCCATCCGTCCGTCCCTCACCGGTTCAGCCTGTCCCCATCCCTGTCCCCATCCCTGTCCCTCTGTCCCTGTCCCCCTGTCCGTCTGTCCGTCTGTCCGTCCCTCACTGGTTCAGCCGCTCCCTGTCCCCATTACAGTCCCCATCCCTGTCCCCCTGTCCCTCTGTCCCCTGTCCCCGTGTCCGTCTGTCCGTCCCTCACTGGTTCAGCCTGTCCCCGTGTCCCAGTGTCCCCCTGTCCGTCTGTCCGTCCCTCACCGGTTCAGCCGCTCCTTTTCCGTCTCCGCCTCCCGCAGCCGCTGCAGCCACGGCCGGGGGCAGGAGAAGCCCGGGAGGCTCCGGGACAGCGCCACCAGCAGGGACGCGGGGTCACCTGGGGACACCAGAGTGTCACCAAAGGGACACCACAGGGACACCAAAGGGACACCACAGGGACACCACAGTGTCACCCAAAGGGACCCCAGAGTGCCACCAGCAGGGACGCGGGGTCACCTGGGGACACCAGAGTGTCACCAAAGGGACAACACAGGGACCCCAAGGGTCACCCAAGGGACCCCAGAGTGCCACCAGCAGGGACACGGGGTCACCTGGGGACACCAGAGTGTCACCAAGGGACAGCAAAGGGACACCACAGGGTCACCAAAGGGACACCAGAGTGTCACCAGCAGGGATGTGGGGTCACCTGGGGACAACACGGGGTCACCACAGGGTCACCCAATGGGTCACCACAGGGTCACCCAAAGGGAACCCAGAGTGTCACCCAAAGAGACCCCAAAGTGTGATCCAAAGGGACCCCAAAGTGTCACCCAAGGGAAGGACACCACAGTGTCACCCAAGGGACCCCAGAGTGCCACCAAGGGACACCACAGTGTCACCAAAGGACCCCAGAGTGTCACCAGCAGGGACATGAGGTCACCTGGGGACACCACAGGGTCACCTAAAGGGACCCCGAGGGACACCAGGGACCCCAAACCGGCTCAGTCCCACCCCAAACCGGCTCCATTTGATCCCAAACCGGTTCCTTCTGACCTCAAACCGGTTCATTGGTGTCCCCAATGCCCCCATTTGTGTCCCCATTTGTGTCCCCAGTGTCCCTCACCCTGCACGGCCAGCCGGGGTCTCCAGAACTCATCGGGTCATGGTTTGACCCAAAACCACCCCATTCCGACCCCAAACCGCCTCATTTTGACCCCAAACCGCCCCATTCTGACCCCAAACCGCCTCATTCCGACCCCAAACCACCTCATTTGTGTCCCCATTTGTGTCCCCATTTGTCCCTCACCCTGCACGGCCAGCCGGGGTCTCCAGAAGTCATCAGGTCATGGTTTGACCCAAACCCCCCTCATTTTAACCCAAAACTGCCTCATTCCGACCCCAAACCGGTTCCTTTGTGTCCCCAACATCCCCATTTGTGTCTCCAGTGTCCCTCACCCTGCACGGCCAGTCGGGGTCTCCTGAACTCATCGGGTCATGGTTTGACCCAAACCCGCCTCATTTTAACCCCAAAACCGCCCCATTCTGACCCCAAACCGCCCCATTCTGACCCCAAAACCGCCTCATTCCGACCCCAAACCGCCTCATTCCGACCCCAAACCGCCCCATTCCGACCCCAAACCGCCCCATTCTGACCCCAAACCGCCTCATTCCGACCCCAAACTGCCTCATTTGTGTCCCCAGAGTCCCCAGAGTCCCTCACCCTGCACGGCCAGCCGGGGTCTCCAGAAAACGCTGGGCTGTGGTTTGACCTAAAACCGCCTCATTTTAACCCCAAAACTGCCCCATTCTGACTCCAAATCTCCTCATTCTGACCCCAAACCGGTTCCTTTGTGTCCCCATTTGTGTCCCCAGAGCTCCTCACCCTTCGCAGCCAGCCGGGCTTTCCAGAAGATGTCAGGTTGATGGTTTGACCCAGAATTGCTTCATTTTCACCCCAAAACTGCCCCATTCCAACCCCAAACCGGTTCATTTGTGTCCCCAACATCCCCATTTGTGTCCCCAATGTCCCCATTTGTCCCTCACCCTGCACGGCCAGCCGGGGTTTCCAGAACACGTCCGAATTCCTCAGCAGCTGCTCCCGGTCCCGGTTCACGGCCACCACGGCGGTGCCGCGGCCAAAGAGGCGCCCGTAGGACAGGCGGAAATCACAGACGGTGCCTGGGGACACCGGGGGGACATGGGGGGACACCGGGGGCTCAGGGGGGGGGACACGGGGACATGGGGGGCTCAGGAGGGGCCAGGGGGGGCTCAGGGGTGGTCAGGGGGACACGGGGGGCTCAGGGGGGGCACAGGGGGCTCAGGGGGCTCAGGGGGGCTCAGGGGGACACGGGGGGGACTCAGGGGGGGACACGGGGGGGACTCAGGGGGGGACATGGGGGGCTCAGGGGGACACGGGGGGCTCAGGGGGGGACATGGGGGGCTCAGGGGGGCTCAGGGGGACACAGGGGGACACAGGGGACACGGGGGGCTCAAGGGGGGACACAGGGACACGGGGGCTCAGGAGGGGACACGGGGGACACTGGGGGCTCAGGGGGGCTCAGGAGGGACATGGGGACACGGGGGCTTAGGGGGACATGGGGGGCTCAGGAGGGGACACGGGGGCTCAGGGGGGCTCAGGGGGACATGGGGGGGCTCAGGGGAGGACACAGGGGGACACGGGGGCTTAGGGGGACATGGGGGGCTCAGGGGGGGACATGGGGGACACGGGGGGCTCAGGGGTGACACGGGGGGCTCAGGGGGTGACACGGGGGCCTCAGGGTGGCTCAGGGGTGACACACGGGTGACACGCGGGGACACTGGGGGTACCTGCCAGCAGCACGAGGTCGGCGTCGCGCAGGGCGTCGCGGCGGTTCTGCCGCAGCAGCAGGGGACACTCGGGGGGCAGCAGCCCCCGCGCCGCGCCCCCGAGGTAGCAGGGGACACCCAGGGACTGCAGCGCCGAGCTGGGGACACGCGAGGGGGCGGTGGCAACAGCTGGACCCAAAATGGCCCCAAAACCGGCTCCGTTTGGCCCAGAAATGGCCCCAAACTGGCTCCATTTGGCCCCAAAATGGCCCCAAAATGGCCCCAAACTGGCTCCATTTGGCCCCAAACTGGCTCCGTTCGGCACCAAACTGGCCCCAAAACCGGCTCCGTTCGGCACCAAAATGGCCCCAAAACCGGCTCCATTTGGCCCCAAACTGGCCCCAAAACCAGCTCCATTTGGCCCCAAACTGGCTCCGTTCAGCCCCAGACTGGCCCCAAAACTGGCTCCATTCAGCCCCAAAATGGCCCCAAAACCGGCTCCGTTCGGCCCCAAAATGGCCCCAAAACGGCTCCATTTGGCCCCAAACTGGCCCCAAACCGGCTCCATTTGGCCCCAAACTGGCCCCAAAACTGGCTCCATTTGGCCCCAAACTGGCTCTGTTCAGCCCCAAACTGGCCCCAAAACTGGCTCCATTCGGCCCCAGACTGGCCCCAGACCGGCTCCGTTCGGACCCAAACTGGCCCCAAACTGGCTCCGTTCAGCCCCAGACTGGCCCCAAAACCGGCTCCATTTGCCTCTAAAATGGCTCCATTTGGCCCCAAAAATGGCTCAATTCAGAGTCCCAAACTGGTCTGATTTGGCCCCAAACTGGTCTGATTTGGTCCCAAAACTGGTCTGATTTGGTCCCCAAACTGTCTCAGTTTGGCCCTACAAGTGACTCATTCCAGCTCCCAAACTGGCTCAGTTTGGCCCCAGAAATGGCTCAATTGGGCACCTGAACTGGCTCAGTTTGGCCCCAAAACTGGCTCCATTTGAAGCCTTTCCCCAGAAATGGCTCAATCCAGATCCCAAACTGGCTGGATTTGGTCCCAGACTGGCTCAATCCAGACCCCAAACTGGCTCCATTTGACCCCAAAAATGGCTCAATCCAGACCCCATTTGGCCCTAAAAGCGGCTCCATCCAGAGCCCAAACTGCCTGGGTTTGGCCCCAAACCCCTCCCAGTCCCTCCCAGTCCCTCCCAGTCCATCCCAGTCCCTCCCAGTCCCTCCCAGTCCCTCCCAGTCCATCCCAGTCCATCCCAGTTTATCCCAGTCCCTCCCAGTCCCTCCCAGTCCATCCCAGTCCATCCCAGTCCCTCCCAGTCCATCCCAGTATAACCCAATCCCATCCCAGTCCATCCCAGTTTATCCCAGTCCCTCCCAGTCCCTCTCACCTCAGTTCCTCTGCGGGCGTTGGGGGCAGCAGGGCCTGGCTGCCCACGAGCAGCAGCGGCCGCTGAGCCCGGCTTAGGAGCTCTGAGCACTGCTGGACCTGGATTAACCCAACAGAGCCGGGATTAACCCGAGATTAACCTGGGATTAACCCAACAGAGCCGGGATTAACCCGGGATTAACCTGGGATTAACCCAACAGAGCCGGGATTAACCCGGGATTAACCTGGGATTAACCCGGGATTAACCCAACAGAGCCCGGCTTAGGAGCTCTGAGCACTGCTGGACCTGGATTAACCAAATAGAGCCGGGATTAACCCGGGATTAACCTGGGATTAACCCAACAGAGCCGGGATTAACCCGGGATTAACCCGGGATTAACCCAACAGAGCCCGGTTTAGGAGCTCTGAGCACTGCTGGACCTGGATTAACCAAATACAGCTGGGATTAACCCGGGATTAACCCAGGATTAACCCAACAGAGCCCAGTTTAGGAGCTCTGAGCACTGCTGGACCTGGATTAACCCAAACAGAGCCGGGATTAACCTGGGATTAACCTGGGATTAACCCGGGATTAACCTGGGATTAACCCGGGATTAACCCAACAGAGCCCGGCTTAGGAGCTCTGAGCACTGCTGGACCTGGATTAACCAAACAGAGCCGGGATTAACCCGGGATTAACCCAGGATTAACCCAACAGAGCCCGGTTTAGGAGCTCTGAGCACTGCTGGACCTTCGGTTTTTTCCCCCAAATTTTGAGCTTTTTCCCCCCAAATTTCTCTGTTTCCCCCCCAAATTTCCGTTTTTTCCCCAAATTTTTGGGGTTTTCCCCCTTTTGGGATTTTTTGGGGTTTTTTTGGGGTTTTTGCTGTCCCTCACCTGCTGTGGGGTGGCCCTGGGGATGCTCAGCCCCATCGGTTTCAGCTCCCGCGGCTCCCAGGCCCCTGCAAAGAGCTCGGCCACGTACTGGCCCAGGTACCTGAAATTGGGGGGATTTTAGGGGATTTTGGGGATTTTTGGGGATTTTTGGGGTTTTTGTGGGGTTTGGGGGTTTTATGGGGTTTGGGGGTTTTTGTTTGGTTGGGTTTTGGGGGATTTTAGGGGGATTTTGGGGGGAATTTTGGGGGTTTTTAGTTGGGTTTTTGGGGTTTTGGGGATTTTTTTGGGGGGATTTTGGGAGAATTTTGGGGCTTTTTTTGATTAATTTTTGGGGTTTTTTGGGGGTTTGGGGCTTTTATGGGATTTGGGGGTTTCTGTTTGGTTGGGTTTTGGGGGATTTTAGGGGGTTTTGGGGGGAATTTTGGGGGAATTTTGGGGTTTTTTTGTTTGATTTTTGGTGTTTTGGGGGCGGTTTTGGGGGGGTTTGGGGCTTTTTGGGGCTTTTTTGGGGATTTTTGGGGTTTGGGGCTTTTATGGGGTTTGGGGGTTTTTGTTTGGTTGGGTTTTGGGGGATTTTGGGGGGTTTTATGGAGTTTTTTGTTTGATTTTGGGGTTTTTGTGAGGTTTCAATGGGGTTTTTTTCTTTGATTTGGGGGTTTTTGTGGGGGTTTTGTGGGGTTTTTTGGGGGGGATTTGGGGGAATTTTGGGGATTTTGGGGCTTTTTGGGGTTTTTGTGGGGTTTGGGGGTTTTATGGGGTTTGGGGGTTTTTGTTTGGTTGGGTTTTGGGGGATTTTGTGGGGTTTTTGGGAGGTTTTATGGGGTTTTTTGTGGGGCTTTTTGGGAGAATTTTGGGGTTTTTTGTTTGATTTTGGGGTTTTTGTGGGGGTTTTTTGTGAGGTTTTATGGGGTTTTTTTGGTTTGATGTTGGGGTTTTTGAGGGATTTTGGGGCTTTTTAGGGGATTTTATGGGGTTTGGGAGTTTTTGTTTAGTTGGATTTTGAGGGATTTTAGGGGGATTTGGGGAGAATTTTGGGGTTTTTATGGGGTTTGGGGTTTTTATGGGGTTTGGGGGTTTTTGTTTGGTTGGGTTTTGGGGATTTTGTGGGGTTTTTGGGGGCTTTTGGGGGGAATTTGGGTTTTTTTTGTTTGATTTTTGGGGCTTTTTGGGGCTTTTTAGGGGATTTTATGGGATTTGGGGCTTTTAGGGGTTTTTGTTTGGTTGGGGTTTTGGGGATTTTAGGGGGTTTTGGGAGAATTTTGGGGTTTTTTGTTTGGTTTTTGGGGGGGATTTTTGGGGTTTTTGTGGGATTTTCTGGGGGGTTTTATGGGTTTTTTTTGGTTGATTTTGGGGGATTTTAGGGGGTTTGGGGCTTTTATGGGGTTTGGGGGTTTTTGTTTGGTTGGGTTTTTGAGGGATTTTGTGGGGTTTTTGGGGGTTTTTTGTTTGATTTTTGGGGTTTTGGGGATTTTTGGGGGGGGATTTGGGGGGATTTTGGGAGAATTTTGGGGATTTTTTGGGGATTTTTGGGGTTTTTGTGGGGTTTGGGGTTTTTTGTTTGGTTGGGTTTTGGGGGATTTGGGGAGAATTTTGGGGTTTTTTGTTTGATTTTTGGGGTTTTGGGGATTTTTTTGGGGGGGATTTGGGGGGGATTTTGGGAGAATTTTGGGGCTTTTTTTGATTAATTTTTGGGGTTTTTGGGGGGTTTGGGGCTTTTATGGGATTTGGGGGTTTCTGTTTGGTTGGGTTTTGGGGGATTTTATGGGGTTTTGGGAGAATTTGGGGGTTTTTTGTTTGATTTTTGGGGTTTTTGGGGGGTTTGGGGCTTTTGGGGAATTTTGGGGGATTTTAGGAGGTTTGGGGCTTTTATGGGATTTTGGGGCTTTTTGGGGCTTTTTTGGGGATTTTATGAGGTTTGGGAGTTTTTGTTTAGTTGGATTTTGAGGGATTTTGGGGGGGTTTGGGGGGTTTTTGGGAGAATTTTGGGGTTTTTTTGTTCGAGTTTTGAGGTTTGGTGGGGTTTTTTCGGGGGTTTTGGGAGAATTTGGGGTTTTTTGTTTGATTTTTGGGGTTTTTGGGTGGGTTTGGGGGTTTTTGTTTCATTGGATTTTTGGGGATTTTAGTGGTTTTTTTGAGGGGTTTTTATGGGGTTTTGGGAGAATTTGGGGTTTTTTGTTTGGTTTTTGGGGTTTTGGGGGGATTTTTGGGGTTTTTGTGAGGTTTTATGGGGTTTTTGGTTTGATGTTGGGGTTTTAGGGGTTTTGGGGCTTTTTGGTTGGGTTTTGGGGGATTTGGGGAGAATTTTGGGTTTTTTTTCCTTGGGATTTTTGAGGGTTTGGGGGAGGGTTTATGGGGTTTTGGGAGAATTTTGGGTTTTTTTTGTTCAGTTTTGGGGGATTTTAGGGGATTTTTGGGGCTTTTTGGGGATTTTGGGGGGTTTGGGGCTGTTATGGGGTTTGGGGGTTTTTGTTTGGTTGGGTTTTGGGGGATTTTAGGGGGTTTTTGGGGGGAATTTTGGGGTTTTTTGTTTGGTTTTGGGGGGATTTGGGGAGAATTTTGGGGGTTTTTTGGTTGGATTTTTGGGGTTTTTGTGGGGTTTTTTGTGAGGTTTTATGGGGTTTTTTTCTTTGATTTTGGGGTTTTGGGGACTTTTTTGGGGTTTGGGGGATTTTTGGGGGGATTTGGGGGGATTTTGGGAGAATTTGGGGGCTTTTTTGGGGGATTTTTGGGGTTTTTAGGGGGTTTGGGGTTTTTATGGGGTTTGGGGGTTTTTGTTTGTTTGGGTTTTGGGGCATTTTGTGGGGTTTTTGGGGGAATTTTGGGGTTTTTTTGTTTGATTTTGGGGCTTTTGTGAGGTTTTATGGGGTTTTTTTGGGGGGGTTTTTGGGGGAATTTTGGGGGTTTTTTGTTGGATTTTGGGGGGTTTGGGGGGGTTTTTGGGGAGATTTGGGGCTTTTATGGGGTTTGGAGTTTTTGTTTGGTTGAGTTTTTGGGGTTTGGGGGCGATTTGGGGAGAATTTGGGGGTTTTTTGTTTAATTTTTGGAGGTTTTGTGGGGTTTTCTGTGAGGTTTTCTGGGGTTTTTTTATTGGATTTTGGGGTTTTTGGTGGGTTTTAGAGGGTTTTTATGGGGTTTGGGGATTTTTGTTTGGTGGGATTTTAGGGGATTTTGGGAGAATTTGGGGGTTTTTTGTTTGATTTTTGGGGGTTTTGTGGGGTTTTATGGCATTTTTTTTTCTCTGATTTTGGGGTTTTTGTGGGGTTTTTGGGAGAATTTTGGGGTTTTTTGTTTGATTTTTGGTGGTTTTTTGGGGGTTTTTGTGGGGTTTGGGGTTTTCATAGGATTTGGGGTTTTTATGGGCTTTGGGTTTTTTGTTTGGTTGATTTTTGGGGATTTTAGGGGGTTTTTGGGGGGTTTTGAGGTTTTGGGAGAATTTGGGGTTTTTTGTTTGATTTTTGGGGTTTTTGTGGGGTTTTTATCAGGTTTTGGCGTTATTTTGGGGGGTTTTGGGTTATTTTGGGATGGTTTGGGGTTTTTTTTAGGCAGTTTTGGGGTGGTTTTTGGGGTATTTTTGGGGGGCACTTGGGGAAGTTTTGGGGTGGTTTTGGGGGAATTTTTGGGAGGGATTTAGGGTGATTTTGGGGTATTTTTGGGGCTGTTTTGGGATGGTTTTTGGGGTTATGTTGGGGTGTTTTGGGGGTATTACTGGGGTATTTTTAGGGTGGTTTTGGGGTTATTTTGGGATTTTTTTGGGTTATTTTGGTGTGGGTTTTTTGGGAGGATTTGGGGTCATTTGGGGCTGTTTTTAGGGTGGTTTTTGGGGGTTTTTTTGGGGTGTTTTTGGGGTTATTTTGGGATTTTTGGGGTTGTTTTTAGGGTGGTTTTGGGGTGGTTTTTGGGGTTATTTTTTTGGGGTATTTTTGGGGTTATTTTGCTGTGGTTTTTGGGGTTATTTTGGGATTTTTTGGGGTTATTTTAGGGTGGTTTTTGGGGTGATTTGGGGTTGGTTTTAGGGTATTTTTTAGGGTGGTTTTGGGGTGGTTTTTGGGGTTATTTTGGGATTTTTTGGGGTTATTTTTTGGGTTATTTTTGGGGTTATTTTGGGATTTTTTGGGGGTTATTTTGGTGTGGGTTTTGGGGGGATTTGGGGTTGTTTTTAGGGTGGTTTTAGGGTGGTTTTTGGGGTTATTTTATGGGGTATTTTTGGGGTTATTTGGGGGTTATTTTGGTGCGGTTTTTGGGGTTATTTTGGGATTTTTTGGGGTTATTTTCAGGTGGTTTTTGGGGGGATTTGGGGTCATTTGGGGTTGTTTTTGGGGTGGTTTTTGGGGTTATTTTGGGGTATTTTTGGGGCTGTTTTGGGATGGTTTTTGGGGTTATTTTGGGGTGTTTTTGGGGGTATCATTGGGGTATTTTTAGGGTGGTTTTGGGGTTATTTTGGGATTTTTTTGGGTTATTTTGGTGTGGGTTTTTTGGGAGGATTTGGGGTCATTTGGGGCTGTTTTTAGGGTGGTTTTGGGGTGGTTTTTGGGGTTATTTTGGGGTATTTTTGGGGATATTTTCAGGTGGTTTTTGAGGGGATTTGGGGTCGTTTGGGGTTGTTTTTAGGGTGGTTTTGGGGTTATTTTGGGGTTATTTTGGTGTGGATTTTGGGGTTATTTTGGGAATTTTGGGGCTATTTTCAGGTGGGTTTTGGGGTTATTTTATGGGGTATTTTTGGGGTTATTTTGGGGTATTTTTGGGGCTATTTTCAGGTGGTTTTTGGGGGGATTTGGGGTCGTTTGGGGCTGGTTTTGGGGTGGTTTTTTGGGGTTATTTTGGTGTGGGTTTTGGGGTCATTTGGGGTTGTTTGGGGCTATTTTATGGGGTATTTTTGGGGTTATTTTCAGGTGGTTTTTGGGGTCGTTTGGGATTGTTTTGGGGCTGTTTTTAGGGTGGTTTTGGGATGGTTTTCAGGGTGTTTTTAGGGTGTTTTTTGGGGTTATTTTTTGGGGTATTTTTGGGCTTATTTTGGGATTTTTTTGGGTTATTTTCGGGGTGTTTTCAGGGTGTTTTCAAGGTGTTTTTAGGCTGTTTTTAGGGTGTTTTTGGGGTTCTTTTCAGGTGGTTTTTAGGGTGTTTTTAGGCTGTTTTTAGGCTGTTTTTAGGGTGTTTTTTGGGGTTATATTCAGGTGGTTTTTGGGGTGTTTTCAGGGTATTTTTAGGGTGTTTTTAAGGTGTTTTTTGGGGTTATTTTGGGAACTTTTGGGGATATTTTCAGGTGGTTTTTGGGGTCGCTTGGGGCTGTTTTTAGGGTGTTTTCGGGGTGTTTTTAGGGTGTTTTTTGTGGTTATTTTGGGATTTTTTGGGGTTATTTTCAGGTGGTTTTTGGGGTCATTTGGGGTTGTTTTGGGGCTGGTTTTGGGGTATTTTTAGGGTGTTTTTTGGGGTTATTTTCAGGTGGTTTTGGGGTTGTTTTTAGGGTATTTTTAGGGTGTTTTTTGGGGTTGTTTTCAGGTGGTTTTTGGGGTCATTTGGGGTTGTTTTGGGGCTGGTTTTGGGGTATTTTTAGGGTGTTTTTAGGGTGTTTTTTGGGTTTTTTTTTCAGGTGGTTTTTGGGGTCTTTTGGGGTTGTTTTGGGGTTATTTTCAGGTGGTTTTTGGGGTTATTTTTTGGGGTATTTTTGGGGTTATTTTGGGATTTTTTGGGGTTGTTTTCAGGTGGTTTTTGGGGTCATTTGGGGCTGTTTTTAGGGTGTTTTTTGGGTGTTTTCAGGGTGTTTTCAGGGTGTTTTTAGGGGTTTTTTTTCAGGTGGTTTTTGGGGTCATTTGGGGTTGTTTTGGGGCTGGTTTTGGGGTATTTTTACGGTGTTTTTTGGGGTTATTTTCAGGTGGTTTTGGGGTTGTTTTGGGGCTGTTTTTAGGGTGTTTTCGGGGTGTTTTTAGGGTGTTTTTTGGGGTTATTTTGGGATTTTTTGGGGTTATTTTCAGGTGGTTTTTGGGGTCATTTGGGGTTGTTTTGGGGTTATTTTCAGGTGGTTTTTGGGGTTGTTTTTGGGGTATTTTTGGGGTATTTTTGGGGATATTTTCAGGTGGTTTTTGGGGTCGTTTGGGGCTGTTTTTAGGGTTGTTTTTAGGGTGTTTTCAGGGTGTTTTTAGGGGTTTTTTTCAGGTGTTTTTTGGGGTCATTTGGGGTCGTTTGGGGCTGGTTTTGGGGTATTTTCAGGGTGTTTTTAGGGTGTTTTTTGGGGTTATTTTCAGGTGGTTTTTGGGGTGTTTTTAGGGTGTTTTTGGGGTATTTTTAGGGTGTTTTTTGGGGATATTTTCAGGTGGTTTTTGGGGTCATTTGGGGTTGTTTTGGGGCTGGTTTTGGGGTATTTTTAGGGTGTTTTTTGGGGTTATTTTCAGGTGGTTTTTAGGCTGTTTTTAGGGTATTTTTAGGGTGTTTTTAGGGTGTTTTTTGGGGTTCTTTTCTCACCACTGGACGAGTTTCCCCCGCAGCCCCCGGGCGGGTTTGGAGCCCCCCAGCTCCTTCTGGACCACGTGGAAGGGGTAGAGGACATCAATGGGCAGCTCCACGAACACGGGGCCTGGGGACAGCCCAGAAAGGCCCCAAATCCATCAGGGGCACCCCAAAACCCCTGCGAGGGGGGGAGAGAACAAACCCCACAGCAGGACCCCAAAAAAACCCCAAAATCCCCTCCAAAATAACCAAAAAAACCCCAAAAATCCTCTCCAAAATAAAGAAAGGAAACCCCAAAAATCCACTTAAAATAAAGAAAAAAATCCCAAAAATCCACTTAAAATAAACAAAAGAAAGCCCCAAAATCCACTTCAAAATAAAGAAAAGAAACCCCAAAAATCCCCTCCAAAATAAACCAAAAAAACCCCAAAAAAATCCCAAATCCAGGGGATCACCCCAAAATCCCTTCAAGGGAGTTGAGAACCCAAATCCCACAGAAAGACCCCAAAACAATCCCCAAAAATCCAAAAAAAATCCCCAAAAAATCCCCAAAAATCCCCAAAAATCTCAAGGAAATTTTGGGATTCCTCCCATCCCAAATTCTCATTTTGGGGCCGATTTTGGAATCCCAAATCCCAGAAAATTTTGGGATTCTGACCAATGGGAATTTTGGGATTTCTCCCATCCTGGGGCTGATTTTGGGATCCAAATT
This sequence comes from Agelaius tricolor, assembly GCF_023055355.1. Classification (NCBI taxonomy): domain Eukaryota; kingdom Metazoa; phylum Chordata; class Aves; order Passeriformes; family Icteridae; genus Agelaius; species Agelaius tricolor. Next base: position 283,340 of record NW_027269348.1, on the reverse strand, counting down.
CCAGAAAATTTTGGGATTCTGACCCCGGGAAATTTTGGGATTTCTCCCATCCCAAATTCTCATTTTGGGGCCAATTTTGGGATCCAAATCCAAGGAAATTTTGGGATCCCAAGCAGGGAAATTTTGGGATTTCTCCCAACCCAAATCCCCATTTTGGGGCCACTTTTGGGATCCAAATCCCAGAAAATTTTGGGATTTCCAACCCAAAACTTCTCCCAATGGGAATTTTGGGATTCCTACCCAGGGAAATTTTGGGATTCCTCCCATCCCAAATCCCCATTTTGGGGCCGATTTTGGGATCCAAATCCCAGAAAATTTTGGGATTCTGACCCCGGGAAATTTTGGGATTTCTCCCAGCCCAAGTCCCCATTTTGGGGCTGATTTTGGAATCCCAAATGGGGCCACTTTTGGAACCCAAATCCCAGAAAATTTTGGGATTTCTCCCATCCCAAACTCCAATTTTGGGGCCAATTTTGGGATCCAAATCCCAGAAAATTTTGGGATTCTGACCAATGGGAATTTTGGGATTCCAACCCAGGGAAATTTTGGGATTCCTCCCATCCCAAATCCCCATTTTGGGGCCGATTTTGGGATCCAAATCCCAGAAAATTTTGGGATTCTGACCCCGGGAAATTTTGGGATTTCTCCCATCCCAAATTCTCATTTTGGGGCCAATTTTGGGATCCAAATCCAAGGAAATTTTGGGATCCCAAGCAAGGAAATTTTGGGATTTCTCCCAACCCAAATCCCCATTTTGGGGCCAATTTTGGGATCCAAATCCCAGAAAATTTTGGGATTCTGACCAATGGGAATTTTGGGATTTCTCCCATCCTGGGGCTGATTTTGGGATCCAAATCCCAGAAAATTTTGGGATTCTGACCCCGGGAAATTTTGGGATTTCTCCCATCCCAAATCCCCATTTTGGGGCTGATTTTGGGATCCAAATTCCAGAAAATTTTGGGATTATTCCCATCCCAAAACTTCTCTCCATTGGGAATTTTGGGATTTCAACCCAAGGGAATTTTGGGATTCCTCCCATCCCAAATTCCCATTTTGGGGCCGATTTTGGGATCCAAATCCCAGGAAATTTTGGGATTTCCAACCCAAGGAAATTTTGGGATTATTCCCATCCCAAATTCCCATTTTGGGGCCAATTTTGGGATCCAACCCAAGGAAATTTTGGGATTCTGACCCAGGGAAATTTTGGGATTATTCCCACCCCAAAACTCTTCTCCATTGGGAATTTTGGGATTTCAACCCAAGGAAATTTTGGGATTTCTCCCATCCCAAATTCCCATTTTGGGGCCGATTTTGGGATCCAAATCCCAGAAAATTTTGGGATTTCCAACCCAAAACTTCTCTCCATGGGAATTTTGGGATTTTTCCCATCCTAAACTCCCATTTTGGCGCCAATTTTGGGATTTCAACCCATGGGAATTTTGGGATTTCTCCCATCCCAAATCCCCATTTTGGGGCTGATTTTGGGATCCAAATCCCAGGAAATTTTGGGATTCTGACCAATGGGAATTTTGGGATTCCAACCCAGGGAAATTTTGGGATTCCTCCCATCCCAAATCCCCATCCTGGGGCCGATTTTGGGATCCAAATCCCAGAAAATTTTGGGATTTCCAACCCAAAACTCCTCCCCATGGGAATTTTGGGATTCTGACCAATGGGAATTTTGGGATTTCTCCCATCCCAAACTCCCATTTTGGGGCCAATTTTGGGATCCAACCCAAGGAAATTTTGGGATTCCTCCCATCCCAAATTCCCATTTTGGGGCCATTTTTGGAATCCCAAATCCCTGAAAATTTTGGGATCCAAGCAGGGAAATTTTGGGATTCCTCCCATCCCAAATCCCCATCCTGGGGCTGATATTGGAACCCCAAATTCCAGAAAATGTTGGGATTCGAACCCATGGGAATTTTGGGATTCCAAGCCATGGGAATTGTGGGATATTTTTGGGAATTTTTGGGAATTCTGGTCCCTGCTCACCGGGCGTCCCCTCCATGGCGATGGTGCAGGGTGGGGATGGAAATTCCCAATCCCAAGGAAATTTTGGGATTTTTTGGGGAATTTTTGGGGAATTTTGGGGATATTTTTGGGATCATTTTTGGGATATTTTTGGGAATTTTTGGGGAATTTTTGGGATCTCTGGTCCCTGCTCACCGGGCGTCCCCTCCATGGTCGATGGCGCAGGGTGGGGAACGGAAATTCCTGATTCCAAGCCATGGGAATTTTTGGGATATTTTTGGGGAATTTTTGGGAATTTTTGGGGATTTTTTGGGATATTTTTGGGGATATTTTTGGGGAATTTTTGGGGAATTTTTGGGATATTTTTGGGGAATTTTTGGGATATATTTGGGGATATTTTTGGGAATTTTTGGGGAATTTTTTGGGAATTTTTGGGGATCTCTGGTCTCTCCTCACTGGGCATCCCCTCCATGGCGATGGCGCAGGGTGGGGATGGAAATTCCCAATCCCAAGGAAATTTGGAGAATTTTTGGGGAATTTTGGGGGAATTTTGGGGAATTTTTTGGAAATTTTGGGAACTCTGGTCCCTGGGATTCCAAGCCATGGAAATTTTGGGGAATTTTGGGGGATTTTTGGGAATTTTTGGGGAATTTTGGGCATCTCTGGTCCCTCCTCACCGGGCGTCCCCTCCATGGCCGTGGCGCAGGCACCAGGGTGGGGATGGAAATTCCCAATTCCAAGCCATGGGAATTATGGGGAATTTTTAGGGAATTTTTGGGAATTTTTGGGATATTTTTGGGGAATTTTTGGGGAATTTTTGGGGATCTCCGGTCCCTCCTCACCAGGTGTCCCCTCCATGGCGATGGCGCAGGGTGGGGATGGAAATTCCCAATCCCAAGAGAAATTTGGAGAATTTTTGGGGAATTTTTGGGGATTTTTGGGGATATTTTTGGGAATTTTTGGGATAATTTTTGGGATAATTTTTGGGATATTTTTTGGGATACTTTTGGGATATTTTTGGGGAATTTTTGGGATCTCCGGTTCCTCCTCACCGGGCGTGCCCTCCATGGCGATGGCGATGGCAAAGGGTGGGGAATGGAAATTCCCAATTCCAAGCCATGGGAATTGTGGGGAATTTTTGGGATATTTTTGGGATATTTTTGGGACATTTTGGGGATATTTTTGGGATATTTTTGGGAACTCCGTTCCCTGCTCACCGTGTGTCCCCTCCATGGCGATGGCGCAGAGTGGGAATGGAAATTCCTGATTCCGAGCCATGGGAATTTTTGGAAATTTTTGGGGAATTTTTGGGGAATTTTGGGATATTTTTGGGAATTTTGGGGAATTTTTGGGAATTTTTGGGGATCTCCAGTCCCTGCTCACCGGGCGTCCCCTCCATGGCGATGGCGCAGGGTGGGGATGGAAATTCCCGATTCCAAGGAAATTTGGAGAATTTTGGGGGAATTTTGGGGGAATTTTGGGGAATTTTTTGGGAATTGAGGGAATTCAGGTCCCTGCTCACCGGGTGTCCCCTCCATGGCGGTGGCGATGGCGCGGCGCAGGGTGGGGACGATGTCGCGCACGGCGCGCACGGAGAGCGCGGATTTGCACAGGGACCGGAACAGCGGCAGCTGCGGGATGTCCTGGAGAGCCCCGCGGCCCTGGAATGAGGGAATGCTGGGAATTCTGGGAATTCTGGGAATGCTGGGAAATCTGGGGAATCTGGGAATTCTGGGGAATCTGGAATTCTGGGATTTGGGAATGGCAAAGGGGATTCGGGAACGGCGGCAGCTGCGGGGATGTCCTGGAGAGCCCCACGGCCCTGGAACGAGGGAATTTGGGAATTCCGGGAATTCTGGGAATTCAGGGAATTCTGGGAATTCTGGGAATTCAGGTATTTGGGAATGGCCTTGGGAATTTGGGAATGGCATTGAAAATTCCAAAATGGCACCAAGGATTTGGGAATGGGCATCAGGAACTTCAAAATGGCACCGGGGATTCGGGAATGGCATCAGGGATTTGGGAATGCGCATCGAAAATTTGGGAATGGCATCGAAAATTCAGGAATGGGCAACAGGAACTTCAAAATGGCACCGGGGATTCGGGAATGGCATCAAAATTGTGGAAATTTGGGAATGGCATCAAAAATTCAGGAATGGACATCGAAAATTCAGGAATTGGCATCAGGAGTTTGGGAATTCAGGAATTCAGGAAAGGCATTGGGAATTTGGAAACGGGAAAGAGAATTGGGAAATGGAATTGGGAATTTGGGATTGGCATCGAGAACTTGGGAATGGCATTGAAAATTTGGGAATTTGGGAATGGGCATTGGGAATTCCAAAATGGCACCAGGAATTTGGGAGTGACATCGAAAATTTGGGAATGGCAAAGGGAATTTGGGAATGGCAAAGGGAAATCCAAAATGGCGCAAGGAATTTGGGAATGGGGACCGGGAATTGGGGAATGGGGACCGGGAATTTGGGAATTCGGGAATGGCAAAGGGGATTTGGAATTTGGGAACTCAGGGATTCAGGAATGGCCACTGGGAATTTGGGAACAGCGGCAGCTGCGGGGATGTCCTGGAGAGCCCCATGGCCCTGGAATGAGGGAATGAGGGAATTTGGGAATCTGGGAATTCTGGGAATTTGGGAATGGCCTTGGGAATTTGCAAATGGCATCAAAAATTTCGGAATGGGCATCGAAAATTCCAAAATGGCACCAAGGATTTGGGAATGGGCATCAGGAACTTCAAAATGGCACCGGGGATTCGGGAATGGCATCAAAATTGTGGAAATTTGAGAATGGCATTGAAAATTCAGGAATGGGCATCAAAAATTTGGGAATGGGCATCAGGAGTTTGGGAATTCAGGAAAGGAAGTGGGAATTTGGGATTGAGCATCAAAAATTTGGGAATAGGCATTGGGAAATCCAAAATGGCACTGGGAATCTGGGAATGGCATCGGGGATTTGGGAACGGGAAAGGGATTTGGGAAAGGGAATTGGGAATTTGGGATTGGCATTGAGAACTTGGGAATGGCATTGAAAATTTGGGAATTTGGGAACGGGCATTGGGAATTCCAAAATGGCATCGAAAATTTGGGAATGGCAAAGGGAAATCCAAAATGGTGCAGGGAATTTCGGAATGGCATTGGGAATTTGGGAATTTGGGAATGGCATCAAAAATTTGGGAATGGGCAAGGGAATTGGGCAAGGGAATTGGGAATTTGGGATTGGCATCGAGAATTTGGGAATGGCATTGAAAATTTGGGAATTTGGGAATTTGGGAATGGGCATTGTGTGGCATTGGGAATTTCAAAATGGCACCAGGAATTTGGGATTGGCATCAAAAATTTGGTAATGGGCAGTGGGAATTCAGGAATGGGCAGTGGGAATTCAGGAATGGGCATGGAAAATTCGGGATTGGCAGCGGGAATTCGGGAATGGGCGCCGGGAATTCGGGAATGGGCACTGGGAATTCGGGATTGGGCGTCGGGAATTCGGGATCGGTGTCGGGAATTCGGGAAGGGGCACCGGGAATTCGGGATCGGTGTCGGGAATTCGGGATGGGCGCCGGGAGGGACATCCTGGGGCAGTGCCCACCTTCTGCAGGGAGGCGGCGGCGCCGCCCAGCAGCAGCAGCGGGGACTCGGCCATCTGCGCGTTCTTGACGGCCGTCACCGCGTTGGTGACACCGGGACCCGCCGTCACCGCCGCCACGCCGATGCGGCCTGCGGGGACAGCGCGGGGTGGGCACCACGGGGACACCAAGGGGACACCACGGGGGCATCGTATCGGCTCCACAGTGGCACCAAGACGGCACCAAGGTGGCACCAAGGTGACACCATGGTGGCACCAAGGTGGTGGCAAGGTGACACCATGGTGGCACCAAGGTGGCCCACAGATGGCGCCAAGGTGGCGCCAAGGTGGCACCAAGGTGGCCTACAGATGGTGCTAAGGTGGCACCAACATGGCACCAAGATGGCCCCAAGATGGCCTCAAGATGGCTTCAAGGTGGCACCAAGGTGACACCATGGTGGGACCAAGGTGGCCTACAGATGGTGCCAAGGTGGCACCAAGATGGCCTCAAGATGGCTTCAAGGTGGCGCCAAGGTGGCACCAAGGTGGCTTCAAGGTGGCACCAAGGTGGTGGCAAGGTGACACCATGGTGGCACCATGGTGGCCTACAGATGGTGCTAAGGTGGCACCAACATGGCCTCAAGATGGCTTCAAGGTGCCACCAAGATGGCCTCAAGATGGCTCCATGGTGGCACCGATACGGCACCAAGGTGGTGCCAAGGTGGCGCCAAGGTGGCACCAAGGTGGAGCGAAAGTGGCACCAAGATGTCTCCATGGTGGCACAAGGTGGCATCAATATGGCCTCAAAATGGTGCCAAGGTGACACCAAAGTGGCATCAAGGTGGCACCAAGATGGCTCCATGGTGGCACCCAGATGGAACCAATATGGCTTCAAGATGGCACCAAGGTGGCCTCAGGATGGCTGCAAGATGGCATCAAGGTGGCACCAAGGTGGCCTCAAGATGGCACCAAGATGGCTTCAAGATGACACCAAAGTGGCACCAAAGTGGCATCAATATGCGTCCAAGGTGGCACAAAAACGGCACCAAGATGGCGCCAAGGTAACATTGTGGTGGCACCATGGTGGCATCAAGGTTGCACCAAGATTGCACCAAGGTGACATCAAGATGGCTCCAATATGGCCTCAAGATGGCCCCAAGATTGCACCAAGGTGACATCATGGTGGCACCAAGATGACATCAAGATGGCGCCAAGGTGGAGCCAAAGTGGCACCAAGGTGACATCATGGTGGTACCAAGATGGCTCCAAAATGGCGCCAAGATGACACCATGGTGACATTGTGATGGCACCAAGATGACATCAAGATGGCACCAAGGTGACATCATGGTGGTACCAAGATGGCACCAAGGTGGAGCCAAAATGGCACCAAGATGACACCATGGTGACATCGTGATGACATCAAGGTGGCACCAAGGTGGCTCTAAAATGGCGCCAAGGTGGCCTCAAGATGGACAGACGGCCTCAGGGTGGGACACCCCAAAACCCTCTGGAGATGTTGGCCATGGGGCCACCTCCATCCCTTGTGGACAAATGGGGACAAATGGGGACAAATGGGGACAAACTGGGGACAAATGGGGACAAATGGGGACAAATGCCACGCTGGACATCCCAAAGTCCTTGAACCCTCTCAGGTGACCTAGGACCCCACCAACATGGGACACCCCAAAACCCTCTGGAGATGTTGGCCATGGGGCCACCTCCATCCCTTGGGGACAAAATGGGGACAAAATGGGGACAAATGGGGACAAAATGGGGACAAACGCCACCCTGGACACCCCAAAGTCTTGGAGCCCTCTGAAGTCACCCAAGACCCACCAAGGAGGGACACCCCAAAACCCTCTGCAGATGTTGGCCATGGGGCCACCTCCATCCCTTGGGGACAAATGGGGACAAATGGGGACAAAATGGGGACAAATGGGGACAGCTGGGGACAAGCGGGGCCCGGTGCTGACCCGAGACGCGCGAGACGGCGTCGGCGGCGAAGACGGCGGTGGCCTCGTGGCGCGTGTCCACCACGCGGATGCCGATCTTCTCGCAGGCCACCAGCACGGGCGAGATGTGTCCCCCGGGCAGCGTGAACAGGAAGCGCACGCCGTGCGCCCGCAGCACCTCGGCCACCAGCTCGCCACCGTGCCGGGGACTCGCCGGGTCCACCTGGGGACACGTGGGGACACCTGAATCAGTGTCCTCTGTGCCACCGGTGACACCTGAACTCAGTGTCCTCTGTGCCACCGGTGACACCTGAACTCAGTGTCCTCCATGGCACCGGTGACACCTGGGGACACCGCGGGGACACCGGGGACACCTGAATCAGTGTCCTCCATGCCACCGGTGACACCTGAACTCAGTGTCCTCCATGGCACTGGTGACACCTGAACTCAGTGTCCTCCGTGCCACCAGTGACACCTGGGGACACAGGGACAGCTGAGCTCAGTGTCCTCCATGGCACTGGTGACAGCTGAGCTCAGTGTCCTCCTGGGGACACCAAGGGGACAGGGGGGACACCGGGGACACCGGGGACACCTGAATCAGTGTCCTCCATGCCACCAGTGACAGCTGAGCTCAATGTTCTCCATGGCACTGGTGACAGCTGAGCTCAATGTTCTCCGTGCCACCAGTGTCCACCTGGGGACACCGCGGGGACACAGGGACAGCTGAACTCAATGTTCTCCATGTCACCGGTGACAGCTGAACTCAATGTCCTCCATGGCACTGGTGACAGCTGAATCAGTGTCCTCCATGGCACCGGGGACACCTGAATCAGTGTCCTCCATGGCACCGGTGACAGGTGAGCTCAGTGTCCTCCATGGCACCAGTGACGCCTGGGGACACCGCGGGGACACAGGAACAGCTGAGCTCAGTGTCCTCCATGTCACCGGGGACAGCTGAACTCAGTGTCCTCCATGGCACCGGTGACACCTGAATCAGTGTCCTCCATGGCACTGGTGACACCTGAACTCAGTGTCCTCTGTGCCACCAGTGACAGCTGAATCAGTGTCCTCCATGGCACCGGTGACACCTGGGGACACCGCGGGGACACCGGGGACACCTGAATCAGTGTCCTCCATGCCACCGGTGACACCTGAACTCAGTGTCCTCCATGGCACCGGGGACACCTGAATCAGTGTCCTCCATGCCACCAGTGTCCACCTGGGGACACCAAGGGGATGGGGGGGACACCGGGGACACAGTGACAGCTGAACTCAGTGTGCTCCATGGCACTGGTGACAGCTGAGCTCAGAGTCCTCCATGCCACCGGTGTCCACCTGGGGACACCGCAGGGACACAGGGACAGCTGAACTCAGTGTCCTCCATGCCACCGGTGACACCTGAACTCAGTGTCCTCCATGGCACTGGTGACACCTGAATCAGTGTCCTCCATGCCACCAGTGTCCACCTGGGGACACCAAGGGGATGGGGGGGACACCGGGGACACAGTGACAGCTGAACTCAGTGTCCTCCATGCCACCAGTGACACCTGGGGACACCGCGGGGACACCGGGACAGCTGAATCAGTGTCCTCCATGGCACCGGGGACACCTGGGGACACTGTGGGGACACAGGGACACCAGGGACAGCTGAGCTCAGTGTCCTCCATGGCACCAGTGTCCACCTGGGGACACCGCGGGGACACAGGGACACCGGGGACAGCTGAATCAGTGTCCTCCATGGCACTGGTGACACCTGAACTCAGTGTCCTCCATGCCACCAGTGTCCACCTGGGGACACATGGGGACACCGGGGACAGCTGAATCAGTGTCCTCCGTGCCACCAGTGACAGCTGAGCTCAATGTTCTCCATGGCACTGGTGACACCTGAATCAGTGTCCTCCATGGCACCGGGGACAGCTGAGCTCAGTGTCCTCCATGGCACCAGTGTCCACCTGGGGACACCGCGGGGACACAGGGACAGCTGAGCTCAGTGTCCTCCATGCCACCAGTGACAGCTGAACTCAATGTTCTCCATGCCACTGGTGACAGCTGAGCTCAATGTTCTCCGTGCCACCAGTGTCCACCTGGGGACACATGAGGACGGGGGGACACCGGGGACACCTGAACTCAGTGTCCTCCATGGCACCGGGGACACCTGGGGACACCGCAGGGACACAGGGACAGCTGAACTCAGTGTCCTCCATGGCACCAGTGACAGCTGAGCTCAATGTTCTCCATGGCACTGGTGACACCTGAATCAGTGTCCTCCATGGCACCGGTGACACCTGGGGACACCGCGGGGACACAGGGACAGCTGAGCTCAGTGTCCTCCATGCCACCGGTGTCCACCTGGGGACACCAAGGGGACAGGGGGGACACCGGGGACACCGGTGACAGCTGAATCAGTGTCCTCCATGCCACCAGTGTCCACCTGGGGACACTGTGGGGACACTGGGACAGCTGAGCTCAGCGTCCCCCATGCCATTGGTGACAGCTGGGGACACCAAGGGGACAGGGGGACACTGGGGACACCGGTGACAGCTGAGCTCAGTGTCCCCCATGTCACCAGTGACAGCTGAGCTCAGTGTCCTCCATGCCACCAATGTCCACCTGGGGACGCCAAGGGGACAGGGGGGGACACCGGGGACATCGGTGACACCTGTCCCCAGTGTCCTCCATGCCACCGGTGACACCTGTCCTCAGTGTCCCCCATGCCACCAGTGTCCACCTGGGGACACTGTTGGGACACACGGACACCTGTCCTCAGTGTCCTCCGTGCCACCTGTCCCCAATGTCCCCCTTGTTCCACCTGTCCCACCAGTGCCACAGGTGACACCTGTCCCCAGTGTCCTCCATCCCACGGGCGTCACCTGTCCCCAATGTCCCCCCAATGTCCCCAACGTCCCCAGTGTCCCCATTCCCCAATGTCCCAAATGTCCTCCCAGTGTCCCAATGTCCCCAACATCCCCAATGTCCCCAATGTCCTCCATTCCCCAGTGTCCCCAGTGTCCTCCCAGTCCCCAATGTCTCCTCAATGTCCCCAGTGTCCCCAACATCTCCAATGTACCCCCAGCCCCTGGTGTCCCCAGTGTCCCACCAGTCCCCAAGGTCCCCAGTGTCCCCCCAGTGTCCTCCCAGTCCCCAATGTCCCAATGCTCCCAATGTCCCCCCAGTGTCTTCAATGTCCCCAGTGTCCCACCAGTCCCCAAGGTCCCCCCAGCTCCTCATCCCCAATGTCCCAAACATCTCCAATGTCCCCAATGTCCCCAGTGTGCCCACATTGTCCCCAATGTCCCCAACATCTCCAACCTCCCCCCAGCCCCCAATGTCCCCCCAATGTCCCCAATGTCCCCCCAGCCCCCAGTGTTGTCCCCCATGTCCCCAACATCTCCAACCTCCCCCCCCAATGTCCCCAATGTGTCCCCATGTCCCCAGTGTCCTCCCAGCCCCCAGTGTCCCCAATGTGTCCCCATGTCCCCAGACCTTGTGGCGCAGGCGGTAGAGGAGCCCGAGGCGCTGGGCCACCACCAGCAGGACCAGGGCCACCAAGGCCACCAGGGCCACCAGGACGGTCACCAAACCCATGGCAGGAGCTGCAAAACAACGGGGACACCTCTGTCACCACAGGGCCACCACAGGGTCACTATGGGGCCACCACAGGGCCACCACAGGGTCACCATAAGCTCAGTGGTGACACTAGTGCCACCTGTCCCAAGTGTCCTCCGTGCCACCGGTGCCACCTGAGCCCATGTCCCCTGTCCCACCTGTGTCACCATGGGGTCACCATGGGGTCACCATGGAGTCAGTGGTGACACAAGTGACACCTGTCCCCAGCGTCCTCCATGCCACCAGTGCCACCTGTCCCTTGTCCCACCTGTCCCACGTGTGTCACCACAGGGCCACCACAGGGTCACCATAAGCTCAGTGGTGACACCAGTGCCACCTATCCCCAGTGTCCTCCGTGCCACCGGTGCCACCTGAGCCCATGTCCCCTGTCCCACGTGTGTCACCACAGGGTCACCACGGGGTCAGTGGTGACACCGGTGACACCTGTCCCGAGTGTCCTCCATGCCACCAGTGCCACCTGTGCCACATGTCCCCCTTGTTCCACCTGTGGGACACCAGGAACCCCTGGGGACACCAAGAACTGCTTGGGGACATCAGGAACGGCCTGGGGACACCAGGAACTGCTTGGGAACACCCTGGGAGCACCTGGGGACACCAGGACCTGCTTGGGGACATCAGGGACTGCTTGGGGACACCAGGAATGGCTTGGGGACATCAGGAATGGCCTGGGGACATCAGGAATGGTTTGGGGACATCATGGGAACCCCTGGGGACACCAGGAACGGCCTGGGGACATCAGGAACCGCTTGGGGACACCAGGAACGGCCTGGGGACACCAGGAATGACCTGGGGACACCAGGAACCACCTGGGGACACTGTAGGAACACCTGGGGACACCAGGAACCACCTGGGGACATCAGGAACCCCTGGGGACATCAGGAATGGTCTGGGGACACCGTGGGAACACATGGGGACATCAGGAACCGCTTGGGGACATCAGGAATGGTCTGGGGACACCCTGGGAACCCCTGGGGACACCAGGAACTGCTTGGGGACACCAGGAATGGCCTGGGGACACCCTGGGAACCCCTGGGGACACCAGGAGCTGCTTGGGGACACCAGGAATGGCCTGGGGACACCAGGAGCTGCTTGGGGACACCAGGAATGGCTTGGGGACACCAGGAACGGCCTGGGGACACCCTGGGAACACCTGGGGACATCAGGAACCGCTTGGGGACACCAGGAATGGCTTGGGGACACCAGGAATGACCTGGGGACACTGTGGGAACACCTGGGGACACCAGGAATGGTCTGGGGACACCCTGGGAACCCCTGGGGACACCCTGGGAACCCCTGGGGACACCAGGAATGGCCAGGAATTAATTGAACCCCATTTAATGAATTATTTTGCATTAATTAAACTCTGGATTAACTGAAGCCAGGTTAATTAATTAGACCAGATTAATTAAACTCTGGATTAATTTGACACAGTTTAATCAATTAGATTGGATTAATTAAACTCTGGATTAATTGGACACAGTTTAATCAATTAGATTGGATTAATTAAACTCTGGATTAATTGGACACAGTTTAATCAATTAGATTGGATTAATTAAACTCTGGATTAATTGGACACAGTTTAATCAATTAGATTGGATTAATTAAACTCTGGATTAATCGGACCCATCCTAATTAATTAGACTGGATTAATCACACTTCGGGTTAATTGGACCCAGTTTAATAAATTAGACTGAATTAATTAAACTCTGCATTAATTGAAGTCAGTTTAATTATTAGACTGAATTAATTAAACTCTGGATTAACTGAAGCCAGTTTAATTAATTAGACTGGATTAATTAAATTCTGGAATAATTGAACCCAATTTAATTAATTAGGCAGAATTAATTAAACTCTGCATTGATTGAAGCCAGTTTAATTATTCAATTGGATTAATTAACCTCTGCATTATTTGGACCCATCCTAATTAATTAGACTGGATTAATTAAACTTGGGATTATTTAGGCCCAGTTCAATTAATTCAGCTGGATTAATTAAACTTTAATTAATTAATTAAACCCAGTTTAACCAGTCCCAGTTTAACCAGTCCTGGTTTATCCAGATTCCTCCACCCGCCCACGTTCATTTGCATAATCGGGGCTCATTTGCATATGCAGGCATAATCACACAGCTCATTTGCATAATCAGCAAAGGCTTAATTACCCCTAACGAGGTTTCGCCCCTCCCCCAAACATTCCTGGCATTCCCTCCCTGGGCCCAAATGGGGCCAAAAGGGCCCAAATTGGGGCAAAAAAATCAGAAATTTTGGGGCGAAATTCCTCAAATTTGGGGTGAAATTCCCAAATTTTTGGAGCAAAAAAAAAATCCCAATTTTGGAGCAAAAATCCTCAAATTTGGGGCAAAACCCCCCAAATTTGGGGTTAAATTCTGAAATTTTGGAGCAAAAAAAATCCCAATTTTAGGTCAAAAATCCCTATTTTTGAGAGAAAATCCCCAATTTGAGTCAAAATTCCTCAAATTTGGGGCAAGAATCTCCAAATTTGAGCAAAAATCCCAAATTCTGGAGTGAAAATCCCAAATTGCGAAGCAAAACCCCCAATTTATGAATGAAATTCCTGAATTTTGGAGCAAAAATCCCAAATTTTGGAGCAAGTTTTCCAAATTTGGGTTAAAAAAAAATAAATCCCAAATTGAGGCTCGAAATCCCAATTTTAGGGCAAAAATCTCCGAATTTGGGGCGAAAATCTCCGAATTTGGGGATAAAAATTCCCAATTTTGTGGCATTTCCGGGGGGTTGGTACCGGCTGGGGACAATGAGGGGACACAGAGGGGACAATGAGGGGACAATGAGGGGACAATGAGGGGACACAGGAGCTCAGTCCCGGCAGTTTTGGGGTTTTTGTCACCTCTGTCCCCAAAAGCCACCTTGGTCCCTCAGTGTCACCTCTGTCCCCAAGGCCACCCCGGTCCCCGATTGTCACCTTTGTCCCCAGAGCCACCCCAATGGCCGGGACCTCCTCCAGGTGTACTCAGGTGTCCCCAAACCCCCCCCCAGTGTCCCGGACGCCCCTCTCAGGTGTCCCCAAGTGTCCCCAAACACCCCCAAGTGTCCCCAAGCCCCCTCAGTGTCCCCAAACCCCCTCAAATGTCCCCAACACCCCCCCCCCCCCCACCGATGTCCCCAAACGCCGCCCCCCCCACCCCCGGTGTCCCCAAATATCCCCAAAACCCCCCAGGACCCCGCCAATGTCCCGGACCCCCTCTCAGGTGTCCCCAAATGTCCCCAAATGTCCCCAAATGTCCCCAACCCCCTCCCCGTCCCCTCACCTGCCGTTCCCGGAAGCGCCGCGCTCGCCGTGGCCCCGCCCACACCTGCCGGCCCCGCCCAATCCGAACGCCCCCTCGCGGTCACGTGACGCGCGCGCCGCCTTTTCCCCGCCCCGTTCCCTCAGAGCTCGCCTCGCTTCCGGGTCGGCGCGATGACGTCATGGGCTCGCGCCCCCGGCGCGGCGCTGTGATTGGTGGGTTGTGAAAGGGGGCGGGGTTAAGGGTGAGGGGCGGGTAGTGGGCGGGGCGAAAGGGAAGGGGCGTGGCTTTGTGCAGAGGCCACGCCCCCTTGGGGGCTCCCAATTGGCGGGGCAAGGAGGGGAATACAAAAAAATTATAAAATAAAATAAAATAAAATAAAATAAAATAAAATAAAATAAAATAAAATAAAATAAAATAAAATAAAAATTGAATTTAGATTAAATTAACATAAATTAAACTTTAAAAGTTTCCTATTTGAGGAGGGGGCTCTAATTTGGGGGTCCCATTTTGGGGAGGTTTGGGGTTTTTTTGGGGTTGTGGGATTTTTCAGCATCTCATTTTAGGGAATTTTGAGGCTTTTTAGGGCTCCATTTTGGGGGGTTTTTGTAGGTCCCATTTTGGGGGATTTGGGGTTTTTTGGGGTCCCATTAGGGGGGGATTTGGGGTTTTTGGGGGGTTGTTTTGGGGGTTTTTGGGGTCTCATTTTAGGGAATTTTGAGGCTTTTTAGGGTTCCATTTTGGGGGTTTTTTGTAGGTCCCATTTTGGGGGATTTGGGGTTTTTTAGGGTCCCATTTTGGGGGATGTTTGGGTTTTTTTGGGGTCCCATTTTTGGGGGTTTGGGGTTTCTTGGGGGGATGTTTGGGGTTTTTTGGGGTCCCATTTTGGGGGATTTCCGGTTCTTTTGGAGGTCCCATTTTGGGTGCATTTGGGGTTTTTTTGAGGGTCCCGCTTTGGGTTTTTTTGGAGTTTTTTGGGGGCTTTGAGGTTTTTTGTGGGTCCCATTTTAGGGGGATTTGGGTTTTTTTGGGGGGGATTTGAGGTTTTTGGGGGGTTGTTTTGGGGTTTTTTGGGGGGCCCCATTTTGGTGGAGTTTGGGGGTTTTTTGGGGGGATCCCCTTTTGGAGGGGTTTGGGGTTTTTTGGGTCCCATTTTGGGGTTTTTTGGGGTCCCATTTTGGAGTCTTTGGGGGGGGTTTTGGGTCCCATTTTGGGGGGGGTTTTGGGGTTTCTTGGGGGGATGTTTGGGGCTTTTTGGGGTCCCATTTTGGGGGATTTCCGGTTCTTTTGGAGGTCCCATTTTGGGGGATTTGGGGTTTTTTGGGGGGTTGTTTTGGGATTTTTTGGGGTCTCATTTTGGGTGCATTTGGGGTTTTTTTGAGGGTCCCGTTTTGGTTTTTTTTGGAGTTTTTTGCGGGATATAGGTTTTTTTGGGGGGGAATTTGGGGTTTTTTGGGGTGCCCCATTTTGGAGGGGTTTGGGGTTTTTTGGGGGGATCCCCTTTTGGAGGGGTTTGGGGTTTTTTTGGGGTCCCATTTTGGGGTTTTTGGGGTCCCATTTTGGAGGCTTTGGGGGGTGGTTTTGGGTCCCATTTGGGGGAGGTTTTGGGGTTTCTTGGGGGGATGTTTGGGGTTTTTTGGGGTCCCATTTTGGGGGATTTGGGGTTTTCTGGGTGGTTGTTTTGGGATTTTTTGGGGTCTCATTTTGGGTGCATTTGGGGTTTTTTTGAGGGTCCCGTTTTGGGATTTTTTTGGAGTTTTTTGGGGACTTTGAGGTTTTTTTGGAGGTTTTTGGGGGTCCCATTTTTGGGGGTGGTTGAGGTTTTTTTGGGGGTCCCATTTTGTGGAATTTGGCGGTTTTTGGGGGGGGTCCCATTTTAGGGGGATTTGGGGGTTTTTGGGGGGGATTTGGGGGAATTTGGGGGCCCCATTTTGGTGGAGTTTGGGGTTTTTTGGGGATCCCCTTTTGGAGGGGTTTGGGGGTTTTTGGGGTCCCATTTTGGGTTTTTTGGGGTCCCATTTTTGGGGGATTTGGGGTTTTTTGGGGGGTTGTTTTGGGTTTTTTTGGGGTCCCATTTTGGGGGATGTTTGGGGTTTTTTGGGGGGTTGTTTTGGGGTTTTTTGGGGTCCCATTTTGGGTGCATTTGGGGTTTTTTTGAGGGTCCCGCTTTGGGATTTTTTTGGAGATTTTTGGGGGGTTTGAGTTTTTTGGGGGTCCCATTGTAGGGGGATTTGGGGTTTTTTAGGGGGTCCCATTTTGGTGGAGTTTGGGGCTTTTTGGGGATCCCCTTTTGGAGGGGTTTGGGGGTTTTTTGGGGTCCCATTTTGGAGTCTTTGGGGGGTTTTGGGGTTTCTTGGGGGGATGTTTGGGGTTTTTTGGGGTGCCCCATTTTGGTGGAGTTTGGGGTTTTTTGGGGATCTCCTTTTGGAGGGGTTTGGGGGTTTTTGGGGTCCCATTTTGGGTTTTTTTGGGGTCCCATTTTAGAGTCTTTGGGGGAGGTTTTGGGGTTTCTTGGGGGGATGTTTGGCGTTTTTTGGGGTCCCATTTTGGGGGAGTTTGGGGTTTTTTTGGACGTGTTTGGGTTTATTTTTGGGGTATTTGGGGTTTTTTGGGAATCCCCTTTTTTTGGGGGTGTCTCTCCCCCCAAGGCTGTCCCCAAACTTGTCCCTTCCCCCCCCCCAAAAAAACCCAAAAACCCCAAGGAGGCGCCAAAAATTCCGTCCCCGCAGGAAACCCCCGTGGGTGGCGCTTGGGGACACTCGGGGACACTCGGGGACAATTCCCATCCGTGACGTCACGGCCGGGAGGGTTCCCAAAACCTCCCCTCCCCCCTCCCCCGGTGTCGCCGCTTCCTCGCGCCTCTGTCCCCGCCCCCGCTGTCGCTTTTGTCACCTCCCCCCTCCCCCGCTCGGATTTGTCCCCACCCCCGGTGTCGCTTTTGTCGCCGGTGCCACCCCCGGGGTTGGGTTTGTCTCTCCCTGGTGTCGCCGTTGTCCCCGAGGGGTCTGTTCGGTCACCCCAAGGTGTCCCCAAAGTGTCACCCCTGGTGTCCCCTCGGTGTCACTGTCCCCTCCCTGATGTCCCCAGCCTCTCCCCGATGTCCCCTCGGTGTCATTGTCCCCTCCTCGGTGTCCCCAACCCCTTCCTGGTGTCCCC
Source organism: Agelaius tricolor (assembly GCF_023055355.1). Classification (NCBI taxonomy): domain Eukaryota; kingdom Metazoa; phylum Chordata; class Aves; order Passeriformes; family Icteridae; genus Agelaius; species Agelaius tricolor. The sequence goes on along the minus strand of NW_027269348.1, from coordinate 265,791 downwards.
CCCATCGGTGTCATTGTCCCCTCCCTGATGTCCCCAGCCCTTCCCCGATGTCCCCTCGGTGTCGCTGTCCCCTCCCCGCTGTCCCCGGTGCATTCCCTGATGTCACCTTCCCGATCCCCTCCCCATGTCCCGCTCCCTGATGTCCCCGTGTCCCCTCCCCGACACCCCCGGTGCATTCCCTGATGTCACCTCTGTCCCCTCCCCGCTGTCCCCGCTCCATTCCCTGATGTCCCCGCTCCCTCTTCGATGTCCCCGTGTCCCCTCCCCGCTGTCCCCTCCCCGTTGTTCCGGTTCCCTCCCCGACATTCCCCGATGTCACCTCTGTCCCCTTCCTGATGTCGCCGCCCCCTCCCCGCTGTCCCCGGTGCATTCCCTGATGTCACCTTCCCGGTCCCCTCCCCACGTCCCGCTCCCTGATGTCACCTCTGTCCCCTCCCCGTTGTCCCTTCCCCGCTGTCGCCGCCCCCTCCCCGATGTCCCCTCCCCGTTGTCCCCGTGTCCCCTCCCCGCTGTCCCTTCCCTGATGTCCCCCCCGCGCTGTCCCCTCCCCGATGTCCCTTTACTGATGTCCCCGTGTCCCCTCCCCGATGTCCCCGTATCCCCTCCCCGATGTCCCCGCTCCATTCCCTGATGTCCCCTGTCCCTCCCCGATGTCCCCGTGTCCCCTCCCCGTTGTTCCAGTTCCCTCCCCGCTGTCCCCGGTGCATTCCCTGATGTCACCTCTGTCCCCTCCCCGTTGTCCCTCCCCGCTGTCCCTGTCCCCTCCCCGTTGTTCCAGTTCCCTCCCCGCTGTCCCCGGTCCCCTCCCCGATGTCCCCTCCGTGATGTCCCCGTGTCCCCTCCCCGTTGTTCCAGTCCCCTCCCCGACATCCCCGGTGCATTCCCTGATGTCACCTCTGTCCCCTCCCCGCTGTCACCTCTGTCCCCTCCCCGTTCCCGTCCCGTTAAAAGCGGCCCCGCTCCGCTCTGTCGCCGATGTCGCCGCGATGTCGCCGCTCGCCGACCCCGAGAATCCCGCGGCAGCCGCGCGGCCCTGCCGGTGCCTCTGCCCGGAGCCGGACAGGGACCCGAACTGGGATCAGAACCGGGATCAGAACCGGGATCAGAACCGGGACCCGAACCAGGGCTGGGACCGGGACCCGAACCAGGGCTGGGACCGGGACCCGAACCAGGGCTGGGACCAGGACCAGAACCGGGACCAGAACCGAGGCTGGGACCGGGACCAGAACCGGGACCAGAACCGGGATCAGAACCGAGACCAGAACCGAGGCTGGGACCGGGACCAGAACCGGGACCAGAACCGGGATCAGAACGGGCACCAGAACCGGGACCCGAACCGGGACCAGAACCGAGGCTGGGACCGGGACCCGAACCGGGACCAGAACCGGGACCAGAACGGGCACCAGAACTGGGACAGGAACCGGGACCGGGTGTGGGACATGAACGGGCACCAGAACCGGGACATGAACGGGCACCAGAACTGGGATCGGAACCGGGACGGGAACTGGGACCAGAACCCGCACCAGAGCCAGAACTGGGACCGGAACCGGGACCGGGTGTGGGACATGAACCGGGACCAGAACGGGCACCAGAACTGGGACCAGAACCAAAACTGGGACGGGAACTGGGACCGGGACGTGAACCGGGACCGAGACCAGAAATGGGACATGAACCGGCACCAGAACCGGGACCAGAACTGGGACCAGAACCGGGAAAAGCACCGAGAGCAGAACTGGGACCGGGACCAGAGCCGGGACCCGGAGCAGGGCCGGGACCGTTGCCGGTGCCGGTGCCGGTGCCGCCGCCTGCTCCCGGCGCTCGCCGCCATCGCCGCCCTGGCCGCGCTCGGAGCCGCCGCCGCCGCCCTGGCCGCGCTCCGGGGGCCGCCCCCGGCGAAGGTGGGCACGAGGGGAGGGGTCTGTCCGTCTGTCCGTCTGTCCGTCCCTCCTGGGGGCCGGGTGGCCACTTGTCCTGGGGTCGGGATGTCCCGGTGTCCGTTTGTCCCGGTGTCCTGGTGTCCGTTTGTCCCAGTATCTGGTTATCCAGTTATCCAGGTGTCCGTTTGTCCCAGTGTCCGTTTGTCCTGGTGTCCGTTTGTCCCGGTGTCTGTTTGTCCCAGTGTCCGTTTGTCCCGGTGTCCGTTTGTCCCAGTGTCTGGTTATCCAGTTACCCTGGCATCCGTTTGTCCCGGTGTCTGTTTGTCCAGGTGTCCGTTTGTCCCAATGTCCGTTTGTCCCAGTGTCCATTTGTCCAGGTGTCCGTGTGTCCCGGTGTCCGTGTGTCCCGGTGTCCGTTTGTCCCGGTGTCCGTTTGTCCCAGTGTCCGTCTGTCCAGGTGTCCGTCTGTCCTGCTGTTTGCTTGCCCACGTGTCCGGTTGTCCATCTGCCCAGCTGTCCGTGTGTCCCGGTGTCCATCCCTCTGTCCGCCCTGGTGTCCGGTTGTCCGTCTGTCCAAGCGTCTGGTTGTCTGTCCTTCCAGGTGTCCATCTGTCCGTGTGTCCAGTGACCAGCCTGGGGCTGTCCAGGTGTCCGTCTGTCCGTCCGTCCGGCTGTGTGTCCAGCTGTCCGTCCAGGTGTTTGTCCGTCCTGGTGTCCCTCCTTGCCCTGGGCTTTGTCCGTCTGTCCGGGTGTCCGTCCCTTCCGGTGTCCGTCTGTCCATCCAGGGGTCCTTCCTGTGTTTGCCACCTTCCCTTCTTGGGGACACTGGGGACACCTTGGGGACCTTGAGGACACCTTGGGGACACCTTGAGGACATTGGGGACACTGGGGACATTGGGGACACCTTGGGGACACCCTGGGGACCTTGAGGACATTGGGGACACTGGGGACACCTTGGGGACATTGGGGACCCCTTGGGGACCTTGAGGACATTGGGGACACCTTGGGGACACCCTGGGGACACCCTGGGGACATTGGGGACACCCTGGGGACCCTCCTGCTGACGTTGTCCCCTCCTGTCCCCTCAGGCTGCCACCGCTGCCCACATCCTGCTCAGCCCCGGTAAGTCCTGAATGTCCCCTCATGTCCCCAATGTCCCCTCCTGTCCCCTCCTGTCCTCAATGTCCCCTGATGTCCCCCGATGTCCCTTGATGTCCCCTCATGTCCCCAATGTCCCCTCCTGTCCCCTGATGTCCCCCAATGTCCCCTCCTGTCTCCTCCTGTCCCCCGATGTCCCCTCCTGTCCCTGATGTCCCCTGATGTCCCCTTGATGTCCCCAATGTCCCCTCCTGTCCCCTCATGTCCCCTGATGTCCCCTCCTGTCCCTGATGTCCCCTGATGTCCCCTTGATGTCCCCAATGTCCCCTCCTGTCCCCTCATGTCCCCTGATGTCCCCCACTGTCCCCCGATGTCCCCTCCTGTCCCCCCCATGTCCCCTCCTCTCCCTCCCCGCACTCATCTCGAAATTGTCACTCGGGCTCCTCGCAGAGGAAGTGCCACCTCCTGATGTCCCCTCCCCCCTGTCACCTCTCCCGCCACATCCGGCGGTGGCAAAGGCGGCGTCACGGAGTGTCCCCACGGTGTCATTGTCCCCACGGTGTCATTGTCCCACGGTGTCACGGAATGTCCCTAAGGTGTCCCAGAGTGTCCCCACAGTGTCATTGTCCCCACGGTGTCACGGAATGTCCCTAAGGTGTCCCAGACTGTCCCCACAGTGTCATTGTCCCCACGGTGTCATTGTCCCCACGGTGTCATTGTCCCCAGAGTGTCACAGAATGTCCCTAAGGTGTCCCAGAGTGTCAGCACGGTGTCATTGTCCCCACAGTGTCACGGAATGTCCCGAAGGTGTCCCAGAGTGTCCCCACAGTGTCATTGTCCCCATGGTGTCATTGTCCCCACAGTGTCACAGAATGTCCCAAAGGTGTCCCAGAGTGTCCCCAGGGTGTCATTGTCCCACAGTGTCATTGTCCCCACGGTGTCACGGAATGTCCCTAGGATGACTTGGAATGTCCCCAAGATGTCACGGAATATCCCCAAGGTTTCAGGATGTCATGGAATGTCCCCAAGGTGTCCCAGAGTGTCCCCAGGGTGTCACGGAGCATCCCCAAGGTTTCAGTGTCCCCAGGGTGTCATGGAATGTCCCTAGGCTGTCTTGGAATGTCCCCAGGGTGTCCCTGTGGTCCCCAGAGTGTCCCAGAGTGTCCCCAACCCCACCCAGTGTCCCCTGTGTCCCCAGGCTCCCTCCTCCCCTCTGTCCCCATGACCCCAATGTCCCCACTGTCCCCCCTGTCCCCCGGTGTCCCCCTGACTGCTGTCCCCTCTGTCCCCAGGCTCGCTGTCCCCAGTGTCCCCAGTGTCCCCCGCTGTCCCCCTGACCGTGTCCCCTCTGTCCCCAGGCTCTCTGTCCCCGCTGTCCCCATGTCCTCAGTGTCCCCAGTGTCCCCGCTGTCCCCCTGACTGTGTCCCCTCTGTCCCCAGGCTCTCTGTCCCCAGTGTCCCCAGTGTCCCCAGTGTCCCCCAGTGTCCCCAGTGTCCCCAGTGTCCCCAGTGTCCCCCCCTGACTGTGTCCCCTCTGTCCCCAGGCTCTCTGTCCCCAGTGTCCCCAGTGTCCCCAGTGTCCCCCAGTGTCCCCAGTGTCCCCAGTGTCCCCAGTGTCCCCCCCTGACTGTGTCCCCTCTGTCCCCAGGCTCGCTGTCCCCGCTGTCCCCATGTCCTCAGTGTCCCCAGTGTCCCCAGTGTCCCCCTGACTGTGTCCCCTCTGTCCCCAGGCTCTCTGTCCCCAGTGTCCCCAGTGTCCCCAGTGTCCCCAGTGTCCCCCTGACCGTGTCCCCTCTGTCCCCAGGCTCGCTGTCCCCGTCCCCCCGCTGGCGTTACCAGGACGGCGTCCAGGGCGTTTTCCAGAGCGGTGACATCCGGCCGGACGCCTCGGGGACCTCGCTGCTGGTGACGTCCGGCGGCCTCTACCTGCTCTACGGCCAGCTGGGTGTCACCTGCACGGCCGCCAGCTGTCCCCAAGGCGCCATCACCCTGCGGCTGCGCCGCGCCGCGGCCCCGCGGCCGCTGCTGGCCGTGCCCCTGTCCCTGCCGCCCGCCGCCGGCGGCCACCGCCAGCGGTCAGCGCTGGCCCAGGCCGTGGGGCAGCTGCGGCCTGGGGACGTCCTGAGCCTCGAGCTGGCTGGGGACACCGCTGGGGACACCGCTGGGGACACCGCTGGGGACACGGGTGGGTGGCAGCTGGAGCAGGAGGAGCGCGAGGGGAACTTCGTGGGGCTGCTGCGGATCGCAGGGGGGTGACAGCGGCCGGTGGCACCGGGTGGTGGCACTGGGGTGATGATGAGGGCCTCGTGTCCGGGTGGTGGCACCGGGTGGTGGCACCGGGTGGTGGCACTGCAGTGATGATGAGGGCCTCGTGTCCTGCTGGTGGCACCGTGGTGATGATGAGGGCCTCGTGTCTGGGTGGTGGCACCGGGGTGATGATGAGGGCCTCGTGTCTGGGTGGTGGCACCGGGTGGTGATGAGGGCCTCGTGTCCTGCTGGTGGCACCAGGTGGTGGCACCAGGGTGGTGGCACTGGGGTGGTGATGAGGGCCTCGTGTCCTGTTGGTCACCAGCCGAGGTGGGGCTTGGGGACATCTGGGAGTCCCGACTGTGGAGGTTTGGGGACATCGAAGGACATGGGTGACGTCCATGGTTGGAGGTTTGGGGACATTGAAGGACATCGGTGACGTCCATGGTTGGAGGTTTGGGGACATTGAAGGACATCAATGACGTCCATGGTTGGAGGTTTGGGGACTTCAAGGGGCATTGGTGACGTCCATGGTTGGAGGTTTGGGGACATTGAAGGACATGGGTGACGTCCATGGTTGGAGGTTTGGGGACATCAAGGGACATGGGTGACGTCCATGGTTGGAGGTTTGGGGACATCAAGGGGCATCGGTGACGTCCATGGTTGGAGGTTTGGGGACATTGAAGGACATCGGTGACGTCCAAAGCCAAAGGTTTTGGGACAAGACCCCCCATGCTCAGAAATCTGGGGACAAGGGACATCGGTGACATCGGTGACATCCATGGTTGGAGGTTTGGGGACAATGCCAGAGATTTGGGGACATTGGACAATGATGACCTCCAAACCCCAAGGTTCGGGGACATCAAGGGACATTGGTGACGTCCAAACCCCAAGGTTTGGGGACAAGACCCCCATGCTCAGAGATTTGGGGACATCAGGGGAAATCGGTGACATCCAAGGCTGGAGATTTGGGGACATCAAGTGACACCTGTGACGTTCATGGCCGAAGATTTGGGTGACAAAACCCTGTCCCCAGAAACTTGGGGGCGCCAAGTGACATCGGTGACCTCCGGACCTGAAGATTTGGGGACATTGAGTGACATCACTGACCCCCCCCCAATCTGGTGTTTGGGGACATTTGGGGACCTCATGGACCCAGTGCTGGACACTTGGGGACATTTGGGGACACTTGGGGACACTTGGGGACCTGGTGCTGGACACTTGGGAGCTCCTTGGGGACATTGGGGACACTTTTGGGAGGGAGGTCCCTGCTGTCCTTAACGAATTTTCGTCCTTAATTAATTATTGTTCTTAATTAATTATTTATTAATTATGCTCCTTAATTAATTATTTATTAGTTCATGAATAAATTTATTTATAGATTCTTTTTACCGCCTCGATTGTCCCCAAAAAAGCGGGGGTGACAACCCTGGGGTGGCACTGAGGGGACATTGGGGGGGGTCTCCACCTTCAAATCCCCCAAAATTTGCCCCAGACCCCCCAAAATTTGCTGAAAACTCCCCAAAAATTTGCCCCAAACCCCCAAATTTACCCCAGAACTCCCCAAATTTTGCTGAAAATCCCTGAAAATTTGTTCTGGAGTCCCCCAAAATTTACCCCAAACCCCCAAATTTACCCCAGAACCCCCTCAAAATTTGCTGAAAATCCCCAAAAATTTGTTCTGGAGTCCCCCAAAATTTGCCCCAGAAACCCCAAAATTTGCTGAAGATCTCCCAAAATTTACCCCAAACCCCCAAATTTAACCCCAGAACCCCTAAATTTGCCCCAGGGTGTGGGGACTCCAAACTCTGCACCCCAAATTTGGCACCCAAAATTCTGCATCCCAAACCCTGAACCCCACAATCCCCACATCCCAAATTTTGCACCCCACGTTTCCCACCCCACACTCTGCACCTGGGGCAATTTTTGGGGGGATCTGGGGTAGATTTTGGGGATCATGGGGTTAAATTTTGAGGAATCTGGGGCAAATTTTGGGGACTCTGGGGCAATTTTTGGGGTCTTGGGCAAATTTGGGGGGGGGTCTGGGGCAAATTTGGGGGGTGGGAAATCCGGGGTGCAGAATTTGGGGTGCAGGGTTTGGGTTGGGAAATTTGGGGGGCAGAGTTTGGGGTCCTTGACTGCTGTGGTGTCCCCATGTCCCTCGTGGTGTCCCCGTGACCCTTGTGGTGTCCCCATGACCTCTATGGGGATGTCCCCATGTGTGTTCCCCTGTGATGTCCCCATGTCCCTCATGGTGTCCCCATGTCCCCTACCATGCCCCCATGACCTCTCCGGTGTCCCCACGTCCGTTATGGTGTCCCCACATCTCCCATGATGTCCCCATGTCCCCTTGGTGTCCCCATGTCCCTTATGGCATCCCCCACATCCCCTGTGATGTCCCCGTGTCCCCTGTGGTGCCCCCATGACCCCTCTGATGTCCCCATGTCCTCTGTGATGTCCCCACATCCCCTAGGGTGTCCCCATGTCCCTTGTGGGTGTCCCCCTGTCCCCTACAGACTCCCTGTGACCCCTGTGATGTCCCCACATCCCCTCTGATGTCCCCATGTCCCCTTGGTGTCCCCATGTCCTCTGCCATGTCCCCATGTCCCCTTGGTGTCCCCATGTCCCCTGCCATGTCCCCCCCTTCAAGGACACACCAAAGCCAATTGCTCAGAAATGACTTTTTTAACCAAAAACAAACAAACAAACAAAGGCGGGGAGGGGACAAAAAGTGACCGGACAAGAGCGGTGACACCCCAGAACCGGGTGCCACCAGCAGGGTGGTGACACCCCAGGGTTGGTGACACCCCAGGGTGGTGACACCCAGGGTTGGTGACACCCCAGGATAGTGACACCCCAGGGTTGGTGACACCCAGGGTGGTGGCACCCCAGGTTGGTGACACCCCAGGGTTGGTGACACCCCAGGGTTGGTGGCACCCCAGGGTTGGTGGCACCCCAGGATAGTGACACCCCAGGTTGGTGGCACCCAGGGTGGTGGCACCCCAGGGTGGTGGCACCTCGGGGACTCAGGTGGGACAGCCGAAGAACGCCATGTTCTCGGAGAACTCGACGAAGTCCTGGCAGCGGCGCTGGAGCGGCGCGTCCTGGCACGCGGCCTCCGAGGGCCACTGCTCCAGCCAGGTGTCCTTCCCAATCAGGTACCTGTACCTGGGGACACGGGGACAGCTGGGGACACGGGACAGACAGGGGGACACAGGACAGACAGGGGACACGGGGACAATGGGGATAATAGGGACAATGGGGACAGTGGGGACAGTGGGGATATAGGGGCGGCCTCCGAGGGCCACTGCTCCAGCCAGGTGTCCTTCCCCATCAGGTACCTGTACCTGGGGACAGACAGGGGGACACGGGGACAGACAGGGGGACATGGGGACAATGGGGATACACAGGCAATGGGAACACAGGGGAGAGCCCTGGGGACATGGGGACAGCCATTGGAACAACTATGGGGATATGGGGACAGCCGTGGGGACATGGGGACAGCGGGGGACATCGGGACAGCCGGGGACGTGGGGACAGCCGGGGGGACAGCAGGGACAGTCATGGGGATAATGGGGACAATGGGGGCAGTGGGGATTATAGGGATATAGGGGATATATGGGGACACAGGGGACAGCCATGGGGACACAGGGACAGTGGAGACAATGGGGACACAGGGGACAATGGGGACAATGGGGGCAATGGGGCAATGGGGACATTGGGAATTCAGTGTACAATGGGGGCAATGGGGATATGGGGACAATGGGGACAGCCATGGGGACAGTGGGGACAGTGGGGGCAGTGTGGATAAAGGGGATATAGGGGACAATGGGGATATAGGGGACAATGGGGATATAGGGGACAGCAGGGACAATGGAGACAATGGGGACATTGGGAATTCAGGGGACAATGGAGACAATGGGGATATAGGGGCAATAGGGACAATGGGGCCAGTGGGGACACAGGGGACAGCTGGGGACAGATGTGGGGACATGGGGACAGTGGTGACAGTTGGGACACTGGGGACACAGGGGGCAATGGGGACAATGGGGACATTGGGAATTCAGGGGACAATGGGGACATGGGGACAGTGGTGACAGTTGGAACACTGGGGACACAGGGGACAATGGGGCAATGGGGGCATCCAGAATTCAGGGGACAATGGGGATAGAGGGGCAATGGGGACAGTGGGGACATCCAGAATTCAGGGGAGAATGGGGACATTGGGAATTCAGGGGACAATGGGGACAGCTGGGGACATGGGGACAAACATGGGGATGATGGGGACATGGGGACAAATGTGGGGATATGGGGGCAGTAGGGGACACTGGGGACACAGGGGACAACGGGGATATAGAGGCAATGGGGACAGTGGGGACCGTGGGGACAATGGGGACATTGGGAATTCAGGGGATGTTGGGGACAATGGGGACAATGGGGACATTGAGAATTCAGAGGACAATGGGGACCATGGGGATATAGAGGACAATGGGGACACCAGGGACAAGGGGGACAATGGGGACAGTGGGGATAGAGGTACAATGGGGTCAGTGGGGACAATGGGGACAGTGGGGACCCAGGGGACAATGGGGTCAGTGGGGACCCAGGGGACCCAGGGGACATTGGGGACATTGTGCCCGTGTCCTACTGTCTGCCGCTGGCCCAGAGGTCGCTGGCCTGTCCCCAGACCAGGTAGTCCTGTCCCCTCTGCAGCCTCAGGCTGTCCCTGCACTGCTGGTGGCTCACGAAGGTCCTGTTGCTGCCGGCCGGGTTCTCGTCCGTGCCTGGCACCGTGATGTCACCGTGGTGTCACCGTGGTGTCACCGTGATGGCACCGTGATGGCACCGTGATGGCACCGTGTCACCTCCACCCACCAAACAGGGCAGCCGTGGTGGCAGCACCCCCACAGTGGCACCAGCTGTGGTGGCACCGGGTGCCTCCAGCTTTGCCAGCAGCCTTGGTGTCCCCGACGTACTGGGGTGACACCGACCCCAGCTGGGTGACACTGACCCCACCTGGGTGACACCAGCCCCACCCAGGTGTCCCTGTACTCCCTTGGGTGACACCGACCAGAGCTGGGTGACACCAACCCCACCCAGATGACATCAACCCACCTGGGTGTCCCCAAACTCTCTTGGCTGACATCGACCCCAGCTGGGTGACACCAGCCCCCTGTAGGTGACACTGACCCCAGCTGGGTGACACCGACCCCAGTTGGGTGACACCAACCCCAGTTGGGTGACACCAACCCCACCCAGGTGACACTGACCCACCTGGCTGTCCCCAACCAGCGCACTTGAGTGTCCCCATCTCCAGGTGACCCCCACCATGTCCTCCCCCATGGTGGCCTTGTCCCCAGCCCATGGTGGCCTTGTCCCCCCCCATGGTGGCCTTGTCCCCACCATGGTGGCCTTGTCCCCAGCCCATGGTGGCCTTGTCCCCCCCCCATGGTGGCCTTGTCCCCAGCCCATGGTGGCCTTGTCCCCCCCCCGTGGTGGCCTTGTCCCCCCCGTGGTGGCCGTACCCATCTTGATGACCGACAGCACCTCCATGATGTAATTGTCGTAGGCCGGGGTCTCCTCCTGTGCCAGCACCCTCACCTTGTACACTGCCAGGGGACACATTGGGGACAATGGGGACAGTCACCCCCGCCAGGGTGGCCCTTCCGTGTCCCCTGTCCCCACCGTGTCCCTCCCTGCTCCTGCCATGTCCCCGATGTCCCCAATGTCCCTGATGTCCCTAACGCCACCCGCCATGATCCCTTATCACCCCATGTCCCCAGTGTCCCCAATGACCACTCCCAATGTCCCCAATGTCCCCAGTGTCCTCCAATGTCCCTGATGTCCTCAGTGTCCCCCAATGTCCCTGTTGCCCCCAATGCTTGCAATGTCCCCATTGTCCCCTATGTCCCCAATGTCCCTGATGTCCACCCCCAATGTCCCTGATGTCCCCATTGTCCCCAATATCCTTGATGCCTCCAACATCCCCAATGCCCTCAATGTCCCCATTGTCCTCCAGTATCCCCATTGTCCCCAACATCCCTGATGTCCCCATTGCCCCCATTGTCCCAATGCCCTCAATGTCCCCATTGTCCCCAGTGTCCCCACTGTCCCCATGTCCCACCGAAGTCCACCCCGGGCTCGCAGGCCTTCTCGATGCGTTGGTTGACCGTGATGTCCCTGGCCTCCTCCTGGCGCTTGAAGCAGCTCTCTGTGGGGACATCATGGGGACATCGTGGGGACATCACGGGGACACAGCCATGACAAGGTCAGCTGTGGCAGGGACGTGTCCCCATCACAGTTATGGCATGTGACATCTCATCAGTGACGTGTCCCCACCAGGGTCATGACGTGTCCCACCACAGCAGGGACGTGTCCCCATCATGGCCGTGATGTGTCCCACCATGACCAGGACATGTCCCCAAAATGACCATGAAGTGTCCCATCACATCGTGTCCCACCATGACCATGACATGTCCCCACCACGGTGACATGTGACATCTCATCATTGATGTGTCCCACGATGACCATGACATGTCCCCATCATCGCCATGACGTGTCCCACCATGGCTATGAAGTGTCCCATCACATCAACGTGTCCCCACCATGGCCAGGACATGTCCCACCCTGTCCCCGTGTCCCACCATGACCGTGACACGTCCCCACCATGGCCATGACGTGTCCCACCCTGTCCCCGTGTCCCCGTGTCCCCGTGTCACCTTCGGCGCAGCGACAAACGTCCCCCTGGCAGATCTTGTTCAGTTTCCCTCCCTCCTTGTCCGGGTGGTAGAACCGGGTGCAGCGATCATCTGCGGGGACACGGGGACATCAGGGGACAGCGGGGACAGCAGGGACAGCGGGGGACAGGGGGGGACATCAGGGGACAGCGGGGGACATCAGGGGACAGCGGGGGACAGGGGGGGACAGCAGGGACAGTGGGGACAGTGAGGACAACAGGGGACAGCTGGGGATAGCTGGGACAGCGGGGACAGCAGGAGACATGGGAACAGCGGGGGACATCAGGCAGGGGGACACAAGGAGATGGCGACACAGGTGACAGAGGTGACCCAGGTGACCTGGGAGGCACTGGGGACAGGGAGAGGGATGGGCTCAGTGACAATGACAATCACACACCGATGCTGTAGTAGCTGTAGACAGTGACAGGGACAGGGACAGGGACAGGGACAGTGACAGTGACAATGACAATGACACACCGATGCTGTAGTAGCTGCAGACAGTGACAATGACAGGGACAGGGACAGTGACAGTGACCAGGACACACCGATGCTGTAGTAGCTGTAGACAGTGACAATGACAGGGACAGGGACAGGGACAGTGACAGTGACCAGGACACACCGATGCTGTAGTAGCTGTAGACAGTGACAATGACAGGGACAGGGACAGGGACAGTGACAGGGACAGGGACAGTGACAGTGACAAGGACACACCAATGCTGTAGTAGCTGTAGACAGTGACAGGGACAGGGACAGTGACAGTGACAGGGACAGTGACAATGACAATGACAGTCACACACCAATGCTGTAGTAGCTGTAGACAGTGACAGTGACAGTGACAGTGACAATGACAGTCACACACCGATGCTGTAGTAGCTGTAGACAGTGACAGGGACAGTGACAGTGACAGTGACAATGACAGTGACAGTGACAGTGACAATCACACACTGATGCTGTAGTAGCTGTAGACAGTGACAGTGACAGTGACAGTGACAGTGACAGGGACAGTCACACACCGATGCTGTAGTAGCTGTAGACAGTGACAGTGACAGGGACAGTGACAGTGACAGTGACAGTGACAGTGACAATGACAATGACAGTCACACACCGATGCTGTAGTAGCTGTAGACAGTGACAGTGACAGTGACAGTGACAGTGACAGTGACAATGACAATGACAGTCACACACCGATGCTGTAGTAGCTGTAGACAATGACAGTGACAGGGACAGTGACAGTGACAGTGACAGTGACAATGACAATGACAGTCACACACCGATGCTGTAGTAGCTGTAGACGCTGACGGCCGCGGGCTGGATCAGCCCCACCTGGAACCTCTGGTGGGCCTTGAAGGCGAAACACTCCTGGGCCCTGTGTGACACCTGGGGACAGCGCGGGGACAGGGACGGGGACAGGGAACGGGGACATTGATGGGGACAGGGACAGCCATGGGGATGAGAACAGGGACGGGAGACAGGTGACACAGGCAGGGGACACAGGCAGGGAACAGGGACAGGGGACAGGGACAGGGACAGGGACAGGGGGGTGGCACTCAGACAGGCTGCGAGCCACCTCCCCAGCGCACCCGGTCCTGTCCCCAGCCATGTCCCCGTGCTGTCCCCAGCCATCCCTGTCCTTGTCACCACCTTGACACTGTTGCTGTCACCACCCCTGTCCCCAGCCCTGTCACAGCCCTGTCCCCCTCCTGTCCCCACCCATGTCCCCAACTCCATCCTGACCCCTGTGCCATCCCGTCCCTGTCCCTGCCCCTGTCCCCATCCCTGTCCCCCCACATTGTCCCTGTCCCTGTCCCTGTCTCCCCACCTTGTCCCTGTCCCATCCTGTCCCTGCCCCTGTCCCCATCCCTGTCCCCGCCCCTGTCCCCATCCCTGTCCCCCCTTGTCCCTGTCCCTGTCCCCGCCCCTGTCCCCATCCCTGTCCCTGTTCCTGTCCCATCATGTCCCCACCCCTGTGTCCCCATCCGTCCTATCCCTGTCCCACCTTGTCATTGTCCCACTTTGTCCCTGTCACCATCCCAGTCCCATCCCCACCCCAGTGTCCCCAGTGTCCCCAGTGTCCCCAGTGTCCCCACCTTGTCCAGGTAAATGACGACGTTGCTCCGCTCTTTGTCCTGGTCCAGCTCGAACTTGGAGATGTACCTGTCCACGCCCTCGGACAGCTGGGGACAGGGACACAGTGACATTGGGGACATTGGGGACAGTGTGACACTGGGGACAGTGTGACACCAGGACCGTGGGGACACATGGGGACAACAAGGATGTGGGGACACAAGGACGCACGTGTGGCAACGAGGGGACATGGTGGCACATGATGGCACAAAGACTTGGGGTCCCTTGTCTTTGTCCCCATGTCCCCCCGTGGTGTCCCCATGTCCCCCCAGTGTCCCCGCAGTGTCCCCATGTCCCCGTGGTGTCCCCATGTCCCCCCAGTGTCCCCATGTCCCCCCAGTGTCCCCGTGGTGTCCCCATGTCCCCGTGGTGTCCCCATGTCCCCCTGTGGTGTCCCCATGTCCCCTGTGGTGTCCCCGTGTCCCCTCACTGACCCTCCTGAGGTCCTGCACGTCCGGTGTGAATCCCGTGAGCATGGACACGTCCAGGATGGACATGGTGGCATCCACGGTGTCCAGGTACCTGTGGGGACACAGCTGAGGCCACCCCGCCTGTCCCCACCCCCCTGTCCCTCCCGATGTCCCCAACGCCCCCATGGGACAAGGTGAGTGCTTTTTGTCCCCAGTGTCACCATCCCTGTCCCCGCTGTCCCCAATGTCCCCTGTGTCCCTCCATCCCATTCCCCACCCTGTCCCCAGTGTCCCCAGTGTCCCCATCCTTTCCCTGATGTCCCTGTCCTATGGTCCCCAATGTCCTCAATGTCCCCAATGTTCCCAATGTCCCCATCCTCTCCCCGATGTCCCTGTCCCCAACATCCCCTCTCTGTCTCCGTTGTCCCCAGTGTCCCCAGTGTCCCCAGTGTCCCCATACTTTCTCAGCTGTCCCTGTCCCCAATGTCCCCATTTTCCTCCCTCTCCCCAATCTCCCCAATGTCCTCACCCTGTCCCTGATGTCCCCAATGTCCCCATTTTCCTCCTTGTCCCCAGTGTCCCTTCCTCCCCTTCTCCTCCCTGTCCCCAGTGTCCCCAGTGTCCCCAGTGTCCCCACCTGGTGCAGATGTTGATCTTGACCGTCCTGATGATATCCTCCTCTTCCCTGCCTGGGTGGGGACACCGAGGTGACATCGAAGGTGACACGGGGCGCTCACAGAGGGGACGCGGGGAGGGGCTGGCGGTGACACCGCCAGGACAGGGAGGGGACAGTTGGGGACCCACCCTTGTTGACCTCCTCCACGTCCACGCTCAGGTGGAACTTGTCACACTTGTCCTCCCTCTCGGGGACCTTGGCGTGGTACACGGTCACCACTGTCATTGTCCCCTTGCCCACGCCCTCGGCCTTGACCGTGAAGTCCTCGTTGTGCTTGGTCTGAGGGGACAGGGGACGGTGGGGACATCGGAGGGGACACTGGGGACATTGGGAGGGGACATTGGGAGGGGACATTGGGAGGGGACATTGGGAGGGGACATTGGGGACATTGGGGACATCAGGATGGGACAGGGGACGTTGGGAAGGGACAGGGGATGTTGGGAAGGACAGGGGACATTGGGAGGGCACAGGGGACACTGGGGACATTGGGAGGGGACAGGGGACATTGGGAGGGGACAGAGGACATTGGGGACATTGGGAAAGGACAGGGGACATTGGGAGGGGACAGGGGACACTGGGGACATTGAGAAGGAGACAGGGGACGTCCCCAGGAGGGACAGGGGACATTGGGAGGGCACAGGGGACATTGGGGACATTGGGAAGGAGGCAGGGGACGTCCCCAGGAGGGACAGGGGACACTGGGAGGAGATAGGAACCAGGGATGTCCACAGAGTTGAGAGCACACAGAGGGGACAGGGAAGGGACAAAGACAACGGTGGCCGTGGTGATGGGACGGGATCGTCCAACGAGGAGACCCAGAGGTGACAGCGCCAGGTGACAATGCCAGGGGACAGGGTGACAAAGTGACAGGTGACAAGGGCCTGAGACATCCCAAACCTTGAGAGGCCACAGAGGGGACAGGAGGGGACACGGAAGGGACAACGGTGGCCATGGTGATGGGAGGGGATTGTCCAACGAGGAGATGCAGGGGTGACAGGGACAGGTGACAATGCCAGGGGACAGGGACAGGGACAGGGAGAGGGACAGGGGACAGGGACAGGTGACAGGGACAGGTGGCAAGGACAGGGACAGGGACAAGTGACAAGGAGACAAGAACAGGGATAGGTGACAAGGACAGGGACAGGAGGCAAGGTCAAGGACAGGTGACAGGGACAGAGACAGGTGCCAAGGACAGGTGCCAAGGACAGGTGCCAAGGACAGGTGACGAGGACAGGGACAGGGACAGGTGACAGGGACAAGGACAGGTGACAAGGACAGGTGCCAGGGACAGGGACAGGTGCCAGGGACAGGTGCCAAGGACAGGTGCCAGGGACAGGTGCCAATGACAGGGACAGGGACAGGTGCCAAGGACAGGTGCCAGGGACAGGTGCCAAGGACAGGTGACAGGTGACAAGGACAGGTGCCAGGGACAGGTGCCAAGGACAGGTGCCAAGGACAGGGACAGGTGACAAGGACAGGTGCCAGGGACAGGTGCCAAGGACAGGTGCTAAGGACAGGGACAGGGACAGGTGCCAGGGACAGGTGCCAAGGACAGGTGACAGGGACAGGTGACGAGGACAGGTGCCAGGGACAGGTGCCAGGGGCGTTACCTCGGCGGAGCGCGCCACCAGCGCGTTGCGGTTCTCAATGCGGTACTTGATGGGGCTGGCGCGGCGCGGCAGCAGCACCGACACGTCCAGCTCCAGCTGCTCCTGGGCCTGCGCGGCCACCTGGTACTGGGCCAGCGCTTGGAACACCAGGATGGTGGCCTGAGGGGACATTGGGGTCACCGGGGCTTGGGGACACCACCTGTGTGTGCTGGGCCAGAGCTTGGAACACCAGGATGGTGGCCTGAGGGGACATTGGGGTCACTGGAGCTTGGGGACACTGGTGGAGAACCCACAAGGGCTCCTGGGTGGCCTGAGGGGACATTGGGGTCACCAGGCCTTGGGGACACCAGCTCTGTGTCCACCTGGTGCTGGGCCAGCGCTTGGAACACCAGGATGGTGGCCTGAGGGGACACCGGGGTCACCGGGGCTTGGGGACACTGGGTGGAGAACCCACAAGGTCTCTGGGGTGGCCTGAGGGGACACTGGGGTCACCAGGGCTTGGGGACACTGGTGGAGAACCCACAAGGGCTCCGGGGTGGCCTGAGGGGACACCAGTGTCACCAGGCCTTGGTGACATCACCTGGAGCTCCCCAAACTCTTCCGAGCGCCCTTTGGCTCCTGCGCCACCCAGGACGTCCCCAAAACGACCACGCCCCTCCCTGTCACCCCCAGCGCCGCCGGGGGTCCCGGGGCTGTCCCCGCGGTGGCCGGGGCTGTCCCGTGTCCCACCTGGGTGGAGCCGTAGCCCCCTCCGTAGTAGTTCTGCTGGGCCAGCCACCGGACCACGGGCCCGGCCAGCTGGGCCTTCTCCATCTGCACCAGGGCCAGCAGCGCGTAGGACGTGCCCTCGATGTTGTAGGTGCGGGCGTTGCTCTCCTCCCAGCTGGCCCCGCCTGCGGGGACACCGGGGACACCTTCGGCCACCAGGGACCCCCACGGCCACCTCAGCCCGGCCTCAAATGATGGCCCCGGGTGAGGCGTTATCTCAGGAGGGTCCTAAAGCACTTCTGGAGAAGCTCAGGAGGACCCAAAACCACCTCCCCTGACCCCAAATTCCAACCCTGGGTGAGGATTCAGTTCTGGAGAACCTCATGAGAACCCAAAACCTCCTCCTCTGACCCCAGATCTCAATCCTGGGTGAGGATCAGTTCTGGAGAAGCTCAGGAGGACCTAAAACCACCTCCCCTGGCCCCAAATTCCAACCCTGGGTGAGGATACAGTTTTGGAGAAGCTCAGGAGGACCCAAAACCACCTCCTTTCACCCCAATTTTGACCCCTCTTGAGGTCTCACCTTTGCAGAACTTCATGAGGACCCAATCCCACCTCCTTTCAACCCAATTTGACCCCTCTTGCGGTGTCTCCTTTGAGAACCTCCAAACCCACCTCCGTTCACCCCAGTTTGACCCCTCTTGAGACGTCACCTTTGGAGAACCTCATGAGGACCCTCTCGCTCTTGAGCTTCCCGGCCAGGGCCAGCGCGTAGGACGCCAGGGCCACCGTGTAGGGCCGGGCCAGCTGCTCGTAGCGCCGCGCCAGGAACCCGGCGGCCTTGTTGATGCTGTCGTCCAAGCTCTGGGAACCAAGGATGGAGAATTTGGCATCTCAGGTGGCTTCCACGACGGTCTGGAAGCTCAGGAATGTCACCTGTGGGGTCACTCACGTTGATGTGGTCCTTGCAGATGTCCCGTGCCTCCTGCAGGGCGATGAGGACGAAGGCGGTGAGGGACACCTCGGGCTCGGCGCCGGCGTAGCCTCCCTGCGGGATGAAAAAGAGGGAAAAAACCTCGGGATTGGGGTTTTCCAAGAGCTCAGTGGTCCACCAGCAGCTCATTCCAAAGATGTGTCCTTGACTGGTCCGAGGGGACACCCAAGGGACAGCCAAGGGACAGCCAAGGGACAGCCAAACTTCACCCAAGGGACACCCAAAGGGTCTGTGACCTTCATGTAAGGAACACTCAAGGGACAATCAAGGGACACCCAATGGACACCAAAACTTCACCCAAAGGACACCCAAAGAACATCTGACCTTCACCTGACCTTCATGTGAGGAACACTCAATGGACACCCAAAGAACACCCAAGGGACACCCAAACTTCACCTTAGGGACATCCAAAGGGTCTCTGACCTTCATGTGACCTTCAGGTGAGGAACACCCAAGGAACATCCAAGGAACACCCAAGGGACACCCAAAGGACACCCAAGGGACACCCAAAGAATATTTGACCTTCACTTGACCTTCAGGTGAGGAACACTCAAGAGACACCCAAAGAACACCCAAGGGACACCCAAACTTCACCCAAAGGACACCCAAAGAACATCTGACCTTCACCTGACCGTCATGTGAGGAACACCCAAGGGACACCCAAAGAACACGCAAGGGGTGTCCAAAGAATATCTGACCTTCACCTGACCTTCAGGTGAGGAACACTCAAGGGACAGCCAAGGGACATCTAAAGCATATCTGACCTTCACCTGACCTTCATGTGAGGAACACCCAAGGGACACCCAAAGAACACCCAAGGGACACCCAAAGAACACCCAAGGGACACTCAAACTTCACCCAAGGGACATCCAAAGGATATCTGACCTTCACGTGAGGAACACCCAAGGGACAATCAAGAAACACCCAAAGACACCCAAACGTCACCCAAGGGACATCTAAAGAATATCTGACCTTCACCTGACCTTCAGGTGAGGAACACTCAAGGGACAATCAAGGGACACCCAAAGAACACCCAAGGGACACTCAAGGGACACCCAGTGGACACTCAAATGTCACCCAAGGGACATTCAAAGGATATCTGACCTTCACCTACCTTCACATGAGGAACACTCAAGGGACACCCACGGGACACCCAAGGGACACCCAAGGAACACCCAGAAAGCACCCAAGGAATGTTTGACCTTCACCTGACCTTCACCCCAGGAAACTCCAAGGAACACCCAAAAACCACCCAAGGAACACCCAAAACCCACCCGAACTTCAACCAAGGAACACTCAAAGAATTCCTGAGGTTCACCTGATCTTCACCCAAGGAACGCCCAAGGAACACCCAAAAAGCACCCAAGGAACACCAAAAAAGCACCCAAGGAACACCTGACCTTCACCCAAGGAACGTACCCAAAAACCATCTAAGGAACACTTGACCTTCAGGCAAGGAACACCCAAAACCCACCCGAACTTCAACCAAGGAACACTCAAAGAATTCCTGATGCTCACCTGATCTTCACCCAAGGAACACCCAAAAAGCACCCAAGGAACACCTGACCTTCACCCAAGGAACGTCCAAGGAACACTCAAAGTTCACCAGACCTTCACCCAAAACCTCCCACCCTCCACCCGAGGTCCCCCAAGCTTTGGCCACCAGCAGTGACAGGGTTGAGGTCACTGGGACAGGGTCCCCCTACCACCATCTCCTTATGGATGACAGGCGCGTCCTCCTGGAAGACCCCGTCCGGCTTCTGCTTGTTGAGGATGAGCCACTTCATGGGGCCGCAGATCTCGCTGTGCTCGATGTCCGTCAGCTTCCTGGCCATGGCGAACACCTTCACCACGTAGGCGGTCAGCCTGGGCATGGGGACACCTGAGGGTCACACCTGGCCCTGTCACCTGGGCTGGGTGGTGGCAGTGGTGGCAGCAGGTCCCTCACCAGGTGCTGGAGGAGCGGCTGGTGAAGGCGGCGTAGGAGCTGTCGGGCTTGCGGAAGGCCAACTGTTGGGTGTAACCTGCGAGGAGATGGCCATCGGTCAACGTGAGGGGTGGCCTGGGTGGGCTTCAGGCCACCAGTGCCCTCCAGCCATTGGTCAACAGGAGGGGTGGCCTCAGGCCATCAATGTTCTCCAGCCATTGGTCAACATGAGGGGTGGCCTGGGTGGGCTTCAGGCCACCAATGGCCTCCAACTGTTGGTCAACGCAAGCGGTGGCCACGGGCCACCAACGTTCTCCAGCCGTTGGTCAATGCAAGGGATGGCCAGTGATGACTTCAAGCCAACAACGTTCTCCAACCATTGGTCAATGCAATGACAAATTTGAGGATGTTCCCACCATTTTGAGGACTTTCCCACCATTTTGGTACCATTCCCACCATTTTGAGGCTGCTCCCACGATTTTGAGGACAGTTCCCACCACTTTCGTTGCCATCCCACATTTTGAGGACGTTCCCACTATTTGAGGACATTCCCACCACTTTTGGGGCCGTTCCCACCATTTTGGCGCCATTCCCACCATTTTGAGGGCATTCCACCATTTTGAGGACGTTCCCACCATTTTGAGGATGTTCCTACCATTTTGAGGACATTCCTACCATTTTGAGGATGTTCCCACCATTTTGAGGACATTCCCACCATTTTGAGGATGTTCCCGCTATTTTGAGGACATTCCCACCATTTTGAGGACATTCCCACCATTTTGAGGACTTTCCCACCACTTTTGTTGCCATTCCCACCATTTTGAGGAGATTCCCACCACTTTTGTTGCCATTCCCACCATTTTGAGGACATCCCCTCCCTTCTGGGGCCGTTCCCACCTTTCTTGATCAGCTCGATGGCGCCGGCCCGGCGGTCGATGCCGAAGTTCTCCCACTGCATGGTGTTGTCCAGGTAGTGGACGGCGATGACCGTGGGCGTCATGCCGATCATGTTCTGCTCCCCACAGCCCGACGGGGTCACGATCAGGTGCTTCAGCTTGGCCCCATCGATGGCCTTCTCCACGATGATGGACACGGGGTTGCCTGCGCCAGGAGAGGACGTGTCACGCCCAAGATGTCCCACCTGTCCCCCTCCCCAGCCAGCTTGTCCCCACGTGTCTTCTCCGTGGTGCTCACCCTGGATGCTGACTTTGGTCTCCGACTCGGTGTTGGGGACGATGTCCGAGAGGTCGGCAGACTTCACCCGCTCCTCCTGCACGCCGTCTGTGGGGTGGGGTGGCGGTGGTGACCCCAAAACCTCCCCTGAGGTGACCCAGCCCCACCCCACATCAGGGTGTCCCTTGTCCCTTGAGATGCCCCAGTTCTCTGGTGGGATGTCCCCTGTCCTCCAAGCTGTCCCAAACCTGAGCTTGGAGGTTCCTCCTTGATCCCTCCAGATGTCCCAAACCCACAGTGGGACCTCCATGGACCCCAAAGATGTCCCAAACCCACCACGGGACCTTCCTGGTCCCCAAAGACGTCCCAGACCCACCGTGGGACCTCCATGGAGCCCAAAGATGTCCCAAAGCCACCGTGGGACCTCCTCAGTCCCCAGAGATGTCCCAAAGCCACCGTGGGACCTGCCCAGAGATGTCACTCACTGACTCCCTTCTTCTGCGGGTCCAGCTCCACGATCTTCACCGTCTTCTCCAGCCGCATCCCCTCGGGCTGTCCAGGGCAGAGTCCGGCACTGAAGGTGGGCTTGGCTCTGGGGTCCTCCCTGTCCCAACCCCTCTGGACCACTGGGAGAGGCCTCCCAGTATAAACCAGTACCCCCAGCGACACATGGGGACAGCCCCAGGAGGCCACACCGGGTCACACAGGTCGCTGAGGTCCTGGAGACCCCAAGGTCACTCTTGTGTCTTGGTCAACTTCATTGTGTGGCCACCATGGTCATCCTGAGCTTGGTGACCCCACCCAGATCATCAATGAAGATATTGATTGAAAATATCAAATCAATGAGGGCATTGAGTCCCATGGTCAGCCTGACCCTGGTGACCCCATCCAGATCATCAATGAAGATATTGATTGAAAACACCAAATCAATGAGGGCATCGAGTCCCATGGTCATCCTGAGCTTGGTGATCTCATCAATGAAGATATTGATTAAAAATACCAAATCAATGAGGGCATCGAGTCCCATGGTCATCCTGGCTTTGGTGATCCCATCCAGGTCACCAATGAAGATATTGATTACAAACATCAAGTCCCATGGTCATCCTGAGCTTGGTGATCCCATCCAGATCACCAATGAAGATATTGATTAAAAATATCAAATCAATGAGGGCATCGAGTCCCATGGTCAACCTGACCCCATCCAGATCACCAATGAAGATATTGATTAAAAGCATCAAGTCCCATGGTCAGCCTGGCCCTGGTGACCCCATCCAGATCACCAATGATGATATTGATTACAAGCATCAAGTCCCATGGTCAGCCTGACCCCATCCAGGTGATCAATGAAGATATTGATTGAAAACACCAAATCAATGATGCAACCAAACCAAACTGGCCACACACGCTGACCCCTTGGTGCCACCACGGCTGACTGGACGTGCCACCACCCACCCCCCACCTCTGCCGTGGTGGACCTGGCCCACCCATGGTGGCCGCCCAACACTGAAGGAGAACACCATGGATGCCACCATGCTGGGAACATCTCAAGAACACAGATGCCACCACTCTTGGCCACTCACCACCACCCGGAGCTTCTTCTTGACCCCATCACCCATGTATCGGTCGCGGACGGACGCCTTGACCTCGACGTCCAGCTGGCCGAGCTTGAGGGGGACGATGACGAAGGGCACGGCGCGCGAGGACTCGGCCTTCACCCGCAGCACCTGCTGGAAGCGCCGCTTGGCCGTGGAGGGGCTGCACAGGTCGGGGTTGTAGATCAGCTCCACGCGCACCTGGACGGTGACAAGGAGGTCACACCTGAGGTCTGGACAGGGTGACCTTTGGCGTCCCCAAAAAAAATGTCCCCAGCTGACCGTGATGTCTTGTGGCATGTAGTTGTAGAGGATGGCGCGGATCTCCACCTGCTCGTTCCTCACCACCGAGTAGGGCAGGCGGAGGTCGATGAAGAACTGCTTCATCACCGTGACCTCGTAGGGGGTGGCCACGCACAGCCCTGGGGTTGGGGACACGTGAGGCCTTGGGGTTGGGGACACCTCGTGCCCCCAAGGCAGCCCCGAGGTCTTCAGAGGTCCCTGGAAGGCCAGGGAGTCCTCAAAAGGTTTGGGAGATCCATCAAGACCCACAGAGCCCTCAAAAGGTTTGGGAGATCCATCAAGAACTGTGGGATCCTCTCAAGGTTTAGGAGATCCATCAAGAACTGTGGGATCCTCCCAAGGTTTGGGAGATCCATCAAGACCCACAGAGTCCTCCCAAGGTTTAGGAGATCCATCAAGAACTGTGGGATCCTCCCAAGGTTTGGGAGATCCATCAAGACCCACAGAGTCCTCCCAAGGTTTAGGAGACCCCTTGAATCCCAAAGTTTAGGAGATCCCTCAAGTTCCATGGAGATCCCTCAAATCCCAAGGATGGCCACCAGGCTTTGGGGCATCTCCCCCTCAGATTTTGGAGATCCCTCAAATCCTGGTGAACCCCTCCAGGCTTTAGGGGACCCTTCAGGTCTCAGGGACCCCCCACGAGGTTTGGGGACATTCTGCTGGCCCCAGGAACCCCCTTGTCCTCCATGACCCCCTACCTTTGGTGGGGGAGAGGCTGACGGCCAGGATCTCCCAGGTGGTGATGGAGTCCTGCAGGAACACGGGCACCGTCTTGGCCGAGATCCTGGAGAGGACAGGAGTGACCAAGGGGGTCAGGGGGTGTCACTATGGGACTTCTCTGGTCCCCAAAGATGTCCCAAACCCACAACGGGACCTCCCTGATCCCCAAAGATGTCCCAAACCCACCGTGGCACCTCCCTGGTCCCCAAAGATGTCCCAGCCCCACAGCTGGACTTCCATGGTCCCTAAAGATGTCCCAAACCCACAGTGGCACCTCCCTGGTCCCCAGAGATGTCCCAAACCCACAGTGGCACCTCCCTGGTCCCCAGAGATGTCCCCACCCCACGGACCCCCAAGCAGGACCAGGAGCTTGGAGATGACCCCTGAGAGGACCAAGAACCCCTGAGCTGGATCAGGAGTTTAGCAGGGACCTTTGTGTGGCTTTGGGGTGACCATAACTGCTCTCCAGAGATGTCCAAGCTGGATGGGGACAGGGTGCCCAGGCTGGGCTGTGGGGTGGGAGGGTGGTGGCACAGGGAGGTGGTGGCACAGGAGGGTGGTGGCACAGGAGGGTGGTGGGACAGGAGGGTGGTGGCACAGGAGGTCCAGGCTCACCCCAGCTCGTTGGGATCCCCCGTCAGCTGCTCCACCTGCCACAGCCAGCTCTCGGGGAAGAGGGTCCGCGAGGTGATTTCATCTTCCTCCAAGAAGGGATCCTCGTCCTCAAAGCCTGGGGGTGGTGGCATCGGAACTCTCGAACGTGGCCTCAGGGCTGAGACCCCTGAGTGGAGCCGGTATCACCCCAATGCCACCCCAGTGTCACCCAGCGCCACCCAGTGTCACCCAGCGCCACCCAGTGTCACCCAGTGCCACCCAGTGTCACCCCAGTGTCACCCAGCACCACCCAGTCTCAACCCAGTGTCACCCAGTGTCACCCCAGTGTCACCCCTTGTCTTGCCCAAGGTCACCCACCTGTCACCCAAGCGTTGCCCAATGGGTTGTCCAAGGGCCACTTGACCTTCACCCAAGGAATGCCCCAAACCCACCCAAGACCCTCCCAACCTTCACCCAAGCTCCACCTGAGGAGCACCCAAGGAACACCCAAGGTTCTCCTGACCTTCCACCAGGGAAAGTCCAAGGAACACCCAAAGAACACCCAAGGAACACCCAAGGAACACCCAAGGAACACTCAAGGAACACTCAAGGAACACTCAAGGTTCTCCTGACCTTCCACCAGGGAAAGTCCAAAGAACGCCCAAGGAACATCAAAGGAACACCCAAGGAACACTCAAGGTTCTCCTGACCTTCATCAAAGAACATCCAACCTTCACCCAAGCTCTGGTCAAGCTCACCTTCACCTGAATTCCACCAAGGAACACCCAAGGAACACCCAAGCTTCACCTGACCTTCACCAAAGAACATCCAAGGAACATCCAAAGAACACTCAAGAACACTCAAGCTTCGCCTCACCTTTACCAAGGAACACTCAAGGAAAACCCAAGGTTCACCTGACCTTCACCAAGGAACACCCAAGGAACACCCAAGCTCTGCTCAAGCTCACCTTGACCTGAGATCCACCAAGGAACACCCAAAACCTGACCTTCACCAAGGAACACCCAAGGAACACCCAAGATCCACCTGACCTTCACTAAGGAACACCCAAGCTTCACCCAAGCTCTGCTCAAGCTCACCTTCACCTGAGTTCCACCAAGGAACACCCAAAACCCAGCCAAGACCCTCCCAACCTTCACCCAAGCTCCACCTGAGTTCCACCTGAACTTCCCCCAGGGAAATTCCAAAGAACGCCCAAGGAACATCCAAGGAACACCCAAGGTTCACCTGACCTTCACCAAGGAACACTCAAGGAACATCCAAGGAACATCCAAAGAACATCCAAGGAACATCCAAGGAACATCAAAGGAACATCAAAGGAACACCCAAGCTTCGCCTCACCTTCACCAAGGAACACCCAAGGAACACCCAAAGAACACCCAAGGAACACCCAACATTCACCTGACCTTCACCAAGGAACACTCAAGGAACATCCAAGGAACACCCAAAGAACACCCAAGCTTCGCCTCACCTTCACCAAGGAACACCCAACCTTCACCCAAGCTCTGCTCAAGCTCACCTTCATCTGAGTTCCACCAAGGAACACCCAAAACCCACCCAGGACACTCCACCAACCTCCACCCGAGGTTCCTCCAAGCTCCCCGACCTTCTCCCACCCTCCGTGACCCAACACTTGCTTCTGGCCAGGCCGGCGCTGGGCGAGAGGTTCTGCTGGTCCCGCTTGGCCTTGATGTATCTGCAGCAGTCGAGGAAGGCGCGGACGCAGGCGTCGCCCTCCAGGATGTACTCGCTCCTCTGCTCGCAGCCGTGTCCCATCGGGTTGTCCTTCATCCCGTCCTCGCAGCACCTCCTCTCCAGCTTGTCCGAGTACTCGGCCGCTGGTGGACACC
Source organism: Agelaius tricolor (assembly GCF_023055355.1). Taxonomy (NCBI): domain Eukaryota; kingdom Metazoa; phylum Chordata; class Aves; order Passeriformes; family Icteridae; genus Agelaius; species Agelaius tricolor. The sequence goes on along the minus strand of NW_027269348.1, from coordinate 239,133 downwards.
AGGAGTGGGATGGGACAGGCCCTGGTGGCTCGAGGGAGTGGGGACCTCGGGGTGTGGGACACTCTGGTGGCTCTTTGGGACATGGGGACCACGGGGTGTGGGACACTCTGGTGGCTCTGGAATGGGGATCTCGGGGTGTGGGACATTCTGGTGGCCCTCAGGGGTGTGGGACACTCTGGTGTCTCTGGAATGGGGATCTCGGGGTGTGGGACATTCTGGTGGCCTTTGGGGATGGGGACATCAGGGGTGTGGGACATTCTGGTGGCCCTCAGGGACATGGGGACCTCGGGGTGTGGGACATTCCGGTGGCTCTTTGGGACACGGGACACTCTGGTGGCCCTCAGGGACATGGGACACTGGTGGCCCTCGGGGGTGTAGGACACTCTGGTGGCTCTCGGGAATGGGGACCTCGGGGTGTGGGACATTCTGGTGGCCTTTGGGACAGGGGTTGCTGTGGGACATGGGACACTGGTGACCCTCAGGGTCTGGGACACTTTGGCAGCCTCAGGGACAAGGGACACCCTGGGGACCTTGGGGACAAGGAACACCCTGGTGACCCCTGGGGACAAGGGACACCCTGGTGACCTCGGGGACAAGGGACACCCTGGGGACCCTGGGGACAAGGGACACCCTGGGGACCCCTGGGGACCAGGGACACCCTGGTGACCCCTGGGGACAAGGGACACCCCAGTGCCACCCACCCTTGGTGCCCTTGTACTCGGCGAGTGCCAGCGAGCGCCGCTTGCGTTTGGCAGGCTGGGGACACAGGAGCTCTGGGGACAGAGGGGACACTGGTCAGGACCCCAAGGTGTCCCAGGTGTCACATCCCAAAGCTCAGCGTCACCTCCACCATCCCCGAGGTGTCACCTCCCTCATCCCTGAGGTGTCACCTCCCTCATCCCTGAGGTGTCACCTCCACCATCCCCAAGGTGTCACCTCTCCTGTCTCTGAGGTGCCACATGCTTGAAGTGCCACCTCCACTATCCCCATGGTGCCACCTCCACCATCCCTGAGATGCCACCTCCACCATCCCCAAGGTGCCACCTCCTCCATCCCCAAGGTGCCACCTCCTCCATCCCCAAGATGTCACCTCTCCTATCCCCAAGGTGCCACCACCTCCACCATCCCGGAGATGTCACCTACCCCATCCCTGAGGTGCCACCTCCACCATCCCTGAGGTGTCACCTCCTCCTCCATCCCCAAGGTGCCACCTCCTCCACCATCCCTGAGATGTCACCTCCACCATCCCCAAGGTGCCACCTCCTCCATCCCCATGGTGCCACCTCCACCATCCTTGAGGTGTCACCATCCCCATCCCTGAGGTGTCACCATCCCCATCCCCAAGGTGCCACCACCTCCACCATCCCTGAGGTGTCACCTCCTCCTCCATCCCCAAGGTGCCACCTCCTCCACCATCCCCGTCCCCTGCTCCATCCCCAAGGTGCCACCTCTGTAAGATGCCACCTCCCTGAGGTGCCACCCGCCTGTCCCCGCGGTGCCACCACAGCTGTCCCCACCTGACCGCTGGGGCGTGGTGACCTTGACGCTGGTGGCCAGGCTCAGGCCGGCGTCCGCGAAGACGCCGACGTTGTCCCGGCCACTGCCCGCCGTGCAGCCGATGTCACTTTTCTCCACCGTGTCCCAAACCTGCGCCCACAGGGGACAGCTGTGACCAGTGCCACCACCACCCAGGGGTGACAGGACAGCCGTGACACTGCCACCACCACCCAGGGGTGACAGGACAGCCGTGACACTGCCACCACCACCCGGGGTGACAGGACAGCTGTGACACTGCCACCACCCAGGGGTGACAGGACAGCCATGACACTGCCACCACCACCCAGGGGTGACAGGACAGCCGTGACACTGCCACCACCACCCAGGGGTGACAGGACAGCTGTGACACTGCCACCATCCAGGGGTGACAGGACAGCTGTGACCAGTGCCACCACCCAGGGGTGACAGGACAGCCGTGACACTGCCACCACCACCCAGAGGTGACAGGACAGATGTGATGGCCATTGCCACCACCCAGGGATGATGGGGACAGCTGTGACACTGCCACCACCACCCAGGGATGATGGGGACAGCTGTGACACTGCCACCACCCAGGGGTGATGGGGACAGCTGTGACACTGCCACCACCACCCAGGGATGATGGGGACAGCTGTGATGGCCACCACCCCACCCTGGGGACAATGGGGACAGCTGTGACGGCCACGGCCACCACGCAGGGATGGCAGGGATGGGGGACACCCGTGACAGCCACCACCACCACCAGGGGTGACAGGGACAACCATGATGGCCACCAGGAGGGGACGATGGGGACAGGGACAGCCGTGACAGCCACCACCCAAGGATGCTGGGGATGGCCATGGCCACCCCTTGGGGACATGGAGGACAGGGCCACCCACCCTGGTCTGGGTGAGCTTGTTCTTGTTGAGGACAAAGACCCCCTTGTCCACGGCCACCACCCAGGGACAATGGGGACAGGGACAACCATGGTGGCCACCACCATGGGACATCAGGCCCAAGGACAACCATGGTGGCCACCACAAGGAGATGATGGGGACAGGGACAACCATGATGGCCACCACAAGGAGATGATGGAGACAAGGACAACCATGGTGGCCACCACCAAGGGACAGCAGGCCCAAGGACAACCATGATGGCCACCACCAAGGACCAATGGAGACAAGGACAACCATGGTGGCCACCACCAAGGGACAGCAGGGACAGGGACAATCATGGTGGCCACCACAAGGAGATGATGGGGACAGGCACAACCATGGTGGCCACCACCAAGGACCAATGGGGACAGGCACAACCATGGTGGCCACCACAAGGAGATGATGGGGACAGGCACAACCATGGTGGCCACCACCATGGGACATCAGGGACAACCATGGTGGCCACCACCAGGGGACATGGAGGACAGGGCCACCCACCTTGGCCTGGGTGAACTTGTTCTTGTTGAGGACGTAGACCCCCTTGTCCACGGCCACCAGCCCCACGTAGGCCTTGTGGTCGCCCTCGAGGCGCAGCCCTATCCGTGCCCCCGGCTCTTGGACATGGTTGTCACGTTCTGTCGCCCCCTTCACCACCAGCTGCCACAGACACAGGAGGTGACGTCCCCAGGATGTCCCCAAAAGACACTTTTGTCCTCCCCCCACCACGGGAGACACCACATTTGGACATGGGCTTCATGTCTGGGCCACCAGGGCCACCAGGGCCACCGGTTCTCCAGATCCCTCAAGGGCCCCCAAACGCCTCAAGGAACTTCCAGATCCCTCAAGGACCTCCCAAGCACCTCCAAATCCTCCCAGACCCCTCAAGGGCCACTTCAAGGACCTCAAGGCCATCCAGGTCCCTCAAGGACCTCCCAAACCCCTCCAAGAACCTCCCAGGTGCCTCAAGGACCCCCCAAACACCTCCAAGACCTCCCAAACCCCTCAAGAACCTCTCAAACACCTCAAGGACCTCTCAGTTCCTTCAAGAACCTCCCAAACCCCTCAAGAACCTCCCAGGTGCCTCAAGGACCCCCCAAACACCTCCAAGACCTCCCAGGTGCCTCCAGGGCCACCCCAAGGACCACTCCACCACCACCAAGGCCCTTCCAACGTCTCCAAGACCCCCTGGGACCCCCCTGGGACCACCAGGGGACACTGACGGAGCCCATGCAGGTGTCCTTGACGTCCACCCAGACGGAGTCGGCCACGATCTCGCCGGGCAGGACGTAGTAGAAGGCCACGATGCGGAAGGACGGGATGAGCTCGGGCGTCACCGGCAGGGTCATGGTCACCAAGCTCTGGCCGGGCTCGTGCCGCTGCCGGCCGGCTCGGAGGATGCGGCCCTTGGTCATGATCTGCCAGGAACCCAGGCTTGGTGACCACCTGGACGCCCCTCAGTGTCCCCTCAAGGACCTCCCAAACCCCTCAAGAACCTCCCAAACTCCTCAAGGACCTTCTAAACCCCTCAAGGATCTCTCAGTTCCATCAAGAACCTTCCAAACCACTCAAGGACCTCCCAAACCCCTCAAGAACCTCTCAAAACGTTCAAGGACTTCCCTAACCCCTCAAGGACCTCCCAAACACCTCCAAGGACCTCCCAAACACCTCAAGAACTTCCCAGACCCCTCAAGGACCTCTCAGCTCCCTCAAGAACCTTCCAAACCCCTCAAGGACCCCCCAAACCCCTCAAGAACCTTCCAAATGTCCTCCAGGTCCCTGGATGTCCAGGTGGTCACCAAGGTGGAGGCACCACCGATCAACCACGGGTACCCACCAGGTAGGTGAAACCTCCCAGATCCCTCAAGAACCTCCCAAACCCCTCAAGAACCTCCCAAACCCCTCAAGGATCTCTCAGAACCCCCAAGAACCTCCTAAAACCCCTCAAGGACTGCTCAGTTCCTTCAAGAACCTCCCAAACCCCTCAAGGACCTCCCAAGTCCCTCAAGGACCCCCCAGGCTCATCCAAATGTCCTCCAGGTCCGTGGACGTCCAGATGGCCAAGGTGGGGGCACCACCGATCAACCGCGGGTACCCACCAGGTAGGTGAAGAACGGGACGGAGTTGCGGACGTTGTTGTCGCTGGTCTTGAGGTGGAAGTTGACGGCCAGGTTGTCCCCGGGCTGGAGCTCGGTGGCGGCCACCGCCAGGTGCAGGAAGTTGCCCGAGCCGGCCTGGCTGCGATAGGCCTGGGCCGTCATCTGCCGCGAGGCCTGGCGTTCCGGGGGCAGCCCCTCCTGCGCCGTCCGCACCTGGCACGGGGGACACGGGGGCACTCGGTCAGCGGGGAGGGACACGGGCCGGGCTGGGGGCAGCGGGGAGGCCTTGGCTGCCAGAGAGGCTCCATAGAGGCCTTGGCTGCCAGAGAGGCTCCATAGAGGCCTTGGCCACCAGAGAGGCTCCATAGAGGCCTTGGCCACCAGAGAGGTTCCATAGAGGCCGTGGCCATCATGGAGGGGCTTGGCCACCAGAGAGGTTCCATAGAGGAACCATCATGGAGGGCTTGGCCATCATGGAGGCCTTGGCCGCCAGAGAGGTTCCATAGAGGCCTTGGCCACCAGAGAGGTTCCATAGAGGCCTTGGCCACCATAGGGGCTCCATAAAGGCCTTGGCCATCATGGAGGGCTTGGCCATCATGGAGGGCTTGGCCATCATAGAGGTTCCATAGAGGAACCATCATGGGGGGGCTTGGCCACCATAGGGGCTCCATAAAGGCCTTGGACATCATGGAGAGCTTGGCCACCATTGAGGTTCCATTGAGGTTGTAGCCTCCACAGAGGCCTTCGCCACCATAAAGGCCTTGGCCATCATGGAGGGCTTGGCCATCATGGAGGTCTTGGCCACCAGAGAGGTTCCATAGAAGTCTTGGCCATCATGGAGGGCTTGGCAGTCATGGAGGGCATGGCCACCGTAGGAGCTCCATAAAGGTCTTGGTCACCATAGAGGTCTTGGATATCATGGAGGACTTGGCCACCATAGAGATCTTGGCCATCATGGAGATCTTGGCCACCATAGGGGCTCCATAAAGGTCCATCATGGAGGGCTTGGCCACCAGAGAGGTTCCATAGAGGTCTTGGCCAGCATAGAGGTTCCATGAAGGTCTTGGCCACCATAAAGGGCTTGGCCACCATAAAGGGCTTGGCCATCATGGCAGTCTTGACCACCATAGAGATCTTGGCCATCATGGAGGCCTTGGCCACCATAGGGGCTCCATAAAGGTCTTGGCCACCATAAAGGGCTTGGCCATCATGGAGGGCTTGGCCATCATAGAGGGCTTGGCCCCCAGAGAGGTTCCATAGAGGAACCATCATGGAGGGCTTGGCCACCACAGAGGTTCCATAGAGGTCTTGGCCACCACAAAGGGCTTGGCCATCATGGAGGCCTTGGCCACCATGGAGGTTCCATAGAGGTCTTGGCCATCATGGAAGTCTGTTGGTTATCATGGAGATTTTGGCCACTATGGAGATTTTGGCCACTATGGAGGTCTCTGGACATCTTGACCACCACAGTGCACTGACCATCACCAATGTCCAGTCCTGCTGTCCTGAGCCATGGTCATCACCACCTCAGCCACCCCAAGGCCCGGTCACCTCCCCAGCCCTGGGCCACCCTGGTGAGGTGACAGCGGTGTCCCCACTCACGGTGATGGGGACGCTGTCCCTGGTGGCCGGCATGTTGAGGACCAGCCTGGCCGTGCCATCGCCCCGCGTGGACACCTGGCCCTGGAAGCCATCGGCCTCGATAGCGACACGCGGCGCCGGGGACCCATCAGGGTTGGTGACATAAACCTGGAGGGGACACCGGGGGTGGTGACATAAACCTGGAGGGGACACTGAGGGGTGACATAAACCTGGAGGGGACACCGGGATTGGTGACATAAACCTGGAGGGGACACGGGGATTGGTGACATAAGCCTGGAGGGGACACTGAGGGTTGGTGACATAAACATGGAGGGGACACCGGGGGTGGTGACATAAACCTGGAGGGGACACTGGGGGTGGTGACATTAACCTGGAGGGGACACTGGGGATGGTGACATAAACCTGGAGGGGACATCGGGGGTGGTGACATAAACATGGAGGGGACACTGGGATTGGTGACATAAACCTGGAGGGGACACTGGGATTGGTGACATAAACATGGAGGGGACACCAGGGGTGGTGACATAAACCTGGAGGGGACACTGAGAGTTGGTGACATAAACCTGGAGGGGACACCGGGATTGGTGACATAAACTTGGAGGGGACACTGAGGGATGGGGGGATGTGGGAGTGAGGGAAGGGACACTGGGAAGGGGTGGTGGCACTGGGGACAATGACAGTGGGAAGGGGTGGTGACACCGGGAAGGGGTGGTGGCACTGGGAGGGGACAGCGGGAAGGGGCGGTGACACCGGGAAGGGGCGGTGACACCGGGAAGGGGCGGTGGCACTGCAAAGGGACACTGGCACCAGCAAGTGCCACCCCAGGGACACGGGGACAGCTCTTGGTCCCCAGCCCCTCTCAGGTGACACGGGGACATCACCCAGGCACCGACTCCTCCTCCAGCCCCAGCTGTGCCCTGTCCCCACCCCAGGACACCCCGTGGGTCCCCGTGCCACCACCCTGGGCCACCGCTGTCCCCAGGATGTCACCAACCATGAGGTCAAAGGGCATCCCCGGCTTGAAGTACTTGGGGGTGCGGGTGAAGTGGATGCTGTAGGGGGACGTCACGATCTTGATGTCACCAAGCTGGGCCTCCACCATGTCACTGCCTGTGGGGACACCGCGGCGGCCGTGTCACCTCCGGGCCCTGTCCCCACCCCAGGTGTCCCTCCATCCTCACTGTCCCTGTCCCCCCATGTCCCCCCACCACCCTCCTGTGGGGACACCGCGGCGGCCGTGTCACCTCCGGGCCCTGTCCCAGGTGTCCCACATCCTCTCTGTCCCTGTCCCCTCACTGTCCCCCTGCCACCTGCTGTCCCTGTCCCCTCATTGTCCCTGTCCCCTGTGTCCCCCTGCTGTCCCTGTCCCCCTGGGTCCCCCTGATGTCCCTGTCCCCCCATGTCCCCCTGGGTCCCCCGATGTCCCTGTCCCCCCATGTCCCCTCATGTCCCCCCATATCCCCCTGCTGTTCATGTCCCCCCATGTCCCCCTGTGTCCCCCCATGTCCCCCAGCTGTCCCTGTCCCCTCGTTGTCCCTGTCCCCTGGGTCCCCCTGCTGTACCTGTCCCCTCATGTCCCCCCGTGTCCCCCCGTGTCCCCTCACTGTCCCTGTCTCCCCATATTCCCCCGTGTCCCCCCATGTCCCCCTGCTGTCCCTGTCTCCCCGTGTCCCCCCGTGTCCCCCCGTGTCCCCGCACAGACCCGACTCGGTGATGACGGTGACAGTGACATAGAGGGAGTGTCCCACCAGCTCCTGGGGCTTGGGGAAGCGCTCGCGCAGCTGAGCCATGGACAGCAGGACATCAGCGTCACCATCCTGCACCTGGGGACACATTGGGGACACATTGGGGACACATTGGGGACAGGGTTAGGGACAGCAGGACGTCAGCGTCACCGTCCTGCACCTGGGGACACATTGGGGACACACTGGGGACAGGGTTAGGGACAGCAGGGGACAGCATGGCCTCGGTGTCACTGTCCTGCACCTGGGGACAGGGTTGGGGACATGGGGACAGGGTTGGGGACAGGGTTAGTACAGGGTTGGGGACAGGGACAGTGGCAGCGTTGGGGACAGGGACAGTGGCAGTGCCAGGCTCACCGGGACAGGGCTGGGGACAGGGACAGTGGCAGCGCTGGGGACAGGGACAGTGGCAGTGCCAGGCTCACCGGGACAGGGCTGGGGACAGGGACAGTGGCAGTGCCAGGCTCACAGGGACAGTGGCAGCGCTGGGGACAGGGACAGTGGCAGTGCCAGGCTCACAGGGACAGGGCTGGGGACAGGGACAGTGGCAGCGCTGGGGACAGGGACAGTGGCAGTGCCAGGCTCACCGGGACAGGGCTGGGGACAGGGACAGTGGCAGCGCTGGGGACAGGGACAGTGGCAGTGCCAGGCTCACCGGGACGCGCCGCAGGGACTGGGGGATGCTCTTCCTCTCATCGTCCACCATGACCCCAAACAGGACAAAGGCCATCCCATCCACTTTCCTCCCATACAGGTACCTGGGGACAGCCACCGTGTCACCGTGCCACCCTGTCACTGTGTCACTGTGTCACCATGTCACTGTGTCACTGTGTCACCATGTCACTCTGTCACCGTGTCACCCTGTCACTGTGTCACTGTGTCCCCATGCTGCCACCCCATCTCTGCCACCCCATCCCTGCCACCACCACCGATGTCCCCAAGCCACGCCGTGTCCCCATCGTGCCACCCCCAGGGCCACCAGCCAAGCCCAGCTGTCCCCTGTCCCCCCACACAGCTGTGACCCCGGAGGGGACACTATTGTCCCCAAAAAGGGACATTTTGGTGTCACCTGGCATGGATGGACACCTTGAAGTCCTGCTGGCGGTCAATGTAGAGGAATTTCTTCTCAGGAACCAGGGACACCTCGAAGCTGGGCAGCACTGCGGGGTGACATTGGTGACATCGGTGACACGGTGACACCGCCACCCCCTGGGGACAGCCCCCGATGTCCCCAAGGCCACCCTCACCCCTCACCCACCGTATTCCTTGACCTCGAATTTGGTGCTGAAATCCTGATCCGGAGAATCCTCGAATTTGGCCGAAATCGTCCACATGCCCAAGCTGGGGGAGGTGACAGGGAGGTGACAGGGAGGTGACAGTGCCGGGGGTGTCCCCAGGCCACCGCGGGGGACGGTGACACCCACCTGATGACCTCGGGCAGGTTGTGGGTGAGGGACAGGATCCCGTTTTTGGTCGGGGATGACACCAGAACTTGTTTGATGATGACGTTGTCGGGCGTCTGAGGGGACACGCGGGTGGCACCGTGTCACACCCGTGTCACCCACCCGTGTCACCCACCCGTGTCACCCACCCGTGTCACCCACCTGTGTCACCCACCCGTGCCACCCCAGGGCACCCACCTTGATCTCCACGGTGACCGTCTTGGCCACCGGCTGCATGAGGTGGTTCACGGTGAAGAGGCGGCAGAGCACTGGGAGGGGACACAGGGGACAAGGTCAGGGGACACAAGGGACAAGGTCAGGGGACACAGGGGACATGTGGGGACAGCCAGCACTGGGAGGGGACACAGGGGACTGAGAGGGGACACAGGGGACAAGGTGAGGTGACAACGTGAGGTGTTCCCACAGTGTCCCAATCCCTTCAGTGTCCCCATCCCCTCCAATGTCCCCAGCTGTCCCCAGGGTGTCCCCAGCTGTCCCCGCAGTGTCCCCATCTGTCCCCGCAGTGTCCCCAGGGTGTCCCCAGGGTGTCCCTTCACCAGTGCTGCCCAGGGTGTCCCCATCCCTTTGGTGTCCCCATCTCCTCAATGTCCCCACAGTGTCCCCATCTCCTTGGTGTCCCCATCCCCTCCAATGTCCCCACCCGTCCCTGAGTGTCCCCAGGGTGTGCCCAGGGTGTCCCCAGAGTGTGCCCAGGGTGTCCCCCTCACTGGTGCTGCCGGGGGTGTCCCAATCCCTTCAGTGTCCCCATCCTCTCCAATGTCCCCAGCTGTCCCCGCACTGTCCCCAGGGTGTCCCCAGCTGTCCCCAGCTGTCCCCAGGTGTCCCCAGGTGTCCCCAGGTGTCCCTCACCGGTGCTGCCCGGGGTGTAGATGGGTTTGTCGGTCTGCACGAAGATGTGGCCGCTCTGCAGGGACACCAGCAGCACCTTCTCCAGTGTCACCGCGCCCACCCGCGCTGTCACCGCCACAAACGGCTTCCCTGGCGCCTGCGGCAGCGCCTTGGCTGGCACCTGGGGACAGGGGGACAGGGGACATGGGGACACTGGGGGGGCATTGGGGACAGTGGGGACATGGGGGACACTGGGGATATGGGGACAGGGGGGACAGTGGGGACAGTGGGGACATTGGGGACAGGGGAGACATGGGGACACTGGGGACAGGGGACATTGGGGACAGTGGGGACATGGGGACACTGGGGATATGGGGACAGGGGGGACACTGGGGACATGGGGACAGGGGGGACATTGGGGACATTGGGGACATGGGGACACTGGGGACAGTGGGGACAGTGGGGACATTGGGGACAGGGGGGACAGGGGGGACATTGGGGACAGGGGGGACATTGGGGACATGGGGACACTGGGGACACTGGGGACATTGGGGATATTGGGGACAGGGGGCACTGGGGACATCCACGGGGACAGGAGACAATGAGGACATTGGGGACATTGGCGACACTGGGGACATCTGTGGGGTCACCTGGAGGAGACCACCCCACTGTCCCCAGCAGTGACCATCCCTCTGTCCCCAGCACTGACCACTGTCCCCAGCAGTGACCATCCCACTGTCCCCAGCAGTGCCCATTGTCCCCAGCAGTGACCATCCCACTGTCCCCAGCAGTGACCATCCCTCTGTCCCCAGCACTGACCACTGTCCCCAGCACTGACCACTGTCCCCAGCACTGACCATCCCTCTGTCCCCAGCAGTGACCACTGTCCCCCCCCTGGCCATTCCCCACCCCCGCTCAGGGTCAGTTCCCGTTTCCCGTCCTGGGCAGTGACCGCAGGGACAGTGACCGGTGCTGGCCACCAGGGGGGTGACACTGACCAGAGAGGGGACAGTGACCCGTGCTGGCCACCAGGGGGTGACACTGACCAGAGAGGGGACAGTGACCCGTGCTGGCCACCAGGGGGTGACACTGACCAGAGAGGGGACAGTGACCCGTGCTGGTCACCAGGGGGGTGACACTGACCAGAGAGGGGACAGTGACCCGTGCTGGCCACCAGGGGGGTGACACTGACCAGAGAGGGGACAGTGACCGGTGCTGGTCACCAGGGGGGTGACACTGACCAGAGAGGGGACAGTGACCGGTGCTGGTCACCAGGGGGGTGACACTGACCAGAGAGGGGACAGTGACCCGTGCTGGTCACCAGGGGGTGACACTGACCAGAGAGGGGACAGTGACCCGTGCTGGTCACCAGGGGGGTGGCACTGACCGGGGGGGGGGACGACACTGCCCAGGGGGATGGCAGTGACCAGGGGGAGGTGACAGTGACCAGAAAGGGGTGGTGGCAGTTACCAGAAGGGGACAGTGACCGGAGGGTGGTGACACTGACCAGAAAGGGGAGGTGACACTGTACCTTGATGGTGGCACTGACCAGGGCATGGTGACAGCGACCAGAGGGAGGTGACACTGTACCTTGATGGTGGCACTGATCAGGGGATGGTGGCACTGACCGGGGCATGGTGGCAGTGACCAGGGGATGGTGGCCGTGGCCAGGGGATGGTGACAGTGACCAGGGGATGGTGACAGTGACCAGGGGATGGTGGCACTAACCAGGACATGATGACAGTGACCAGGACATGGTGACAGTGACCAGGGCATGGTGGCACTGACCAGGGCATGGTGACAGTGACCAGGGTGGGGACGTGACCCCGTACCTTGATGGTGGCCGTGGCCAGGGGATGGTGGCACTGACCAGAGCATGGTGACAGTGACCAGGACATGGTGGCACTGACCAGGACATGGTGACAGTGACCGTACCTTGATGGTGGCCGTGGCCAGGGGCTGGTGGCACTGACCAGGGCACGGTGACAGTGACCAGAGGGAGGTGACCCCGTACCTTGATGGTGGCCGTGGCCAGGGCATGGTGACACTGACCAGGACATGGTGGCAGTGACCGTACCTTGATGGTGGCACTGACCAGGGGATGGTGACACTGACCAGGACATGGTGGCAGTGACTGTACCTTGATGGTGGCACTGACCAGGGGATGGTGACACTGACCAGGACATGGTGACAGTGACCAGGACATGGTGGCACTGACCAGGGGGGGATGGTGACACTGACCAGGGGGTGGTGACACTGACCAGGACATGGTGGCACTGACCAGGACACGGTGACAGTGACCAGGACACGGTGACAGTGACCGTACCTTGATGGTGGCCGTGGCCATCATGCCCTGCTCCGGGCTCAGCTCCACGTGGCTCCGGAACAGGACCTGGCGCTTCTGGGGGAAGTCCTGGACCAGCAGCAGGGCCTGGGTGGCCGCGGTCACCCCGGGGGCCTCCAGGAGCAGCCGCTCGTCCGTCTCCAGCCGCAGCACGGCCGGGGTCACCATGGTCACCCTGGGGACAGCCGGGGCTGGCCGGGGCTGGGGGGGCACGGGGCACAGGGACCTGCCCCAAAAACCCCCAAATCTGCCCCGAAACCCCAAAATCCGCCCCAAAACCCCCAAAATCTGCCCTGAAACCCACAAAATCTGCCCCAAAACCCCAAAATCTGCCCCGAAAGCCCAAAATCTGCCCCAAAACACCCAAAATCTGCCCCAAAACCCCAAAATCTGCCCCGAAACCCCCAAAATCTGCCCCAAAAACCCCAAAATCTGCCCCGAAACCCCAAAATCTGCCCCAAAACACCTCAGGCATCTCAGAAACACCAACATCTGTCTTGATATCAACTTGGGGACCCCATAAACCTTTGGTGACCTCAGAGCACCCAGAAACCCCAAAATCTGTCCCCACAGCACCCATGGGTGGGGGGGTCCCGAAAAGGGGCTTCCATGGGGGTCCCATTGTTTGGTGGTCTCACGGATGGGTGGGTGGGGGTCCCATGGGTGGGGGTCCCATGGATAGGGGTGGGTTGGGGTGGGGGTCCCATGAGGGTCCCATGGGTGGGGTTGGGGGTCCCATGGTTTGGGGGGTCCCATGGACAATGGGGTGGGGGTCCCATGGGTGGGTTTGGTTTGGGGTGAGGGTCCCATGGTTGGGGTTGGGGTGGGGGTCCCAATGAGGCTCCCATGGGTGGGGATGGGGTTTGGGGTGGGGGTCCCATGGGTGGGGGTCCCAATGAGGGTCCCATGGGTGGGTTTGGGTTTGGGTCCCATGGGTGGGGGTCCCATGGGTGGGGGTCCCCAGTGTCTCACAGCTGAGCGCGGGCGGGGGTCCCGAGCAGCGCCAGGAATCCGAGGAGGAGGAAGAGGAGAGGACGAGGATGAGGAGGGTGAGGAGGGGGCAGCGCCGGAGCCCCCATGGCCGCAGGGAGGGGGCGGCGACAGCGACGGCGACAGCGACGGCGACAGCGACAGCGACGGCGACAGCGACAGGGACGGCGACGGCGACGGCGACGGCGACAGCGACAGCGACAGGGACGGCGACAGCGACGGCGACAGGGACAGCGACGGAGACGGGGACAGGAACGGCGACAGCGACAGGGACAGGGACAGGGACGGGGACGGCGACACGGGGGGGGGGGGGGGGGGTCCCTTGTCCCTTTATGGGGGCGGCCCCGGGGGGGTTATTGGGTAACCCGAGCCCCGCCCCCACCCATGGGAGGGGTCAAGGTGGGGGTGGGGGGGTGGGGGAGGGGGGCTCCGGCCACCCCCGGCCACCTGCGGCCACCCCCGGCCACCTCTGGTCACTTTTGGCACCTTTGGTCACCCCCGACCACTTTTGGTCACTTTTGGTCACCCTCGGCCACCTCCGGACACCTTTGGTCACCTGCGACCACTGTTGGTCACTTTCGGCCGCCTGTTGTGGGTCTGGGGGTGACACTTTGGGGACCCTGGTGACAAAGGGGGAGTGGGGGTGGCTCCGGCCACTCCCGGCCACCTGCGGCCACTCCCGGACACTTTGGTCACCCCCGGCCACCTGCGGCCACCTTTGGTCACTCCCGGCCACCTTTGGTCACTTTCTGTCACCTGCGGCCGCCTGTTGTGGGTCTGGGTGTGACACCTTGGGGACCCCGGTGACAAAGGGGGGGTGGGGGGGGTGGGGGAGGTGGCAGCGGTTGGGGTGGGGGAGGGGCGGGGCGCGGTGGGGGAGGGGCGGGGCGGCCGCTCCTCATTTCGGGGAAGGAGCGGGCGCGGGGCCAGCGCGGGGCTTGCGACACCGCGGGGACAGCGCGGGGACAGCGGGGACAGCGCGGGGACAGGAGGGGACAGAGGGGACAAGAGGGGACACAAGGGACAGGAGGGGACAGCGGGGACAGTGGGGCACAGAAGGGGACAGTGAGGGACAGTGGGGGACAGTGGGGGACAGTGCGGGGACAGTGGGGACAGCGGGGACAGTGGGGACATCAGAGAGGGACAGGGGACATCAGGGACACCAGGGGACAGCGGGGACAGTGGGGGATGTGGGGAACACGAGGGGACAGCGGGGACAGAGGGGGACACAGGGACAGGAGGGGACAGGGAGGGGACAGCGGGGAGAGAGCTGGGGATGGCCCGAGGGACGGGGAGGGGACATTGGTGACACTGGGGTGGCACTGGGGACATTGGGGGAGAAGTGGGGACATTGGGGACACTGGGGGACAATTGGGGACACTGGGGGACAATTGGGGTGGCTCTGGGGAGACACTGGGGACAGCCAGAGGACATTGGGTGACACTGGGATGGCAGTGGAGGGGCCCTGGGGGACACTCGGGGTGGCACGAGGGACACAGGGGGACACTGAGGACACTGAGGGGACACTGGGGACACTGAGGACATTGGGGACATTGAGGGGACACTGGGGGACATTGGGGATATTGAGGGGACACTGGGGACATTGGGGACATTGGGGACATTGAGGACATTGAGAACATTGGGGACATTGAGGGGACACTGGGGACATTGGGGACACTGGGGACACTGGGAGACACTGGGGGACATTGGGGACATTGAGATGGCAGTGGGGGACATTGGGGGACACTGAGGGGACAGCGGGGACAGCCACCGTGTCCAGGCCACCTGGACCCCTCCTGGGCACACCTGGGACACCTGGGGACACCTGGGGACATCTCAGACACACCTGGGGACACATGGGGACACCTGGGCACACCCATTTGAGGAGGGGGCAGGAATAGACCCCAAAAGGGGGGGTTCAGACTCCATTTGGGGAGGGGTCCCACACCCGATTTAGGGTCCAAAACCCCAGTTAGGGTCCCAAACCCCATTTGGGGAGGGGTCCCACACCCGATTTAGGGTCCCAAACCCAATTTAGGGTCCAAAACCCCATTAGAGGAGGGGTCCCAAACTCGATTTGGGGAGGGGTCACAGACCCCATATGGGGAGGGGTCCCATAACCGATTTAGGGTCCCAAACCCAATTTGGGGAGGGGTCCCAAACCCAATTTGAGGTCCCAAACCCCATTTGAGGAGGGGTCCCATAACCGATTTTGGGTCCCAAACCCCATTTGAGGAAGGGTCCCAAACCCCATCTGGGGGTCCCAAACCCCGTTTGGGGAGGGGTCCCAACCCCATCTGGAGAGGGGTCCCATAACCGATTTGGGGTCTCAAACCCAATTTCCGGAGGGGTCCCAGATCCCATTTGAGGAGGGGTCCCAAACCCCATCTGGGGGTCCCAAACCCCATTTGAGGAGGGGTCCCACACCCGATTTGAGGAGGGGTCCCAGACCCGATTTAGGGTCCCAAACTCCATTTGAGGAGGGGTCTCAAACCCCGTTTGGGGAGGGGTCCCATAACCGATTTAGGGTCCCAAACCCAATTTGGGGTCCCAAACCCCATTTGAGGAGGGGTCCCAAACTCGATTTGGGGAGGGGTCACAGACCCCATATGGGGAGGGGTCCCAAACCCGATTTGGGGAGGGGTCCCATAACCGATTTAGGGTCCCAAACCCCATTTGGGGTCCCAAACCCCATTTGAGGAGGGGTCCCAAACACGGTATCGGGTCCCAGCCCCCATTTGGGGAGGGGTCTCCAATGCCCATTTCTGGGGGTCCCAGCCCCCATTTGGGGAGGGGTCTCCCCCATGCCCATTTCTGGGGGTTTTCAGCCCCCATTTGGGGTCCCGCACACCCTGGGGTGGGGAGGGGTCCCTGTGTGATTTGGGGAGGGGGCAAATGTGGCCCCCCCCCCTCTGTGCCCCTCCCCACCCCAAATCCCCGACGCCCCCTCCCCAAATAAAGCAGACCCCGCTTGGGTTTTAGGGTTTTTTAATCTCGGCCCCTTTTCCGGGCGGTTTCACCCCAAAAATCCGCGAGGGCCCCGCCCCTCCCCTCCCCCCCCCCCCCGAGCCGCCCGCGGCCCCCCCGCCCCCCCCCCCAATGAAGGATGAGGGGGGGGACCCCAAAAAGGGGGGGAGGGGATGTGGGGACCCCTCCCCTAAATACAGCCCTGGGGGGGGAGGGGGGGCAAGGACAGGGGGGGACCCCAAAATGGGGGGGGGGGGCGTGGGGACCCCAAAATTGGGGGGGGACAAGGACACCCCAAGATCCCCAAATTGGGGGGGGGACAAGGACACCCAAAGACCCCCAAAATTGGGAGGGGGGGGTTAAGGACACCCGGGGACCCCAAAATTGGGGGTCAAGGACAACCAGAGACCCCCAAAATGGGGGACAGAGACACCTGGGGACCCCCAAAATGGGGAGGGGTCTTCAGGTGTCCTTGGCCCCCAGAATGGGGGGGATAAGGACACCCAGAGACCCCCAAAATTGGGGTGGTCGAGGACACCTGGGGACCCCAAAATTGGGGTGGTCGAGGACACCTGGGGACCCCCAAAATGGGGGGCACAGAGACACCCCAAAGACCCCCAAAATGGGGGGGGGGGGGGAAGTGGGGACCCCTAAATTGGGGGGGACAAGGAGACCTGGGGACCCCCAAAATGGGGGGGAAAGAGGCACCCAGAGACCCCCAAAATGGGGGGGGGGACGGACAAGGACACCTGGAGACCTGGACACCCCGAATTTGGGGGACAGGGACACCCAGAGCAGAGATGGGAGGACAGGGACACCCCAAAACCCCCCAGGA
The DNA here is from genome assembly GCF_023055355.1 of Agelaius tricolor. NCBI lineage: Eukaryota > Metazoa > Chordata > Aves > Passeriformes > Icteridae > Agelaius > Agelaius tricolor. Next base: position 221,816 of record NW_027269348.1, on the reverse strand, counting down.
CACCTTCGGGGTGACCCCAAAACCCTGGGAACAGGCGGATGACCCCAAAACCCTTGAGATCGGGGACAGGGACACCCCAAAACCCCCTGAGACAACGGGGTGACCCCAAAACCACTTGGAGCTCCGAGATTGGGGACAGGGACACCCCAAAACCCCTGAGAATGGGGACAGGGACACCCCAAAACCCCCTGAGACAGCGGGGTGACCCCAAAACCCCCTGAGACAGCGGGAGGACCCCAAAACCCCTCTGAGCTCTGAGATTGGAGACAAGAGCACCCCAAAACCCCTCAGAGCTCTGAGCTCGGGGACAGGAACACCCCAAAACCCCCGGGACAGCGGGGTGACCCCAAAACCCCCCGGGACAGTGGGGTGACCCCAAAACCCCTTGGAGCTCTGAGACTGGGGACAGGAACACCCCAAAACCCCCGGGATGGTGGGGTGACCCCAAAACCGCCCTGAGCTCGGGGACAGGAACACCCCAAAGCCCCCGGGACAGCGGGGTGACCCCAAAACCCCTCAGGGCTCTGAGACTGGGGACAGGAACACCCCAAAACCCCCCGAGACAGCGGGGTGACCCCAAAACCCCTTGGAGCTCTGAGACTGGGGACAGGAACACCCCAAAACCCCCGGGATGGTGGGGTGACCCCAAAACCCCCCTGAGATCAGGGACAGGGACACCCCAAACCCCCCGGGATAGCGGGGTGACCCCAAAACCCCCCAGGACAGCGGGGTGACCCCAAAACCCCCCGGGACAGCGGGGTGACCCCAAAACCCCCCTGAGATCAGGGACAGGGACACCCCAAACCCCCCGAGGAGGAGGAGGAGGAGGAGGAGGAGCCCAGCGGGATCCCCCCAGCGCCAGGGGCTGTTCCAGGGGGTCCCCCCCGAGTCCGCACCCCCGGGGGGGTTTGGGGGGTCCCTATGGGGGCAGGATCTGCTCCAGGAGGGGTTTGGAGGCGGGCGGGATCCGGTCCGGGAATTTGACCTCGAACTCGATGACGAGGTCCCCGCGCAGCTCCGGGGAGCGCGGCAGGGGCAGCCCCTCCCCGGGGACGCGGCGCTTGACCCCCGGCTTGAGCACGTCCTGGAACACCATGGGGATGGAGCGGCCATCGAGCGTGGGGACGGTCACCGTGCAGCCACACAGAGCCTGGGGGGACACGGGGACACGGGGACAGGTCAGGGACATGGGGACACAGGGGACATTGGGACACGTCAGGGACAGAGAGACATGGGGACATTCCACGTCCTGGAACACCATGGGGATGGAGCGGCCATCGAGCGTGGGGACGGTCACCGTGCAGCCACACAGAGCCTGGGGACACGTCAGGGACATGATGGGGACATGGGGACATGGGGATAGGTCAGGGACAGAGGGACATGGGGACACTGGGACATGTCAGGGACATGGGGGACGTTCCATGTCCTGGAACACCATGGGGATGGAGTGGCCATCCAGGGTGGGGACAGTCACCGTGCAGCCACACAGAGCCTGGGGACACGGGGACATGGGGACAGGTCAGGGACAGGTCAGGGACAGAGGGACATGGGGACACAGGGGACATTCCATGTCCTGGAACACCATGGGGATGGAGCGGCCATCGAGCGTGGGGACGGTCACCGTGCAGCCACACAGAGCCTGGGGGGACACGGGGACATGGGGACAGGTCAGGGACAGAGGGACACGGGGGACATTCCATGTCATGGAACACCATGGGGATGGAGCAGCCATCGAGCGTGGGGACAGTCACCGTGCAGCCACACAGAGCCTGGGGACACGTCAGGGACACGTCAGGGACACGGGGACAGGTCAGTGACAGGGGACACAGGAACAGGTCAGGGACACAGGGGACACGGGGGGACAGGTCAGTGACAAGGGACAGGGTGGACACAGGGACAGATCAGGGAGAGGGGGACACGTCAGGGACATGGGGACAGGTCAGGGACAGGGAACACAGGGATAGGTCAGGGAAGGGGACAGGGGGACACGTCAGGGACAGGGAGACACAGGGGACACGGGGACAGATCAAGTACACAGGGACACAGGGCACGCAAGGGACCCATCAGGGACAGGTCAGGCACATAGGGACACGGGGGACACGGGGATAGGTCAGGTACATAGGGACATGGGGGACATGGGGGACACGGGGGACACGGGGGACATGGGGACAGGTCAGGGACACAGGGGACACGGGGGACAGGTCACCGACAGGGGACAGGGTGGACATGTCAGCGCTGGGCCAAGGGGCACCCCTGGGATGGCCCCAGAGTGACCCCCAGAGTAACCCCCAGAGTGACCCCCACAGTGACCCCCACAGTGACCCCAGAGTGACCCCAGAGTGACCCCTTGGCCACCCATTGTGTCCCCCCACCCAAGCTGTCCCACCTGTGACGTCCCCCCTGGTATCCCCACCAAGCCCACCCGTGTCCCCACTGCCACCAACCCAACCCTGACGTCCCCAACACCACCCAGCCCAGTCCTGATGTCCCCATCTGACGACCCCACTGCCACCCACCCCATGTCCCCACTACCACCCACCCTTGATGCCCCCACCAAGACCACCCCAACCCCAATGTCCCCCCAAGCCCATCCAGCCCTGATGTCCCCAAGATCACCCCATCTCCAATGTCCCCCCAAGCCCACCCAGCCCTGATGTCCCCAAGATCACCCCATCTCCAATGTCCCCCCAAGCCCATCCAGCCCTGATGTCCCCAAGATCACCCCATCTCCAATGTCCCCCCAAGCCCACCCAGCCCTGATGTCCCCAAGATCACCCCATCTCCAATGTCCCCCCAAGCCCACCCAGCCCTGATGTCCCCAAGATCACCCCATCTCCAATGTCCCCCCCCCCCAAGCCCACCCAGCCCTGATGTCCCCACCAACACCAACCCGACATCCCCACCAAGACCACCCCATCTCCAATGTCCCCACTGCCACCCCGGCACCACCCAACCACTCGTGATGTCCCCACCAAGCCCACCCACCTCCTGATGTCCCCACCAAGCCCATCAGCCCTGATGTCCCTACCAAGACCACCCCATCTCTTGACGTCCCCATCAAGCCCACCCTCAATGTCCCCACTGTCACCCATCTCCAACATCCCCACCAAGCCCACCCTCCCCCTGATGTTCCCACCAAGCCCACCCCATCTCCAACGTTCCCACCAACACCAACCCCTGACATTCCCCCTAAGCCCACCCAGCCCTTATGTCCCCACCAAGCCCACCCTCAATGTCCCCACTGTCACCCATCTCTACTGTCCCCAAGCCCACCCCATCTCCAGTATCCCCACCAAGACCACCCCATCTCCAGCGTTCCCACCAACACCAGCCTCTGATGTTCGCACCAAGCGCACCCCATGTCCAATGTCCCCCTGCCAACCACCCTCAATGTCCCCACTGTCACCCATCTCCAACGTCCCCACCAAGACCACCCAGTGCTGATGTCCCACCAGGCCCACCCACCCTGATGTCCCCACCAAGACAACCCCATCTCCAACCTCCCCACCAAGCCCACCCACCCTGATGTCCCCACTGTCACCCATCTCCAACCTCCCCACCAAACCCGCCCACCCCTTGATGTCCCCACCAAGCCCACCCCATCTCCAATGTCCCCACTCCCACCCAGCACCATCCACCGCTCATGATGTCCCTACCAAGCGCACCCCATCTCAAACGTCCCCACCAGGCCCACCCACCCTGATGTCCCCAGGACCACCCCATCTCCAACGTCCCCACCAAACCCACCCATGCCGATGTCCCCACTGTCACCCACCCCATCTCCAACGTCCCCACCAGGCCCACCCACCCTGATGTCCCCACCAAGACCACCCCATCTTCAATGTCCCCACCAAACCCACCTGCTCCCTGACGTCCCCACCAAGACAACCCCATCTCCAAGGTCCCCACCAAGCCCACTGACCTGTTGATGTCCCCAAGCCCACCCACTCCTTGATGTCCCCACCAGGCCCACCCCATCTCCAACGTCCCCACTGCCACCCAGCACCACCCACCGCTCATGATGTCCCTACCAAGTGCACCCCATCTCAAACGTCCCCACCAAGCCCACCCACCCTGATGTCCTCAGGACCACCCCATCTCCAACGTCCCCACCAAACCCACCCACTCCCTGATGTCCCCACTGTCACCCATCTCTACTGTCCCCACCACCACCCACCCCTTGATGTCCCCAAGCCCACCCAGTGCTGATGTCCCACCAAGCCCACCCACCCCAATGTCACCACCAAGCCCACCCACCCTGATGTCCCCACTGTCACCCATCTCCAATGTCCCCACCAAACCCACTGACCTGTTGATGTCCCCAAGCCTGCCCACTCCTTGATGTCCCCACCAAGCCCACCCCATCTCCAAGATCCCCACCAATCCTACCCACTCCCTGATGTCCCCAAGCCCACCCCATCTCCAATGTCCCCACCAAGCCCACCCACCCTCCGTGTCCCCACTGTCACCCATCTCCAAGGTCCCCACCAATCCCACCCACGCCGATGTCCCCGGTGCCCCGGGGCCGCGCTGACCTCGCGCAGGCTGATCCTGGCCGGGTAGACGATGTCGGAGCCGTCGCGCCGGAACACGTCGTGCGGCTTGTCCTTGAGCACGAACACCACGTCGGCCGGGATGTTGTTGGGCGTCTGGTCGCCCTCCTTGGGGAAGGTGATCTTGGTGCCCTCCTTCCATCCCCTCTTCACCTCGATGGTCAGGATCTTGTCCTCGTTCCTCACCGTCTTCCCGTCGGGGCCCAGGCGCTTGTGGGAGATCTTCATCTTCTTGGTGCAGCCGCTGTAGATCTCCTCCAGCGACACGCGCAGCTCGTGCAGCACGGGCGGGTCCTGCTTGCGGCCCTCGCCGCCCCGGCCCCGCGGGAAGCTGACGCTGCCGAATCCCCCCACGTGGAAGGTGTTGAAGGTCTCGTCGCCGTCCTCATCGTCGCCGTTGCGCTGCACGAAGAAGGTGTCGAAGGGGTTGCGCCCGTCGAAGAACTCGGCGAACATGGCGTGCGGGTCGCCGCGGAACGTGTAGGTGAAGGTGGGCCCGTTGGAGCCCCCCGGCCCGGGCGTGGGGGCTCCCCCTTTCAGCCCTGGCGGATTTTGGGGCGTTGGGAGGAAGGTGGGGAAGGCGCCCATCAGCCCCTCCCCGCCCCCGGCCGCGGGGAGAGCCGCGGGCAGGGCAGGGCAGGGCCCGGGCGTGGGGCAGGGCCAGGGCGTGGGGAACCGTGGGGAACCGGTTCTGCCCGTGGCGCCGACGCCGCTGACGGTCCCGGACGGGCCCCAACAGGCCCAGCCGGCTCCAGCGGGTCCCCCCCGGCACCGCCCCGGCGCCCTCCCGGCCCCCCCCGGGCACTGCCGGCCCCGCCGGGCCACGCGGGGCGCCCGGCCCGGAGCCCCCTCCCCGTGTGCCCCTCTCGGTGCCACCCGAGCCCTGAGCCCACCCTCCCGTGTGTGCCCACCGCCCCCAGCCGCCGATCCTGGCACTGGCACCGGGCACTGGCGCCTGTCCTCGCTGTCCCCTGCCCCCCTCACCTGTCCGTGTCACCTGTCCCCTCACCTGTCTGTGTCACCTGTCCCCTCACCTGTCTGTGTCACCCGTCCCCTCACCTGTCTTCACCCCGTGTCCCCCTCACCTGTCCCTGTCACCTGTCCCCCTCACCTGTCCCTGTCACCTGTCCCCCTCACCTGTCTTCACGCCCCATCCCCCTCACCTGGTCCTGTCACCTGTCCTCACCCCCTGTCCCCTCATCTGTCCCCCTCATCTGGCCCTGTCACCTGTCCCTGTCACCTGCCCCCCTCACCTGTCCCCACCCTCTCACCCCCTCACCTTCCTTGCTGTCACCCCCAAGCCCCCCCCACCCCTCACTCTCCCCCCAATCTCCCCTTCAGCCCCCCACCCTCACCCCCCACCTGCCCCTCCCGTGACCCCCAGACCCCTCCCCACCTAACCCTGGACCCCCTGACCCCCTCACTGCCCCTCCCGTGCCCCCCAGACCCCCTCCCCATCTGCCCCCGAGCGCCCTCCCCATCTACCCCAGACCCTCTCGTCCCCTCTGCCCATCCCGTGCCCCCCGGACCCTCTCCCCACCTACCCCCTCACCCCTCCCGTGCCCCCCAACCCCGTGCCCTGCCCCCGGGCCGTCCCCCCGGTGCCGCCGCTCACCCTCCTCCCCGTACTTGTCGAAGATCTCCCGTTTCTTGGGGTCGCTGAGCACGTCGTAGGCCTCGGCCACCTCCTTGAAGCGCTGCTCGGCCCCCGGGGATCGGTCCTTGTCCGGGTGGCAGCGCAGCGCCTGCCGCCGGTAAGCGCGGCGGATGTCGGCGGCCGAGGCCCCCCGGGACAGCCCCAGCGTGCGGTAATAATCCTTGCCCATGGCCGCCCCCGCTGCTCTGGCACCGGGCACGGCGAGGATCCGCGGGACGGGCACGGGGAGGGAGCCCCGAGGGGCGGGGGGGGACGGGGAGGGACCGGGGAGGGACCGGGATGGGGAGGGAGGGACCGGGATGGGGAGGGATGGAAAGGGATGGAGAGGGATGGAAAGGGATGGGGAGGGATGGGGAGGGACCGGGATGGAGAGGGAGGGATGGGGAGGGACCGAGGAGGGATGAGAGGGACGGGGAGGAATGGGGATGGAGCGGGGAGGGATCGGGGAGGGAGTGGGAGGGATCGGGGAGGGACCGGGGATGGAGCGGGGAGGGACCGGGGGAGAGGAATGGACCAGGGGAGGCACCAGGGAGGGTCGGGGATGGAGCGGAGACTGGGGATAGAGCGGGGATGGACCGGAGGAGGGACCGGGGAGGGACCGGGGAAGGACCGGGGAGGGACCGGGGATGGATGGGGATGGATGGAGATGGAGCGGGAAAGGACCGGGAATGGATGGAGAGAGGGATGGGGATGGAGCGGGAAGGGACCGGGGATGGATGAGGATGGAACGCGGAGGGACTGGAGAGAGACCTCGAAGGGACCGGGCAAAAACCGGGGAATGGGTGGGGATGGAGCGGGGATGGACAGGGAGAGGGAAGGACCGGGGAGGGACCGAGGATGGAGCGGGGATGGATGGGGATGGAGCGGGAAGGGACCGGGGATGGAACGGGGGAGAGACCGGAGATGGACCGAGAGATGGAGGGGGAGAGGGCTGGACCGGGGACGGACCGGGGATGGACCGGGAAGGAAGCGAGAGATGGAGGGGGAGAGGGCTGGACCGGAGAGGGACCGGGGAGGGACCGGGAGAGGAGCGGAGGGGACGAGGAGGGGTCGGGAGAGGGCGCGGGGGGCAGATGGGCGGAGGAACCGGGAGAGGCACCGGGGCTGGAGCCAGGGAGGGACCGGGAGGGGATCGGGAAGGAGGGAGGGAGAGGGGACGGGGAGGGGCCGGGGGGAACGGGATAGGAACGGGATAGGAACGGGGATGGACCGGGGGTAACAGGGATGGGAACGGGGAGGAACCGGGGATGGGAACGGCGCTGGACCAGGGAGGGATCGAGGGAGGGACCGGGAGGGGATCGGGAAGGAGGGAGGGAGAAGGGACGGGGAGGGAGGGACGGGGAGGGAGGGACGGGGGGGGAACGGGGATGGGAACGGGGATGGGAACGGGAATGGGAACGGGGATGCACCCGGAAGGGACGGGGGAGGGACCGGGGGAAGCGGGGATGGACCAGGGAGGAACCAGGGAGGGAAACACGGGGATGGGAAAGGGACGGGAACGGGATGGACCGGGGAGGAACCGGGGATGGGAACGGGGATGGGAACGGGGAGGGAAACAGGGATGGACCGGAGGGAGCGGGAGTGGGAACGGGATGGACACGGGGGCGCTGGGACATGGGGACATGGGACCAGAAGGACATAGGGACATGGCGGGGGGACATGGGGACACAGAGACAAAGGACACGGGTGGACATGGGGACATGGGGACACGGCTATTGGACACCTGGGGACAGGTGGGCAAGGGGACATGGAGGTACAGGACATGGGGACAGGGAGGACAAGGGGACAAGGGGACACAGGACATGGGGACACGGGGAGACATGGGGACAGGGAGGACATGGTGACACAGGACATGGTGACACAGCACATGGGGACACAGGGGGACATGGGGGGACAGGACATGGGGACAGGGAGGACACAGAGGGACAGGGAGGACATGGGGACACAGGATGTGGGGACACAGGACATGGGGACACAGGGACATAGGACACGTGGGCACAGGACGTGGGGACACAGGACACGGGACATGGGACAGGGAGGACATCGGGGACATGGTGACACAGCTATTGGACACCTGGGGACAGGTGGCTAAGGGGACATGGGGGACATGGGGACAGGGAGGAGAAAGGGACACAGGTCATAGGGACACGGCGACACAGAACATGGTGACATGGTGACACAGGGACACAGCACATGGCGACACAAGGACAGAGGACATGGGGACACAGGACGTGGGGACACAGGACATGGGACATGGGGACATGGGACATGGGGACAAGGCTATTGGACACCTGGGGACAGGGAGCCAAGGGGACATGGGGACACAGAGAGGAACCGGCCCCCCCACCCCCTTGTCCCCATGGCCAGGAGTCCCTATGGCTGCACGGCCACTGTGTCCCAAAGTGTCCCCTGGGTCCCAAAGTGTCCCCAAAGTGTCCTAAAGTGTCCCTATGGCCGCATGGTCACTGTGTCCCAAAGTGTCTCCATGGCCCCACAGTCCCTGTGTCCCAAAGTGTCCCCAAGTGTCCCCAAGCCCTGCCACATCCCCCTGGGCCTGTAGGGTCTGACCTACCCCACCCTGATCTGTGTCCCAGCGTGTCCCCACAGTGTCCCCATGCTGTCCCCATCCCCACAGTGTCCCCATGCTGTCCCCATCCCCACGGTGTCCCCATGCTGTCCCCATGGTGTCCCCAGGACCCTCCAGCCTGCCATGACCATCCCAGCCCCCCGTGACCCCCAGGTGTCCCCCCCATCCCCTGGGTGTCCTCCCCTGCCCCCCCCCCATTTCCCCCAGCCCCTCTGTGACCCTTCAGGCCACTCGAACACCCCCAGAACCCCCAGACCCTGCAGCCCCCTCGGACCCCCCCAAACTCCAGAGCCCCCCAGTCCTTGTGACCCCTCCATTCCTCACGGCCCCCTGCCCTCCATGGCCCCCCAGACCCCCTAAAACTCCTCAGATCCCCCAAACCCCACGGACCCCCAGTGCCTGTGACCCCCCCCCAAGTTCCTGTGAACCCCCCAGCCCCAAAACCCCCCAGCCCCCCTTTGACCTCCCCTACCCCCAGATCCCTCCCATGACCCCGCCCCCCATGACCCCCCCAGACCCCCAAAACTCCGTGGACCCCTCAAACCCCACAGACCCCCCCGAGTCCCCTGGAACCCCTCCCAGTCCCCATGACCCCCCCCACCCTCCAAACCCCCCAGCCCCCCTTTGACCCCCCATGACCCCCCCAAACCCACAGCCCCCAGTCCCCATGGCCCTCTCACCCCCCAGAGCCCCCCATGACCCCTTTGACCCCCCAAACCCCCCATGACCCCCCCAGCCCCCCGAAGCCCCCCAGGCCCACTTTGACCCCCCCACTCCCAGACCCCCTCCATGACCCCCCAGAGCCCATGCGGTGTTTGCCCCGCCCCTGACGCGACCCCATTGGCTGATCTGACACCACTCCACCCTCCGCCCCGCCCCCTCTGCGCTCCCATTGGCTGCACTCTCCGTCACTCCATGCCCCGCCCTCGCCCTCCCATTGGCGGATTCCCCCTCGGGCGTTCGCGTTGCCGCGGCAACCAGCGCGGCGGGAAAGGGGCGAGCGCGCGGGCGGGACCGCCGCCTTCCGATTGGCCGCGCCGAGCCACGCGCGCGGCGCCGATTGGCCGAGCCGCAGGCCCCGCCCCCCGGCGGGCCTGAGGGGGCGGGTCACGTGGGGGCGGCGGGGGCGGCGGGAGCGGCGGAGCGGAGCGGCCATGAAGCACTACGAGGTGAGGCGGCCGCGCTGCCCGCGGCCCGGGCCGGACACCGACACCGGAGAGGCCCCGAGCCTCCGGCGCCGCCGGTCCCGCACGGCGCCATCGCGGCGGCCCCGCGGAACCCGCGCGTTCCGCCCTGGGGCAACTGGGACGCGCTGTGCGCATGCGCGGTGGGCGTCGCGATGTGCGCATGCGTGTCACGGAGCGACTGCTGTAGGCGGGGGGGCGGAGCTTAGTCCGAATGGGGCGTGGTCTCTTAGGGATGGGCGGGGTCTTGTGAAAAGGGGCGGGGCTTGTGGTCCCCGTGCTCTCGGTGGTCCCGGAGGGTCCCGGAAGGTTCTGGAAGGTCCCGGAGGGTCCCGGGCCGCCCCCGCGGTCGCAGCAGGGCCCTGAGGGGCCGCGGTGACCCCGGAACGATCCCGCTGTCACCCCCCGAGCGCCATTGTCACCGTCACCGTGCCCCGGGGTGGCTCCCGGGCACGGCTCCGGTGGCCCACGGAGCTGTCACTGTCACCTGCCCCCCGTGGCAGTGTCACCTCCCCAGTGTCACCTCGCCAGTGTCACCCTCTTCCCCATGGCAGTGTCACCCCCCCCCCCCCCCAGTGTCACCTGCCCCCATGGCAGTGTCACCCTTCCAGTGTCACCTCCTGCTATGGCAGTGTCACCTCCCCAGTGCCACCTCCAGGGCCACCATAGGGCCACCGCCAGAGCCACCCCTGGGCCACCTCAGGGCCACCACGGGGCCACCACGGGGCCACTTCCAGGGCCACCATGGGGCCACCACGGGGCCACCTCCTGGGCCACCATGAGGCCGCTCCAGGGCCACCTTCAGGGCCACCACAGGGCCACCAGGTGCCACCATGGGCCCACTGCAGAGCCACTTCCAGGGCCACCTCCAGGGCCACCTGGTGCCAAACCCGGGCCACCACAGGGCCACCACGTGGCCACCTATGGGGCCACCTCCAGGGCCACCCCAAGGCTACCCCAGGGCCACCATGGGGCCACCGCCACGGCCACCCCCGTCCACTCCAGGGCCACCCCCGGGCCACCACGGGGCCACTTCCAGGGCCACCTCTGTCCACTCCCGGACCACATCCAGGGCCACCCTGGGGCCACCTCCAGGGCCACCAGGGGCCACCAAATGCCACCGGGGGGGGTGCGTTTATATTTAGCGGCCGCGGGGCCGATCGGGTTTCGGGTTTCGGGCCATGGAGGTGGCGGTGGCGCCCCGCGGGGGTGGCCCGGCGGTGGCCCCGGCGGTGGCCCCGGGGGTGGCCCCGGGGGTGGCCCCGGTGGCCGTGGCCGGGCTGTGGCCCCCGGTGGCCCCTCCCGGGAGGCGGCCCCGGAAAGCGGCGCTGCTCTTCTTCGAGGTGGAGATCCTGGATGCCAGGACCAGGGACAAGCTGTGCTTCCTGGACAAGGTACACAGGGGGACACGAGGGGACAGCAGGGGGACACAGGGGATGGGGGGGGACAGGGGATAGGGGGGGACAGGGGGATGTGGGGAAATTGGAACATGGAGGGACAGGGGGACATGGGGGGACACGGGGACATGGGGAGACGTGGACAGCAAGAGGGGACAAGGGGACATGAGGACACGGGGGGACATGGGGACAGCAGAGGGGGACAGGGGGATGTGGGGACATGGGGGACAGAGGGACATGGGGGGACAGGGGGAACAGGGAAATAGGGGAACATGGGGGGACAGGGGGACATGGGGGGACAGGGGGGACAGGGACATAGGGGAACATGGGGGGACAGGGGGACATGGGGACATGGGGGGACATGGGGACAGCAGAGGGGGACAGGGGGATGTAGGGGGACAGGGGGATGTGGGGACATGGGGGGACAGGGGGGAACAGGGGGACATGAGGGGCCTAAGGGTCATGGGGGGACATGGGGGCACATGGAGGGCCAGGGGGACATAGGGGGACATGGGGCAGCAAGAGCAGACAGGGGGACATGGGGACACAGGGGGGCATGGAGGGGCAGGGGGACATGGGCATATGGGGGGACATGGGGACAGCAAGAGGGGATGGGGGGACATGGGGACATGGGGGGACTAAGGGACATGGGGGGACAGGGGGGGGACTGGGGACATGGGGATGGGGGGACTAAGGGACACACGGGGGACACGGGGACATGGACATATGGACATGGAGGGACAGGGGGACATGAGGGGACTAAGGGTCATGGGGGGACACGGGGACATATGGGCATGGAGGGCCAGGGGGACATGGGCGTATGGGGGGACATGGGGACAGCAGGGGGACAGGGGGATACGGGGACATCACGAGGAGACAGGGGGACATCACAGGGACATGGGGACAGGGAGATGTGGGGACATGGAGTCATGGGGGGACATGGGGACAGCAGGGGGCATGGGGATATCGGGGGGACATGGGGGGACAGGGGGACACAGGGACATGGTCACAGCAGGGGGACATGGGGACATAGGGAGGACAGGAGGGGGACATGGGGGGGACTAAGGGACATGGGGAAACGAGGGGACAGGGGGACAGCAGGGGGACATAGGGGAGCATGGGGACATGGGGGGACAGCAGGAGACAGGAGGACACGGGGACATGGGGGGACTAAGGGACATGAGGACACAGCAGGGGCGGGCGGACATGGGGGCAGCAGGTGACATGGTGGGGACATGGGGGGACACGGGGACAGCAGGGGGGACGTGAGTACATGGGGGGCCAGGGGGACATGGGGACAGCAAGAGGGGATGGGGAGACATGGGGACAGGGGGGGACTAAGGGACATGGGGGGACAGCTGGGGGACAGCAGGGGGACATGGGGGGACACGGGGACATGGGGACATAGGGACAGCGGGGACAGGGAGGACATAGGGGAACATGGGCACACAGGTGGGACATTGGGGGACACAGGGGACGTGGAGACACAGGGGGATAGGGGGACAGGGGGACATGGGGACAGCAGGGGGACAGGTGGGGACAGGGGGAATATGGGGGGGACACGGGGGACACAGGCAGGACATGGGGACAGTGCTTCAGGGGACACGGGCACATGGGGACAGTGCCATGAGGGGACGGGGTGGCCTGGCGCTGTCCCTGTCCCCTGAGTGCCATCGCTGTCCCCAGGTGGGGCCTGGGAGGGGACAGGGGTGGCCTGGGAGGGGACAGGGGCAGCCTGGTGCTTGTCCCCGTGTGTCCCCTGAGTGCCATCGCTGTCCCCAGGTGGAGCCTCAGGCCACGGTGGCCGACATCAAAAACCTGTTCAGCAAGAGCCGTGAGTGGGGACAGGGACAGGGAGGGGACAGGGATGGGGACATGGGGACATGGGGACAGGGATGGGGGGGACAGGGATGGGGACAGGGAGGGGACAGGGATGGGGACAGGGGGACATGGGGACATGGGATGGGGACAGGAAGGGGACAGGGAAAAGGGGACAGGGACAAGGAAAAGGATGGGGACAGGGGATGGGGGACATTGGGACAGGGAGGTGACAGGGGGACAGAGGGGATAGGGATGGGGACGGGGACATGGGATGGCGACAGAGGGACAGGGAGGGGACAGGGGCGACAGGGGGGACATGGGGATGTGGGGGCACAGGGGACAGGGATGGAGATGGGGACAGGGAGGGAGGAACAGGGAGGGGAAAGGGGACGGGGGGGGGACAGGGAGGGGACAGGGGACAGGGGGACAGGGGGGACATGGTGCCACCCCCGCTGTCCCCGGTGTCACTGTCCCTGTCCCTGTGTCCCGCAGATCCCCAGTGGTACCCAGCGAGGCAGTCCCTGCGCCTGGACCCCAGTGAGTGACACCGCTGTCCCCAATGTCCCTGCTGTCCCCAGGGTGTCCCCAGCTGTCCCCAGGTGTACCCAGCTGTCCCCAGGGCTGTTCCCAACGTGTCCCCAGGGGTGTCCCCAGCTATCCCTAGCTGTCCCCCGAGTGTCCCTCAGGGATGTCCCCCAATGTCCCCAACGTGTCCCCTAGGGACGTCCCTGGCTGTCCCCAGGAGTGTCCCCGGGGGTGTCCCCAGGGGTGTCCCTCTATGTCCCCGGGCATCTCCAGGGGTGTCCCCAGGTGTCCCCACACGTGTCCCTCCCAGACGTCCCCCAGGGATGTCCCAGGTGCCTCAGGTATCCCTCAGGTGTCCCCAGGTGGGTCCCAGATGTCCCCAAGCTGTCCCTAGGGATGTCCCCAGGTGGCCTCAGATACCCCCCAGGTGTCCCCAAGGTGTGCTCAGGGATGTCCCAAGCTGTGCCAGGTGTGTCCCCAGGTGTGCCCAGATGTGTGCCAGGTGTGTGCCAGGTGTGCCAGGTGTCCCTAGGGGTGTCCCCAGGTGTGTGCCAGCTGTGCCCGAGTGTGTGAACAGGTGTGCCAGGTGTCCCTAGGGATGTGCCCAGGTGTGTGCCAGCTGTGCCCAAGTGTGTGTCCAGGTGTGCCAGGTGTCCCTAGGGATGTGCCCAGGTGTGCCCAGGTGTGTCAGCTGTGCCCCCCAGGTGTGCCCCAGGTATGTGCCAGGTGTACCCAGGTACCCCCCAGGTGTGCCAGGTGTGTGCCTAGGTGTGCCAGGTGTGCCCCAGGTACCCCCTAGATGTGCCCAGCTGTGTGCCAGCCGTGCCAGGCACGCCTAGGTGTGCCAGGTGTGTGCCAGCTGTGCCAGGCATGCCCAGGTGTGTGCCAGGTGTGCCCAGGCATGCCCAGCTGTGCCAGGTGTGTGCCAGGAATGCCCAGGTGTGTCCCCAGGTGTGTGCCAGCTGTGTGCCAGGTGTGCCAGGCATGCCCAGGTGTGTGCCAGGCATGCCCAGGTGTGTGCCAGCTGTGCCCAGGTGTGCCAGGTGTGCCCAGCTGTGCTCTCCGCAGAGGGGCGCTCTCTCAAGGACGAGGATGTGCTGCAGTCGCTGCCCGTGGGCACCACGGCCACGCTCTACTTCCGGGACCTGGGGGCGCAGATCAGCTGGGTCACGGTGAGGACACCTGGGTGTCACACCTGAGTGTCACCTGTGTCATCCCCTGTCACCCACTGTGTCACCTGTGTCACCTGGGTGTCACACCTGAGTGTCACCTGTGTCACCTCCCTGTGTCACCTGTGTGTCACCTGTGTGTCACCTGTCACCCACTGTGTCACCTGTGTCACCTGGGTGTCACACCTGAGTGTCACCTGTGTCATCCCCTGTCACCCACTGTGTCACCTGTGTCACCTGGGTGTCACACCTGAGTGTCACCTGTGTCACCTCCCTGTGTCACCTGTGTGTCACCTGTGTGTCACCTGTCACCCACTGTGTCACCTGTGTCACCTGGGTGTCACACCTGTGTCACCTGTGTCACCTCCCTGTGTCACCTGTGTCACCTGTGTGTCACCTGTGTGTCACCTGTCACCCACTGTGTCACCTGTGTCACCTGGGTGTCACACCTGAGTGTCACCTGTGTCACCTCCCTGTGTCACCTGTGTGTCACCTGTGTGTCACCTGTCACCCACTGTGTCACCTGTGTCACCTGTGTCACCTGGGTGTCACACCTGAGTGTCACCTGTGTCACCTCCCTGTGTCACCTGTGTGTCACCTGTGTGTCACCTGTGTGTCACCTGTCACCCACTGTGTCACCTGTGTCACCTGGGTGTCACACCTGAGTGTCACCTGTGTCACCTCCCTGTGTCACCTGTGTCACCTGTGTGTCACCTGTGTGTCACCTGTCACCCACTGTGTCACCTGTGTCACCTGGGTGTCACACCTGTCTGTCACCTGTCTGTCACCAGTGTCACCTGAGTGTCACCTGAGTGTCACACCTGTGTCGCATTTGTCACCTGTCTGTCACCTGTGTAACTCCCTGTGTAACTTGTGTCCCCTTCCGGGACCTGGGGGCGCAGATCAGCTGGGTCACAGTGAGGGCACCTGTGTGTCACACCTGTGTCACCTGTGTCATCCCCTGTCACCCACTCTGTCACCTGTGTCACCTGTCTGTCACCTGTATAACCCCCTGTGTTACCTGTGTCCCCTTCCAGGACCAGGGGGCGCAGATTGGATGGGTCATGGTGAGGACACCTGAGTGTCACACCTGTGTCACCTGTATCATCTGTGTAACCCCTGTGTCATACCTGTGTCACCTCCTGTCAGCCCCCTGTGTCACCTGTCTGTCACCTGTGTAACCCCTGTGTCACCTGTGACACCTTCCGGGACCTGGGGGCACAGATCAGCTGGGTCACTGTGAGGGCACCTGTGTCACACCTGTGTGTCACCTGTGTCACCCCCCCTGTGTCACCTGTGTCCCCTTCCGGGAGGCGCAGATCAGCTGGGTCACGGTGAGGACACCTGTGTGTCACACCTGTGTCACCTCCCTGTGTCACCTGTGTCACCTCCTGCCACCTGCTGTGTCACCTGTGTCACACCTGTGTCACCTCCCTGTGTCCCCGTGTCCATCTGTCGCTCTCTGTCCCTCTGTGCCTGCTCCTGGGTGTCCCATGTTCCCTGTGCTCACCTGTCCCAGGTGTCCCTGTCCCCTCTCACCTGTCCCAGGTGTTCCTGACAGAGTACGTGGGTCCCCTCCTCATTTACCTGTCCCAGGTGTCCCTCACCTGTCCCAGCTGTCCCCTCAGTGTCCCTCACCTGTCCCTCACGTGTCCCTCACCTGTCCAGGTGTCCCTGTCCCCTCTCACCTGTCCCTCACCTGTCCCTCACCTGTCCCAGGTGTCCCTGTCCCCTCTCACCTGTCCCTCACCTGTCCCTCACCTGTCCCAGGTGTCCCTGTCCCCTCTCACCTGTCCAGGTGTCCCTCACCTGTCCCTCACCTGTCCAGGTGTTCCTGACAGAGTACGTGGGTCCCCTCCTCATTTACCTGTCCCTCACCTGTCCCTCACCTGTCCCAGGTGTCCCTGTCCCCTCTCACCTGTCCCCTCACCTGTCCAGGTGTTCCTGACGGAGTACGCGGGTCCCCTCCTCATTTACCTGTCCCAGGTGTCCCTCACCTGTCCCAGCTGTCCCCTCAGTGTCCCTCACCTGTCCCTCACGTGTCCCTCACCTGTCCCAGGTGTCCCTGTCCCCTCTCACCTGTCCCTCACCTGTCCCAGGTGTCCCTGTCCCCTCTCACCTGTCCCCTCACCTGTCCCCTCACCTGTCCAGGTGTTCCTGACGGAGTACGCGGGTCCCCTCCTCATTTACCTGCTGTTCTATTTCCGGGTCCCGTTCCTGTACGGGCCCCGCTACGACTTCACCGCCAGCCGGCACCGCGTGGTCCAGTGAGGGACACCGGGGACACCTCGGGGACACTGGGGGGGTTTGGGGACACTGAGGGGGTTTGGGGACACTGGGGACATTGGGGGGGTTTGGGGACACTGGGGACACCGGGGGCTTTGGGGACACCGGGGACACCTCAGGGACACTGGGGACACTGGGGACATTGTGGGGACACCTTGGGGACACCGGGGACACCGGGGACACCTTGAGGACACCTCGGGGACACTGGGGACACTGGGGGGGTTTGGAGACATTGGGGACACTGGGGACATTGTGGGGACACTGTGAGGACATTGTGGGGATTTGGGGACATCGGGGACATTGGGGACACTGGGGACACCTCGGGGACACTGGGGACATTGTGGGGACATTGGGGACACCTCGGGGACACTGGGGACACTGTGGGGGTTTCGGGACATTGGGGACACCCTGGGGACACCGGGGGGCATTGGGGGGACATCAGGGACATTGGGGCACTGGGGGGACATTGGGCAGGTTTGGGGACATGGGGACACTGGGGACGTTGGGGAGACGTTGAGGATGTTGGGGACAGTGGGGACATTAGGGCTCTGGGGACATTGGGGACATCAGGGAGACATTGGGGACGCTGGGGGGACGTTGGGGGGACAGCAGGAACACTGTGGAGGTTTGGTGACATTGCGGGGACTGGGGACACTGGGAGATGTTGGGGACAATGGGGACATCTTGGGGACACTGGGGACATCAGGGGATTTGGGACACTGGGGGGACACTGGGGACATTGGGGGGACATTGGGGACAATGGTGGGACAGTGGGGACATTGGGGACACCTGGGGGTTGCAGGGCCCTTAATGGGGACCCCGGTCAGGTGGTGGGGACAGGGCGGAGGCGTCGCAGGTGCGTCCCCAATGTCCCCAATGTCCCCAATGTCCCCAATGTCCCCAGCCTGGCGTGCTGCTGTCACTCGTTCCACTACGTCAAGCGGCTGCTGGAGACGCTCTTCGTGCACCGCTTCTCGCACGGCACCATGCCCCTGCGCAACATCTTCAAGGTGGGACACCTGGGGGACACCTGGGGGACACCTGGGGGACACCTGGGGGACACTGTGACACTGCCACACTGCCCCGGCACTGCCCTGTCCCCATCCCCTTCTCGCACGGCACCGTGCCCCTGTGCAGCATCTTCAAGGTGGGACACCTGGGACACCACCCTGTCACCTGGGGGACACCTGGGGGACACCTGGGTGACACCACCCTGTCACCTGTGTGACCCCTGTGTGACACCTGTGTCACCGCCCTGACACTGCCACACTGCCCTGTCCCCTCCCTGTCCCCTTCTCGCACGGCCCCGTGCCCCTGCGCAGCATCTTCAAGGTGGGACACCTGGGGGACACCTGGGGGACACCTGGGACACCTGGGTGACACCACCCTGTCACCTGTGTGACCCCTGTGTGACACCTGTGACACCCCCCTGACACTGCCACACTGCCCTGTCCCCTCCCTGTCCCCTTCTCACATGGCACCGTGCCCCTGAGCAACATCTTCAAGGTGGGACACCTGTGCCACCTGTGCCACCACCCTGTCACCTGTGTGACACCTGTGCCACCACCCTGTCACCTGTGTCACTACCCCGGCACCTCCCCAGCACCGGTGTCACCACCCTGTCCCCTCCCTGTCCCTGTCCCCACCTGTCCCACTGTGGCACCGACCCCGTGCCACATCTCTGAGGTGTCCCTGTCACCTGGGTCACCTCTGCCACCACCTGGGCCAGCTCTGCCACCTCCCTGTCCCCCTGGGTCACCCCTGTCCCCACCCAGCCCCGCCCCCGTGTGACATCATCCCGATGTCACTGTCACCTGGGTCACCTCCCTGTCCCCCCAAGGCCACCCCGTGTCCCCAACGTGTCCCCAACGTGTCCCCAATGTCCCCAGAACTGCACCTACTACTGGGGCTTCGCTGCCTGGATGGCGTATTACATCAACCACCCGCTGTACACCCCGCCAGGTGAGTGTCACTGTCACCTGTGTGTCACTGTCACCTGTGTGTCACTGTCACTGTCCCCATTACATCAACCACCCGCTGTACACCCCGCCAGGTGAGTGTCACTGTCACCTGTGTGTCACTGTCACCTGTGTGTCACTGTCACTGTCACTGTCCCCATTACATCAACCACCCACTGTACACCCCGCCAGGTGAGTGTCACTGTCACTGTCACCTGTGTGTCACTGTCACCTGTGTGTCACCTGTGTGTCACTGTCACCTGTGTGTCACTGTCACTGTCACTGTGTGTCACTGTCCCTGTCCCTGTCCCCATTACATCAACCACCCGCTGTACACCCCGCCAGGTGAGTGTCACCTGTCATTGTCACCTGTGTGTCCCTGTCACCTGTGTGTCACTGTCACTGTCACTGTGTGTCACTGTCCCTGTCCCTGTCCCTGTCCCTGTCCCCATTACATCAACCACCCGCTGTACACCCCGCCAGGTCATTGTCACCTGTCCCTGTCACTGTCACCTGTCCTTGTCACTGTCACTATCAACTGTCCTGGTCACCTATCACTGTCCCCTGTGTGTCCCCACTGTCCCCATCACCGTGTCCCCTTGTCCCCCTGTGCCACCAGGGGACACACGGGGGGCGTGGCTGTCCCTGTCCCTGCCGCGCCCGTGTCCCCCGCAGGAGGGGACACTGGGGGTGTCCCTGTGCCCTCTGTCCCCCTGTCCCCATCCCTGTCCCCCTGTCCCCTCCTTGTCCCTCTGTCCCCTGTTCTGCCTCCCCCATGTCCCTGTTCCTGTCCCCATCCCCGTCCCTCTGTCCCTGTGTCCATCTGTCGCTCTGTCCCTCTGTCTCTCTGTCCCTCCTCTGTCCCTCTGTCCCTGTGTCCCATCCGTGTCCCTGTGTCCGTCTGTCCCCGTTCTGACCCCGCCGTGTCCCTGTCCCTGTATTCCTGTGTCCCTGTGTCCGTCTATCAGTCTGTCCCTGTGTCCCTCTGCTGTCCCTATCCCTCTGTCCCTCTGTCCCTGTGTCCATCTGTCCGTGTCCCTGTGTCCGTCGGTCAGTCTGTCCCTGTGTCCCTCTGCTGTCCCTATCCCTCTGTCCCTCTGTCCGTCCGTCCCTCTGTCCCCTGCTGTCCCCTCTGTCCCTGTCCCTGTGTCCATCTGTCAGGCTGTCCCTGTGTCCCTCTGCTGTCCCTGTGTCCATCTGTCCCTGTTCTGACCCTCCTGTGTCCCCATCCCTGTCCCTCTGTCCCTCTGTCCCTCTGGTGTCCCTGTGTCCCTCTGTCCGTCTGTCCCTTTGTCCATGTGTCCCTCTGCTATCCCTGCCCCTGTGTCCCTCTGTCCCTGTGTCCATCTGTCCCTGTGTCCCTCTGCTGTCCCTGTGTCCCTGTGTCCCTGTGTCCCCTCTGTCCCTCTGCTGTCCCTGTGTCCATCTGTCCCCTCTGCTGTCCCTGTGTCCCTCTGCTGTCCCTGTGTCCGTCTGTCCCTGTGTCCCTGTGTCCCTGTGCTGTCCCTCTGCTGTCCCTGTGTCCGTCTGTCCCTGTGTCCCTCTGCTGTCCCTGTGTCCCTCTGCTGTCCGTGTGTCCGTCTGTCCCCTCTGCTGTCCGTGTGTCCCGGTTGTGACCCCGCCGTGTCCCCGCAGCGTACGGTGACGAGCAGGTGAAGCTGGCGCTGGCCGTGTTCCTGGTGGGTACGGGGGGACACGGGGGGGACACGGGGGGGACACGGGGGGGACACGGGGGGACACGGGGGACACATGGGGGGGACACGGAGGGGACACATGGGGGGCGTTTGGGGGGGTCCCAGTGAGGCTGGGGGGATTTTGGGGGGGGGCTGGGAATGGGAGGTTTGGGGGGTTTGAGGGGCCCATGGGGGTTTGGGGGGGGCCCATGGGGGGTTTGGGGGGGTCCCAGTGGGTTTGGGGGGGCCCATGGGGGTTTGGGGGGCCATGGGTGGGCTGAGGGTACTTGGATGGGGGGTTTGGGGGTGCCATGGGGGCTTTGGGGGGGCTCAGGGGGGTTTGGGGGGCTGGGAATGGAAGGTTTTGGGGGGGCCATGGGAGGTTTGGGAGGGCTGGGGGCCTTTGGGGGGCCCATGGGGAATTTGGGGGGGCTTGGGGAGGGTTTGGGGGAATTTGCGGGGGGGTCCCAGTGGGTTTGGGGGGGCTGTGGGGGGGCTGGGGTGGGGGGTTTGGGGGGGGTTCAGGGGAGTTTGGGGGGGCCCATGGGGGATTTGGGGGGGTTTGGGCAGTTTTGGGGGGATTTGGGGGGGCTGAGAATGGGAGATTTGGGGGCATTTTGGGGGGCTGGGATGGGGGATTTGGGGCGGGGGGGGGTTTGGGGGTCCCAGTGGGTTTGGGGGGGGGGCTGGGAATGGGAGTTTTGGGGGGGGGGGGTTGAGGGGGCCATGGGGAGTTTTGGGGGGCTATGGGGGGGGGGGGGGCTGAGGGAATTGGGATGGGGGATTTGGGGGGGTCCCAGTGGGTTTGGGGGGCCCTGGGGGGGCTGAGGGGTTTTGGGGGGACTGGGATGGGGGTTTGGGGGGCTTGGATGGGGGTTTGGGGGTGCCATGGGGGATTTGGGGGCCTCAGGGGCCTGAGGGGGCCATGGGGGGGTTTGGGCAGATTTTGGGGGGCTGGGGGGGGGGTTTGGGGGATCCCACTGGGGTTTGGGGGGGTTTGGGGGGTCCCGGCTGGGCTGGGGGGGTTTGGGGGGGCTCTGGGGGATTTGGGGGGGGTTTGGGGGGTCCCACTGGGGTTTGGGGGGGCTCTGGGGGATTTGGGCAGATTTTGGGGGGGCTGGGGGGTTCCCAGTGGGGCCATGGGGACACTGGGGGGGTCCCTGGGGGGGTTCCGGTGCCACCCCCCCCCCATGACCCCTCCATGACCCCCCGTGACCCCCCCATGACCCCTCCGTGACCCCCCCAGTTCTGCCAGCTCGGGAACTTCTCCATCCACGTGGCCCTGAGGAACCTGCGGCCAGCGGGTGAGGGGACACTGGGGACATTGAGGGGACATTGAGGGGACAGTGGGGGGATTGGGACATTGGGACATTAGTGACAGCCAGGGGACATTGGGGACATTGAGGGGACACTGGGGACAGCCAGGGGACATTGAGGGGACAGTGGGGACACCTTGGAGACAGCAGGGACATTGGGGGACACTGGGGGACACAGGGGGGGACACTGGGGACATTGTGGGGACACTGGGGACAGCCAGGGGACATTGAGGGGACAGTGGGGACACCTTGGAGACAGCAGGGACATTGGGGGACACTGGGGGACACAGGGGGGGACACTGGGGACATTGTGGGGACTGGGGGATATCAGGGACATTGGGGACAATGAGGGGACAGCCAGGGGGACACTGGGGACATTGTAGGCATTGGGGGGGATACTGGGGACACAGGGGGACATTGAGGAGACACAGGGACATCAGGGACATTGACACGGGGGACACTGGGGGACATCAGGGACATTCAGGAGATTGGGGACAGGAGGGGGACATTGGGGACATTGGTGACAGCCAGGGAGGGGACATTGATGACAGCCAGGGGACAGTGGGGACATGAGGGACACTGGGGACATTTGGGGAATTGGGGGACACTGGGGACATTGAGGGGACAGCCAGGCGGACATTGGGGACATTCAGGAGATTGGGGACAGGAGGGGGACAGGAGGGGACATTGGGGACAGGAGGGGACACTGGGGACATTGGTGACAGCCAGGGGACATGGGGGCATGGGAGACACTGGGGACAGCCAGGGGTCATTGGGGAGAGCCAGGGGGAGGGACAGTGGGGACAGCGGGGACAGCCACAGCCAGGGACAGCTAAGGGACATTGGGGACAGTGGGGACAGCCAGGGGACATTGGGGAGAGCCAGGGGGAGGGACAGTGGGGACAGCGGGGACAGCCACAGCCAGGGACAGCCAGGGGACATTGTGGGGACATGGGAAACACTGGAGACACAAGGGGACACTGGGGACATTGTGAACATCGGGGGCATCAGGGACATTGGGGGTTTATGGAGGACATGGGGACATCAGGGGGACATGGGGGACTTTGGGGACATTGGGGACATCAGGGACAGTGGGGACACTGGGGACACGGGGACATCGAGGACATGAGGGGACATTGGGGGCCACAGGGGGACAGTGGGGACAGTGGGGACACGATGGTGCAGAGGCCACAAGGACACGTGGGAGCAGCCGGGGGCTGGCAGGGACAGGAGGGGACACGGAGAGGACACAAAGGGGACACAGAAGGGACATGGAGGGGGACATGGAAGGGACATGGAGGGGACACAGAGGGTGGCAGCTGTCCGGGGGGGTGGCCTGGGGGGTGACCCGTGTCCCTGTGTGTGTCCCTGTGTGTGTCCCTGTGTGTCCCCATGTCCGGGGCTGTCACCAGCGTGTCCCCGTGTGCTCCATGTCACTGATGTGTCCCTGTGTGTCCCCATGTCCGGGGCTGTCACCGGTGTCCCCCTGTGTGTCCCTGTGTCACCGGTGTCACCGTGTGTCCCATGTCCCCATGTTCAGGAGTGTGACTGGTGTGTCCCCATGTGTCCCTGTGCGTCCCCGTGTGTCCCCGTGTCCCCACATGTCACCGGTGTCCCGGATCCCGTACCTCGCCCGGAACCCCTCCAGTGTCCCCATCTGTCCCTGTGTGTCACTGTCCCCTGCGTCCCTGTGTGTCCCCACGTGTCCCCATGTCCCCTGCAGGCTCCATCCCGTACCCCACCCGGAACCCCTCCCCATGTCCCCGTGTGTCACCGTGTGTCCCCATGTGTCACTGGTGTCCCCATGTCACTGTGTGTCACTGTGTGTCACTGTCCTCATGTGTCCCCGTGTGTCCCCTGTGTCACCAGTGTCCCCTGGTGTCCCTGTGTGTCCCTGTCCCCTGTGTGTCCCCGTGTCCCTGTCCCCTGTGTCACCAGTGTCCCCTGGTGTCCCTGTGTGTCCCTGTCCCCTGTGTGTCCCCGTGTGTCCCCATGTGTCACTGTGTCTGTGTCCCCCTGTGTCACCAGTGTCCCCGTCTGTCCCTGTGTGTCCCTGTCCCCTGTGTCCCCATGTGTCCCTGTGTGTCCCTGTGTGTCCCCGTGTGTCCCCATGTCCCCGTCCCCTGTGTCACTGTGTGTCACTGTGTCACTGTCCCCGTGTGTCCCTGTGTGTCACTGTGTGTCCCTGTGTGTCCCTGTGTGTCCCCTGTGTCACCGTGTGTCCCCCTGTGTCCCCGTGTCCCTGTCCCCATGTGTCCCCGTGTGTTCCCGTGTGTCCCCGTGTGTCACCAGTGTCCCCCGGTGTCCTCGTGTGTCCCTGCATCCCTATGTGTCCTGTGTGTCACTGTGTGTCCCCATGTGTCCCGGTGTGTCCCTGTGTGTCCCCTGTGTCACCAGTGTCCCCGGTGTCCCCCGCAGGCTCCAAGACCCGGAAGATCCCGTACCCCACCCGGAACCCGTTCACGTGGCTCTTCCTGCTCGTGTCCTGCCCCAACTACACCTACGAGGTCGGGGACACCTGGGGACACCTGGGGGGACCTGAGGGGACACCTGGGGACACCTGGGGACACCTGGGGGGACACCTGGGGACACCTGGGGACACCTGGGGGGACACCTGGGGACACCTGGGGTGTGACAGCCCTGGGGGTGACACGGCCCTGGGGACAGCGCTGTGCTGGGGGAGGGGACAGGAGGGGACATCACTGTCACCACAGTGGAGGATGGGGACACCCCAAAGGTGACACTGCCCACAGGTGACACCCACAGGTGACACCACACAGGTGACACTGCCCACAGGTGACACTGCCCACAGGTGACACCCCCGACAGGTGACACTGCCCACAGGTGACACCCACAGGTGACACCCCCCAAAGGTGACACCGCCCACAGGTGACACTGCCCAAAGGTGACACCGCACAGGTGACACCGCCCACAGGTGACACCGCACAGGTGACACCCAGAGGTGACACACCACAGGTGACACTGCCCACAGGTGACACTGCCCACAGGTGACACCGCACAGGTGACACTGCCCACAGGTGACATCCCCCACAGGTGACACTGCCCAAAAGTGACACCCCCCAAAGGTGACACCCCACAGGTGACACTGCCCACAGGTGACACCGCACAGGTGACACCCCACAGGTGACACTGCCCACAGGTGACACTGCCCACAGGTGACACCACCCACAGGTGACACTGCCCACAGGTGACACCCACAGGTGACACTGCCCACAGGTGACACTGCCCACAGGTGACACCGCACAGGTGACACCCCACAGGTGACACTGCCCACAGGTGACACCGCCCACAGGTGACACCGCACAGGTGACACCCCGTACCCCTCTGTCCCCCAGGTCGGCTCCTGGATCGGTTTCACCATCATGACCCAGTGCCTGCCCGGTGAGGGGACACAGGGGGACATGGAGGGGACACGAGGGGACACGAGGGGGACACAGGGGACATGGGGGGGACATGGAGGGGACAAGGGAGGGGGTGGCGCCCCGGAGACCCCGGCCCTGTGTCCCCTGTGCCACCCCTGGGGTCCCCGTGTCCCCTTTCTCCCTGTTCCTGTGCCACTCTGGGGCCCTCGGGGATTTTGGGGTGGATTTGGGTGGATTTGGGGTGGATTTCGGGGGAATTTGGGGGGAATTTAGGTGGGTTTGGGGTGGTTTAAGTGGATTTTGGGGTGATTTGATTTTTAGGTGGATTTTTTGGGAATTTTGGGATGATTGGGGTGGATTTGGGGTGGATTTCGGGGTAATTTGGGGGGATTTGGGGTGATTTGGTGGATTTTGGGGTGATTTGGGGGGGATTTTGGGGTGATTCTGGGGGATTTGGGCAGATTTAGGGGTAATTGGGTGGATTTGGGTTGGATTTTGGGGGGATTTGGGGTGGATTTAGGAGGGATTTGGGGTGGATTTAGGGGTGGATTTAGGAGGGATTTGGGGGAATTTGGGGCGGATTTAGGGGTGGATTTGGGGGGATTTGGGGGATTTGGGGGTGTTTCAGTGGATTAGGGTTGATTTGGGGTGGATCTGGAGGGGATTTGGGTGAATTTTGGAGGGATTTGTGTTGGATTTGGGGGGATTTTGGGTGGATTTGGGGAGGATTTAGCAGTGATTCGGAGGGGATTTAGGGGTGATTTATGGGGGATCTGGGTCAGATTTTGGGGTGATTCAAGGTGGATTTGTGTTGGATTGGGGTGGATTTAGGGGGATTTCAGGTGGGCTTTGAGGGGATTTGGGGTGGATTTTTGAGGGGATTCGAGTGGATTTTGGGGTGGATTGGTGTTGGATTGGGGTGGATTTAGGGGGATTTTGAGGGGATTTGGGGTGGATTTAGGGGGATTTTGGGTAATTCTGGGGGATTTGGGTGGATTTAGGGGTGATTGGGTGGATTTGGGTTGGATTTGGGTTGGATTTTGGGGTGATTTGGGGTAATTTGGGATGGATTTAGGGGTGGATTTAGGAGGGATTTGGGGTGGATTTGGGGGTGGATTTGTGTGGGATTGGGGATTTTGACGGGATTTTTGAGGGGATTCAAGTGATTTTGGGGTGGATTTGTGTTGGATTGGGGTGGATTCAGGAGGATTTTGAGGGGATTTGGGTGGGTTTGGGTGGGTTTGTGTTGGATTGGGGTGGATTTTGGGTGGATTTGCGTGGATTTTGAGGGGATTTGGGTGGATTTTGGGTGGGTTTGTGTTGGATTGGGGTGGATTTTGGGTGGATTTGCGTGGATTTTGAGGGGATTTGGGTGGATTTTGGGTGGGTTTGTGTTGGATTGGGGTGGATTTTGAGGGGATTTGGGTGGATTTTGGGTGGATTTGTGTTGGATTTGGGTGGATTTTGGGTGGATTTGTGTTGGATTTGGGTGGATTTTGGGTGGATTTGGGGTGGATTTGGGTGGATTTTGGGTGGGTTTGGGTGGGTTTGGGTGGATTTTGGGTGGATTTGGGTGGATTTTGGGTGGATTTTGGGTGGATTTGTGTGGGTTTGTGGTGTCCCCCGGTGGCAGCGCTGTCCCTGTCCCCGCAGTGGCGCTGTTCTCGCTGGTGGGGTTTGTGCAGATGGCGATCTGGGCGCAGGGCAAGCACCGCAGTTACCTGCGCGAGTTCCGCGATTACCCGCCCCTGCGCTCGCCCATCATCCCCTTCCTGCTGTGACACCGCCCTGGGGACAGCCCTGGGATCGTCCCCTTCCTGCTGTGACACCACGGGGACAGCCCTGGGGACACCGAGGGGACATCCCCCATCATGCCCTTCCTGCTGTGACACTGAGGGGACACCACAGGGATTGTCCCTTCCTGCTGTGACACTGCCCTGGGGACATCCCCCATTGTGCCCTTCCTGCTGTGACACCTTGGGGACACCTTGGGGACAGCCCTGGGGACATCCCCCATTGTGCCCTTCCTGCTGTGACACTGCAGGGACAGCCCCGGGACAGCCCCCGGTGTCCCCTCCCCGCTGGCACATCCTGGGGACACCTTGGGGACACCGGGATGTGTCCCTGCCAGTCCTGCCCTGAGCCCTGGGGACAGCGAGGGGACGGGGGACGTGAGCCCTTTGTCACCCTGGTGTCACAGCAGGACACGGGAGTGTGGCCCCACTGTCCCTTGGCACCTCCAGTGTCCCCTCCCTGGTGGCAGTGTCACCTCCAGGGTCCCATCCCCAGTGTCACGCCCATGGTGGCCCTGTCCCCTCTGTGGTGGCCGTGTCACCCCCATGGTGGCACTGTCCCCTCCCTGGTGGCACTGTCCCCTCTGTGGTGGCAGTGTCCCCTCCCTGGTGGCAGTGTCACATCCAGGGTCCCATCCCATCACCCGAAGCCACCCCTGGTGACACCGCGGTGTCACCCCCCGTGTCCCCTGCCCAGTGCCCCCCCGTCCCTGTCCCCTCAGGTGACAATAAATGCCATCCCCCCCCACCCGTGTGTGGCTGTCATTGTCCCCTCCCAGGGGACACCGGGGGGGGGGGGTGTCAGGGCCACCCTTGGGGACAATCGCGCTGTCCCCAGGCTGGGGGGGGGGTGGTGGCTTCGCGATGTCCCCAAGGCAGTGACGAGCCAGCGCGGTGTCACCTGGCAGCTTCACTGGGGACGGGGTGGCCTCGTGTCACTGTCACCGGGGTCACACTCGGTGTCACTCGGGTGTCACTCAGTGTCACTCGACAGCTTTATTGGGGGTTGGCCTTGTGTCACTGTCACTCGGGTGTCACTCAACAGCTTTATTGGGGAGGGGGCTGGCCTTGTTGTCACTGTCACCAGGGTGTCACTCGGTGTCACTCAGGTGTCCTGGATGTCACTCGGTGTCACTGTGGTGTCACTTGACAGCTTTATTGTGCGGGGAGGTGGCCTCGCCTCACCGTCACCGGGGTGACACTCGGTGTCACTCTGTATCACTCGGGTGTCACTCAGGTGTCACTCGGTGTCACTCGGGTGTCACTTGGTTCCTCGGGTGTCACTCAGGTGTCACTCGGTTCCTTGGGTGTCACTCGGTGTCACTCAGGTGTCACTCGGTGTCCCAGATGTCACTTGGTGTTTCCAGTGTCACTCGGTATCACTTGGGTGTCCTGGATGTCACTCGGTGTCACTGTGGTGTCACTTGACAGCTTTATTGTGCGGGGGGATGGCCTTGTGTCACCATCACCGGGGTGACACTCGGTGTCACTCTATCATTCGGGTGTCACTCAGGTGTCACTCGGTGTCACTCGGTGTCACTCGGTGTCACTTGGGCATCCTGGGTGTCACTCAGGTGTCACTCGGTTCCTCGGGTGTCACTCGGTGTCCCAGATGCCACTCGGTGTTGCCGGTGTCACTCGCTGTCACTCAGGTGTCCCTCGGTGTCACTTAGGTGTCCCTCGGTGTCACTCGGTGTCACTCGGTGTCGCCAGTGTCACTCAGGTGTCCCCAGGTGTCACTCGGTGCTGGTCGGGTGTCACTTGAAGTCCCTGCTGTCACTCGTTGTCTCCACTGTCCCCTGCTGTCCCCGCTGTGTCCGTGTGTCCCTCGCTGTCCCCGTGTGTCCCTCGTTGTCCCCGCTGTCCCCATGGTGTCCCCGTGTGTCACTCGCTGTCCCCGCTGTCCCCATGGTGTCCCGTGTGTCCCTCGCTGTCCCCGCTGTCCCCGTGTGTCCCATGTGTCACTCGCTGTCCCCGCTGTCCCCGCTGTCCCCGTGGCGCCGTCTCAGCCGTTGCTGCCGCAGCCGCAGGCGCCGCTCGCGCTCAAACTCCTTCATGCGCATCACATAGCTGGGACAGGGGACACGTGTGTCACTGTGTGTCACCGTGTGTCACCGTGTGTCACTGTGTGTCAGTGTGTGTCACCGTGTGTCACTGTGTGTCACTGTGTGTCACTGTGTGTCACCGTGTGTCACTGTGTGTCATCACATAGCTGGGACAGGGGACACCATGTCACCACCGTGTGTCACCACTGTGTCACCATGTCACTGTGTGTCACCACTGTGTGTCACCACCGTGTGTCACCATGTCACTGGGTGTCACCGTGTGTCACTGTGTGTCATCACATAGCTGGGACAGGGGACAGCGTGTCACTGTGTCCCCGTGTGTCACGTGTCACCACTGTGTCACCATGTGTCACTGTGTGTCACCGTGTCACCGTGTCACCACTGTGTCACTGCATGGCACCGTGTCACTGTGTCACCATGTGTCACTGTGTGTCACCCTGTCACCATGTCACCATGTGTCACTATGTGTCACCATTGTCACCACCGACCAGTGGGTGTGGGTGGCACCATGGTGGCCCCATGTCCCTGTCACCCCCCAGACACGTCCCTGTGTCCCCATGTCCCATTCCTCGTGCTGGCAGCTGTCCCAGCCGTGTCCCTCCCATGCCCCCAATGTCCCCCCCATGTCCCCAATGTCCCCAATGTCCCCAATGTCCCCAGTGTCACTCACTCCTGGTGCTGGCAGCTGTCCCAGGCGTGGCGCAGCGCGTGGCACCCCCAGGGCACAGGGAAGTTGTCCCCATGTCCCCAATGTCCCCAGTGTCCCCAGTGTCCCCAGTGTCCCCAGTGTCACTCACTCCTCATGCTGGCAGCTGTCCCAGGCGTGGCGCAGATCATGGCACCCCCAGGGCACAGGGAAGTTGTCCCCATGTCCCCAGTGTCCCCAATGTCCCCAGTGTCCCCAGTGTCACTCACTCCTGGTGCTGGCAGCTGTCCCAGGCGTGGCGCAGCGCGTGGCACCCCCAGGGCACAGGGAAGTTGTCCCGTTGGCAGCGCAGCAGCCGCAGCAGGTGGTGCCCACAGAAATCCCTCTGCTCCAGGGGCACCCGGGCATCCGCGAGCTGGGACGCTGAGGCCACCATCACTGTCACAGAGAGAGGGGACAATGACAGTCAGGGACAGCCAGGGACAGCCAGGGACACCCAGGGACAGCTGGAATGGTGAGGCCACCATCACTGTCACCAGAGAGAGGGGACAATGACAGTCAGGGACACCCAGGGACAGCTGGAATGGTGAGGCCACCAGCACTGTCACAGAGAGAGGGGACAATGACAGTCAGGGACACCCAGGTACACCCAGGGACACGCAGGGACAGCTGGAATACTGAGGCCACCAGCTCTGTCACCAGAGAGAGGGGACAGGGACAGTCAGGGACAGCTGGGCTGCTGAGGCCACCATCACTGTCACCAGAGAGAGGGACAGGGACAGTGAGAGACATTCAGGGACACGCAGGGACACCCAGGGACAGCTGGAATGGTGAGGCCACCATCACTGTCACCAGAGAGAGGGGACAATGACAGTCAGGGACACCCAGGGACAGCTGGGACACCGAGGCCACCATCACTGTCACCAGAGAGGGGACAGAGGGGACAATGAGAGTCAGGGACACCCAGGGACAGCTGGAATGCTGAGGCCACCAGCAGTGTCACCAGAGAGAGGGACCGGGACAGTCAGGGACACCCAGGGACACCCAGGGACACCCAGGGACAGCTGGAATGGTGAGGCCACCATCACTGTCACCATAGAGAGGGGACAATGACAGTCAGGGACACCCAGGGACAGCTGGGCTGCTGAGGCCACCAGCACTGTCACAGAGAGGGGACAGAGGGGACAATGTCAGGGACACTCAGGGACAGCTGGAATGCTGAGGCCACCATGGCTGGGGGACAGAGGAGACAATGTCAGGGACACCAAGGGACACCAGGGACACCCAGGGACACCCCAGAACACCCAGGCACACCCAAGGACACCCAGGGACACCCAAGAACACCCAGGGGCACCCAGGGACACGTGGGCATCCAACAGCTGGGCTGCTGAGGCCACCAAGGCTGGGACACACAGGGACAGAGGGGACAATGTCAGGGACACCCAGGGACACCCAAGGACACCCAGGGGCACCCAGGGACACCAAGGGACATGCGGGCATCCAACAGCTGGGCCACTGAGGCCACCATGGCTGGGACACACAGGGGACAGAGGGGACAATGTCAGGGACACCCAGGGACAGCTGCGCTGCCGAGGCCACCATGGCTGGGACAGAGAGGGGACATTCGAGGACACTCAAGGACATTGGGACAGAGGGGACACTCAAGGACACTCAGGGCCACCCAGCACCCACCCGGGAATGGGGACAAACAGGGGACAGGGTGTGACAGAGCGGGAACACGGGGTGGCAATGCAGGGACAGCGACACTCGTGTGGCACCTGGGGACAGGGGTGTGACAGGGCTGAGGACAGCGGTGGGGACACGGGGGTAGCACCGGGAATCACACGCAGAGGGGGACGCACGGGAGGTCACGCGAGGGCGGGGACACCCCAAGGCCACCGCGCTCCCCCCGTCTCCCCCTGTCCCCGTGTCCCCCTGTCGCGGTGTCCCCGCACTGACCGCGCGGCTGGCGGGCCGGCATGCCCAGCTGGGCGGGGAAGGAGGGCATGTGCAGCGGGTCGGGCTCGGCCTCGGCGTCCCACAGGTAGCGCCGGCCAAGGTGAGCGCCCATGGCGGCGGCGGCGGCTCCAGGCCCGGCCTGGCGGCGGTAAAGATGGCGGCGGAACCGGAAATGCCGCAAACCGGAAGCGGAAGTGGTGGAAGGGCTGTGAAGGGGCGGTGTAAATGGCGGCGGAACCGGAAATGCCGAGAACCGGAAGCGGAAGTGGCGGAAGGGCTGTGAAGGGGAGGCGGCGCAGCGGCGCCCCCTGGCGGTGGGGAGGACCGGAAAGCGTCACTGAGCGCCCCCCAAAAAAAACTCAAAAAAACAAAAAAAAACCAACCCAAAACTTCAAAAAAACCTCTCCAACCCCCCCAGAACAAACTAAAAAAAAAAAACCACAAAAAAGAAAAGAAAAAATCCTCCCAAAAAAACCCCAAAACCCCACAAAAAAACGCTAAAAAAGCCCCAAAACCAAAAAAACAAAACAAACAACAAAAAACCTCACCAAAAAAACACAAAATTAAAAAAAACCCTATCCCCCCAAAACCCAAAAAAATCCCCTTGAAACCCCTAAAAAAACTTTAAAAAAAACCAAACAAACCCCAAAAAAACCTCAAACAAAAACCTCAAAAAAAACTCCAAAAAAAGCCCAAAAAACCCCAACCCCCCCAGAACAAACTAAAAAAACCACAAAAAAAAGAAAAAATCCTCCCAAAATAACCCCAAAACCCCCACAAAAAACACTAAAAAAGCCCCAAAACACAAAAATAAAACAAACAACAAAAAACCTCACCAAAAAAACACAAAATAAAAAAAAACCCTATCCCCCCAAAACCCAAAAAAATCCCCTTGAAACCCCTAAAAAAACTTTAAAAAAAACCAAACAAACCCCAAAAAAACCTCAAACAAAAACCTCAAAAAAAACTCCAAAAAAAGCCCAAAAAACCCCAACCCCCCCAGAACAAACTAAAGAAACCACAAAAAAAAGAAAAAATCCTCCCAAAATAACCCCAAAACCCCCACAAAAAACATTAAAAAAGCCCCAAAAACACAAAAACAAAACAAACCAAAAAACCTCAGCAAAAAAAACCAAAAAAAACCCAAAAGAACCCACCCCCCTCAAAAAAACCCAAAACCCTAAAAAAATCCCCCAGAAACCCCTAAACAAACCTTTAAGACCAAAAAAACCTCCAAAAACAAAAAGAAAACAAAAAACCCCAAAAAACTCCCAAAAAAAACCTTAAAAAACCCTTTAAAAATCTCCCCAAAAAAACCTTAAAAACCCCCAAAAAATCTCCCCATAAAAACCTTAAAAACCCCCAAAAAATCTCCCCATAAAAACCTTAAAAAACCCCAAAAATTCAAAAAAAATCCCAACCCTGCCTTGCAAAAAAAACCCTCGAAAAACCCCAAAAAAATCCCCCCAAACCCCCCAAGAAGCCCCAAACCCCCACCCCAAACTCCCCCAGACCCCAAACCCACCCCAAACTCCCCCAGTCCCCCCAGTCTGGGGTCACACGGGGACAACGATGGCACTGGGGGGGTCCCAGGGTGGTGGCACCAGGGGCACTGGGACATCCCCAGCAGGGGACACCGCGATGTCCCCAAGGGGGTGGCAGGTGTCCTTCTGTCCCCAAGGGGTGGCAGGTGTCCCCACGGGGCTCCAAGGGACACAGGGGACACATTGGGGACACGGAAGCCACCCCAAAATGTCCCCAGGTAAAGAAGAGACGAGGCCACGGGAGTGACAAACGCGGTTTATGGTGACACGAGTGTCCCCAGGGGCCACCTCGGGGACAGGAACAGAGCTGAGGGACACCAAGGAGCTCTGATGTCCCCAAAGGCCACCTCGGGGACAAAACCAAAGGGAACAGAGCGGCTTCGATGTCCCCAAGGGCCACCTAAGCTGAGGGACACCAAGGAGCTCTGATGTCCCCAAGGGCCACCATGGGGACACAAACACAGGTGAGGGACACAAAGTGGCTCCAATGTCCCCAAAGGTCACCTTGGGGACAAGAACAAGGGACACAGAGCAGCTCTGATGTCCCCAAGGGCCACCTAAGCTGAGGGACACCAAGGAGCTCTGATGTCCCCAAAGGCCACCTCGGGGACATAAAAACAGGTGAGGGACATAGCACAGTTCCAATGTCCCCAAAGGTCACCTTGGGGACAAGAACAAGGGACACAGAGCAGCTTTGATGTCCCCAAGGGCCACCATGGGGACACAAACACAGGTGAGGGACACAAAGTGGCTCCAATGTCCCCAAAGGTCACCTTGAGGACAGGAACAAGGGACACAGAGCAGTTCCGATGTCCCCAAGGGCCACCTCAGGGACAGGAACAAGGGACACAGAGCAGCTCTGATGTCCCCAAGGGCCACCTAAGCTGAGGGACACCAAGGAGCTCTGATGTTCCCAAAGGCCACCTCGGGGACACAAGAACAGGTGAGGGACACAGCGCAGTTCCAATGTCCCCAAAGGCCACCATCCCTTGAGGAACGATGAGTGACATGGCTGTGCTGTCCCCATCCCACAATGTCCCTGTCCCCAGTGTCCCCATCTCCAATGTCCCCATCCCACAATGTCCCTGTCCCCAATGTCCCCATCTCCAATGTCCCCATCCCACAATGTCCCTGTCTCCGATGTCCCTGTGTCCCCATCCCTCTCCAGGCCATCCCTGTCCCTCATTGCCATGTCCCTGTGTCCCCATGGCACTGTGTGACAAGGCCACAGTGTCCCCATCCCTCTCCAGGCCCTGTCCCCTCTGTCACAGCCCTGTCCCCTGTGTCCCCATCCTTCTTAGCCCTGTCCCTGTGACACTGTGTGACAAGGCCAGGCTGTCCCTGTCCCTCTCCAGGCTGTCCCCATCCCTCACAGCCCTGTCCCACAGTGTCCCCATCCCTCCCAGCCCCACATCCCCCATGTCCCCATCCCTCTCCAGGCTGTCCCCATCCCTCCCAGCCCCAAGTCCCCATGTCCCCCCTGTGTCTCAGTGTCCCTCCAGGCTGTCACCCCAATCTCAGTGTCCCTCCAGGCTGTCCCCATCCCTCTCCATGCTGTCCCCCCCCCTCACAGCCCTGTTCCACAGTGTCCTCATCCCTCCCACCCCCAAGTCCTGGTGTCCCCCCATGTCTCAGTGTCCCTCCAGGCTGTCCCCACCCTATGTCCCCATGTCCCCCCATGTCTCAGTGTCCCTCCAGGCTGTCCCCATCCCTCTCCAGGCTGTCCCCATCCCTCCCACCCCCAAGTCCTGTTTCCCCCCCTCATCTCAGTGTCCCTCCAGGCTGTCCCCATCCCTCACAGCCCTGTTCCACAGTGTCCCCATCCCTCCCAACCCCACATCCCCCATGTCCCCATCCCTCTCCATGCTGTCCCCCCCTCATCTCAGCGTCCCGCCAGGCTGTCCCCATCCCTCCCACCCCAAGTCCTGGTGTCCCCCCTCATCTCAGCGTCCCTCCGGGCTGTCCCCATCCCTCTCCAGGCTGTCCCCCCATGTCTCTCCAGGCTGTCCCCCCATGTCTCCAGGCTGTCCCCATCCCTCTCCAGGCTGTCCCCCCATGTCTCAGTGTCCCTCCAGGCTGTGCCCATCCCTCTCCAGGCTGTCCCCACCCCTCCCACCCCCAAGTCCTGGTGTCCCCCCCTCATCTCAGCGTCCCTCCAGGCTGTCCCCACCCCAAGTCCCCATGTCCCCCCATGTCTCAGCGTCCCTCCAGGCTGTCCCCATCCCTCTCCAGGCTGTCCCCATCCCTCCCACCCCAAGTCCTGTTTCCCCCCCTCATCTCAGCGTCCCTCCAGGCTCTTGTCGCGGGCGATCACGGCCTCGTCGAACTTGATCATGAGCGTGGTGCCCTTGTGCCAGTGGGCGCTGACGCGGGCGGGGAAGCCGGCGGCGCCCAGCACGGCCTCCAGGAGCCCGGCGGCGAAGGCGGCGCAGTTCAGGGAGCTGTTCTCGCGCGGCACCGACACGAACGTGTTCACCACGGGCTCCCTCTCGATCACGTAGAACGTGCGCTCGTCGTCGTTGGCCTGCTCCAGCTTGTCGGCCTCGCGCCCGAACAGCGCCCGCCACAGCGGGCCCTTGACGAACAGCAGCACCCCCAGCACTTTGGTCTCGCGTCTCCCGGGCCTCTCGCGGGCCACCAGAGCGTCCAGGGCTCGCAGCCCCACGTGGTGGCCCAGCTGGGCCAGGCGGGCCTGCAGCTCGGCCACCGAGGCCACGCGGCGCTGGCAGTACTGGACCAGCTCCGAGAACAGGAGGGCGAAGGCGGCCAGGGAGAGCTCGGAGCGGGGCCGGCCCAGGGCGCGCTCCAGCACCGGGGACTTGCCACGGGTGAAACGGGAGTCCATGGTGGGCTGGGGGGAGAAGTGGGGTCAGGAGGGCAGGAGGGTGGGGTTAGAGGGGGATTTGAGGGGGTTTAGGGGGATCTGAGGGGGTTTAGGGAGGGTCTGAGGGGGTTTAGGGGGGCTCTGAGGGGGCTGAGAGAACGTCTGAAGGGGCTTAGGGAAGGTCTGAGTGG
Organism: Agelaius tricolor; assembly: GCF_023055355.1. Classification (NCBI taxonomy): domain Eukaryota; kingdom Metazoa; phylum Chordata; class Aves; order Passeriformes; family Icteridae; genus Agelaius; species Agelaius tricolor. Next base: position 185,284 of record NW_027269348.1, on the reverse strand, counting down.
TGTAGGGAGGGTCTGGGGGGATTTAGGGAGGGTCTGAGATGGTTTGGGAAGGTCTGAGGGGGTTTAGGGTGGGTCTGAGTAGGTTTAGGGAGGGTCTGAAGCAGTTTAAGGAGGCTCTGAGGGGGTTTAGGGAGGGTCTGAGGGGGTTTAGGGAGGGTCTGAGATGGTTTGGGAAGGTCTGAGGGAGTTTAGGAGGCCTCTGAGGAGGTTAAGGGAGGGTTTGAGGGGGTCTAGGGTGGGTCTGAGGGGATTTAGAGAGGATCTGAGGGGGTTTAGGAAGGGTCTGAAGCAGTTTAAGGAGGCTCTGAGGGGGTTTAGGGAAGGTCTGAGTGGGATTTGAGGGGCTACAGGGGGGTTGCAGGGGATGGAGGGGAGGCTGGAGGGGGATTTTGGCCAGGGAGAGCTCGGAGCGGGGCCGGTCCAGGGCGCGCTCCAGCACCGGGGACTTGCTGCAGGTGAAACGGGAGTCCATGGTGGGCTGGGGGGAGAAATGGGGTCAGGGGGGCAGGAGGGTGGGGCTAGAGGGGATTTAGGGGGGTCTGAGGGGATCTAGGGAGGGTCTGAAGGGGTTTAGGGAGGGTCTGAGGGGGTTTAGGGTGGGTCTGAGCAGGTTTAGGGAGGGTCTGAGGGGGTTTGGGGAGGGTCTGAGGGGGTTTAGGGAGGGCTTGAGGGGGTTTAGGGAGGGTCTGAGGGGGTCTAGGGAGGGTCTGAGGGGATTTAGGGAGGGCTTGAGGGGGCTGAGAGAACATCTGAAGGGGTTTAGGGAGGGTCTGAAGCAGTTTAAGGAGGATCTGAGGGGGTTTAGGGTGGGTCTGAGAGGGTTTAGGGGGGCTCTGAGGAGGATTAGGGAGGGTTTGAGGGGGTTTAGTGTGGGTCTGAGGGGGTTTAGGGAGGGTCTGAGGGGGTTTAGGGAGGATGTGAAGCAGTTTAAGGAGGCTCTGAGGGGCTCTAGGGAGGGTCTGAGGGGGTTAGGGAGGGTCTGAGGGTGTTTAGGGAGGGTCTGGGTGGGTCTAGGGAGGGTCTGGAGGGATTTAGGGAGGGTCTGAGCAGGTTTTGGGAGGATCTGAGGAGGTTAAGGGAGGGTCTGAGGGGGTTTAGGGAGGGTCTGAGAGGGTTTAGGGATAATCTGAGGGGGTTTAGGGAGATGTGAGGGGGTTAGGGAGGGTCTGAAGCAGTTTAAGGAGGCTCTGAGGGGGTTTAGGGTGGGTCTGAGGGGGTTTAGGGAGGGTCTGATGGGATTTGAGGGGGTACAGGGGGGTTGAAGGGGGTAGGGGGCAACCAGACTGGGCAAAAGCAGGGGCTGAGGGGCTTTAGGGGGGCTCTGAGGGGGTTTAGGGGATGTCTGAGAGGGTTTAGGGAGAGTCTGAGGGGCTTTAGGGGGGCTCTGAGGGGGTTTAAGGAGGGCTTGAGGGGGCTGAGAGAACGTCTGAAGGGGTTTAGGGAAGGTCTGAGTGGTGTTGGGAGGGTCTGGGGGGATTTAGGGAGGGTCTGAGAGGGTTTGGGAAGGTCTGAGGGGGTTTAGGAGGCCTCTGAGGGGGTTTAGGGAGGGTCTGGGCAGGTTTAGGGTCGGTCTGAGAAGGTTTAGGGAGGGTCTGAGGGGGTTTAGGGATAATCTGAGGGCCTTTAGGGAGGGTTTGAGGAGGTTAAGGATAATCTGAGGTGGTTTAGGGAGGGTCTGAGGTGGTTTAGGGAGGGTCTGAGGGGGTTTAGGGAGGGTCAGAGAAGGTTTGGGAAGGATCTGAGGTGGTTTGGGGAGGGTCTGAGGGGGATTTGAGTGGGTCTGAGGGGGTTAAGGGAGGGTTTGAGAGGGTTTAGGAAGGGTCTCAGTGGGTTTAGGGAGATCTGAGGGGGTCTAGGAAGGGTCTGAGGGGGTTTGGGGAGGGTCTGAGGGGGTCTAGGGAGGGTCTGAGGGGGTTTAGGGAGGGCTTGAGGGGGCTGAGAGAACGTCTGAAGGGGTTTAGGGAGGGTCTGAAGCAGTTTAAGGAGGATCTGAGGGGGTTTAGGGTGGGTCTGAGCGGGTCTAGGGAGGGTCTTAGAGGGTTTAGGGATAATCTGAGGGGGTTTAGGGTGATCTGAGGGGGTCTAGGAAGGGTCTGAAGCAGTTTAAGGGGGGTCTGAGGGGGTTTAGGGAGGGTCTGAGTGGGATTTGAGGGGCTACAGGGGGGTTGAAGGGGGTAGGGGGCAACTAGAGTGGGCAAAAGCAGGGGCTGAGGGGGTTTAGGGAGGGTCTGAGAGGGTTTAGGGAGGGTCTGAGGGGGTTTAGGGAGGGTCTGAGGGGCTTTATGGGTATCTGAGAGGGTTTAGGGTCGGTCTGCGGGAGCTTAAGGAGGGTCTGGGGGGTTTAAGGTCGGTCTGAGAGGGTTTGAAGAGGGTCTGAGGGGCTTTATGGGGATCTGAGGGGGTTTAGGGTCGGTCTGAGAGAGTTTGAGGAGGGTCTGAGGGGCTTTATGGGGATCTGAGGGGGTTTAGGGTCGGTCTGAGAGGGTTTGAGGAGGGTCTGGGGGGTTTAAGGTCGGTCTGAGAGGGTTTGAAGAGGGTCTGAGGGGCTTTATGGGGATCTGAGGGGGTTTAGGGTCGGTCTGAGAGGGTTTGAGGAAGGTCTGGAGGGGTTTAGGGTCGGACTGAGGGGGTTTAGGAAGGGTCTGAGGGGGTTCAGGGTCGGTCTGCGGGAGCTTAAGGAGGCTCTGGGGGGGGTTAGGCCGGGTCTGAGGGGGTCCCGAAGGCTCCGGGGGTCTCTGAGGGCTCCCGCTCCCTCCGCAGCGCTCGGGGATGGCGGAGCCGCGGCAACGCCCACAGGAGGAGCGGGAGGCACCGGCAGGGTCTGGGGGCACGGCCGGGGCGCTCCCGGTGCCCGCGGATGGACGGAGGGACCCCAAAAACCCCCCCGGGACCCCTCGGGACCGACCTGAGGCGATCGCGGTGCTCCGCACGACACCGCCGTAACGCGGCCGTAAAGCGACAGCGCCGTAAAGCGCTGGGAGCGCGGCCTGCGCGGAGGGCGGGGCTATGCCAGTGAGGCCACGCCCCTTGAGTGAAGCCACGCCCCCTCAGTGAAGCCACGCCCTCTTCGGTGAAGCCACACCCCCTCGGTGAAGCCATGCCCTCCTCGGTGAAGCCACACCCCCTCGGTGAAGCCACGCCCTCTGAGTGAAGCCACGCCCCCCCGGGGGACAGGGCGGGGACATTGGGGACATTGGGGACAGCTGGTGGCACCGTGAGCCCCCCCCCTCCCCCGCCCCGCCCCCCCGGAACACCTGGGCCGCCAGCTGGGCTGGGGGAGGGGCGCGGATCGGCAATGACGTCATTGCGGGGAGGGGGGGAGGGGCGCGGGGTGACCCCCCCCGGGGACACCTGGGACAGGGGACGGGGGGGGGGAGGGGGCACCCCCCGGGTCACTCGGGACAGCCCCGGTGCCACCCCAATGTCCCCAATGTCCCCAAACATCCCCAATGTCCCCCCAGTGTCCCCTCCGGTGCCATCCCAGTGCCCCCCAGTGTCCCCATTGCCCCCCAGTGTCCCCCCAGTATCTCCCAGTGTCCCCAGTGCCCCCTTAGTGCCACCCCAACACCCCAATGTCCCCAGTGTCCCCCAGTGTCCCCAGTGCCACCCCAATGTCCCTATTGTCCCCACATGTCCCCAGTGCCCCCCAATGTCCCCCCTGTGTCACTCGTGCCACCCCCAGTGTCACCCCCAATGTCACCCCGGTGTCCCCAATGTCCCCCCAATGTCTACAGTGCCCCCCAGTGCCCCTAATGTCCTCCCAGTGTCCCTTCAGTGTCCCCCAATGTCCCCCCAGCGTCACCAGTGCCCCCCCAGTGCCATGCCAGTGTCACCTCAGTGTCCTCCAATTGTCCCCTTGTGTCCCCCCGTGTCACCTCATTGTCCCCAATGTCCCCCCAATGTCTCCCAGTGTCCCCAGTGCCACCCCAATGTCCCCCAGTGTTCCCCCAGTGCACCCAGTGCCACCCCAATTGTCCCCCAGTGTCCCACTGTCCCCCCAGTGTCCCCTGGCTCTCCCCAATATCCCCCAATATCCCCTCAGTGTCCCTAAATGTCCCCAATGTCCCCTCAATGTCCCCGCTGTCCCCAGTGTCCCCCCAGTGTCCCCTCAGCGTCCCCTCAGTGTCCCCTCAGTGCCCCCCCAGTGTCCCCAGTGTCCCCTCCCGTCCCTCGGGGCCATCCCCAGCTCTCTCCCCTGTGTCCCTGCTGTCCCCTGTCCCAGCCCTTGGGGACAGCGCTGTCACCGCGGCCCCAGGGCCATCCACGGGGGGTCCTGGGTCCCTCTGCGTCCCCAGTGTGTCCCCAATGTGTCCCCAATGTCCCTCTATGTCCCTCCTTTGTCCCCAGTGTCCCCAATGTCCCCAATGTCCCCTCAGTGTCCCTCCTTTGTCCCCACTGTCCCCTCACTGTCCCCTCAGTGTCCCCTCTATGTCCCCAATGTCCCTCTGTGTCCCTCAGTGTCCCCTCTATCCCTTCTGTGTCCCCTGTTGTCCCTCTGTGTCCTCAATCCCCATCTGTGTCCCTCTGTGTCCCCTCAGTGTCCCCTATGTCACCTCTGTGTCCCCTCAGTGTCCCCTCCCCATCCTTTCTGTGTCCCCTGTCCCCAATGTCCCTCAGTGTCCCCTCTCTGTCCCCTGTGTCCCCTCTGTGTCCCCTCTGTCCCTCCTTTGTTCCCAATGTCCCCTCAGTGTCCTCAGTCTCCCCAATGTCCCCAACTCCCCACTGTCCACAATGTCCCCTCCATGTCCCTGTGTCCCCTCTGTGTCCCCTGAGTGTCCCCAATGTGTCCCCAATGTCCCCAATGTCCCCAATGCCCCCAGTGTCCCCCAATGTCCCCCCAATGTCCCCAATGTCCCCACTGTCCCCCAATGTCCCCCCAATGTCCCCAATGTCCCCATTGTCCCCACAATGTCCCCCCAGTGTCCCCACTGTTCCCCCGTGTCCCTGTCCCGAGGTGGGGTTGATTGGGTGTAATTAATTAACCGCCATTGTTGATGGGTGTAATTCATTAAGAGCCATTTTGGAGGGGTGTAATTAATTAAGAACCATTTTTGATGGGTGTAATTAATTAAGCGCCATTTTCGATAGGTGTAATTAATTAAGCGGTGTTGTTAATGGGTGTAATTAATTAAATGCCATTTTCGATGGGTGTAATTCATTAAGAGCTGTTGTTAATGGGTGTAATTCATTAAACGCCATTTTTTATGGGTGTAATTAATTAAAAACTATTTTCAATGGCTGTAAATAATTAAGAACCATTTTTGATAGGTGTAATTAATTAACCGCCATTTAGATGGGTGTAATTAATTAAGCGCCATTTTCGATGGGTGTAACTAATTATAAGCGATTTTTGATGGGTGTAATTCATTAAGAACCATATTCAATGGGTGTAATTAATTAAGAACCATTTTGATAGGTGTAATTAATTAAGAACCATTGTTGATGGGTGTAATTATTAAAAGCGATTTTCGATGGGTGTAATTAATTAAGAGCTGTTGTTAATGGGTGTAATTAATTAAACGCCGTTTTCGATGGGGGTAATTCATTAAGAGCTGTTGTCGATGGGTGTAATTAATTAAAAACAATTTTCAATGGCTGTAAATAATTAAGAACCATTTTTGATAGGTGTAATTAATTAACCGCCATTTTCGATGTGTGTAATTAATTAAGCACCATTTTGGATGGGTGTAACTAATTAAGCGCCATTGTCGATGGGTGTAATTAATTAAGAACCATTTTTGATAGGTGTAATTAATTAAGAACCGTTGTTAATGGGTGTAATTAATTAAAAGCGATTTTCCATGGGTGTAATTAATTAAGAGCCAATTTTGATGGGTGTATTTAATTAAAAACCATTTTCGATGGCTGTAAATAATTAATAACCATTTTTATAGGTGTAATTAATTAAAAAAAAAATTTCGATGGATGCAATTAATTAAGCGCCATTTTGGATGGGTGTAATTCATTAAGAGCCGCCGTTCATGGGTGTAATTAATTAAACGCCGTTGTTGATGGTGTAATTAATTATGCACAATTTTCGATGGGTGTAAATAATTAAGGACCATTTTCGATGGGTGTAATTAATTAAACACCGTTTTCGATAGGTGTAATTAATTAAGAGCTGTTGTTAATGGGTGTAATTAATTAAACACCATTTTCGATAGGTCTAATTAATTAAGAGGTGTTGTTAATGGGTGTAATTAATTAAACACCGTTTTCGATGGGGGTAATTCATTAAGAGCTGTTGTCGATGGGTGTAATTAATTAAAAACAATTTTCAATGGCTGTAAATAATTAAGAACCATTTTTGATAGGTGTAATTAATTAACCGCCATTTTCGATGGGTGTAATTAATTAAGCGCCATTGTCGATGGGTGGAACTAATTAAGCGCCATTGTCGATGGCTGTAAATAATTAAGAACCATTTTTGATAGGTGTAATTAATTAAGAACCGTTGTTAATGGGTGTAATTAATTAAAAGCGATTTTCCATGGGTGTAATTAATTAAGAGCCAATTTTGATGGGTGTAATTAATTAAAAACCATTTTCGATGGCTGTAAATAATTAATAACCATTTTTATAGGTGTAATTAATTAAAAAAAAAATTTCGATGGATGCAATTAATTAAGCGCCATTTTGGATGGGTGTAATTAATTAAACGCCGTGGTTGATGGTGTAATTAATTATGCACAATTTTCGATGGGTGTAAATAATTAAGAACCATTTTGGATGGGTGTAATTAATTAAGCGCCATTCTAGTTGGGTGTAATTAATTAAGAGCCGTGGTCGGTGTGTGTAATTCATTAAGCGCCATTTTTAATGGGTGTAATTAATTAAGTGCCATTTTTAATGGGTGTAATTAATTAAGCGCCATTTTGGATGGGTGTAATTCATTAAGCGCCATTTTTGATGGGTGTAATTCATTAAGAGCCATTTTGGATGTCTGTAATTAATTAAGCGCCATTTTGGATGGGTGTAATTCATTAAGAGCCATTTTGGATGTCTGTAATTCATTAAGCGCCATTTTTGATGGGTGTAATTCATTAAGCGCCATTTTGGATGTCTGTAATTAATTAAGCGCCATTTCGTTAATTGCTCGCGGCTGCCAGGGGGGGATTGGGGACACGGGGGGGTGCAGGGGGGGACATGGGGGGGACACTGGGGGGGACACGGGGACAACGGGGACCGAACAGGGACCCCACAGCACCCATAGGACCCCATAGGGACCCCAGAGCACCCACAGGGACCCCACAGACCCCAGAGCACCCATAGGGACCCCATGGGGACCCACGGAGACCCCACAGCGCCCATGGGATCCCCGTGACGCCCACGGGGATCTCATGGGCGCCCCACAGCACCCATAGCGATCCCACAGACCCCACGGCACCCATGGGAACCTCACGGGGACCCCACAGACACCCACAGCGCCCACAGCACCCATAAACCCCACAGCGCCCACGGGGACCCCATGGGAACCCTACAGCACCCACAGGGACCCCACAGCACCCATGGGAACCTCATGGAGACCCCACAGCACTCAGGACCCCACAGAGATCCCACAGAGATCCCACAGGGACCTCATGGGGACCCTACAGCACCCACAAACCCCAGAGTACCCACGGGGACCCCCATGAAGACCCCACAGCACCCACAGCGACCCCACAGCACCCATGGGAACCCCATGGGAACCCACGGGGACTCCATGGAGACCCCACAGCACCCATGGGACCCCCCGGGGACCCCGCAGCCCCCGCGGCCGCTGTTGGCACACGCGGCACCCATGGGTGCTTCCCCCCCGCTCCCATCACCCGCGTGTCCCCCCCGCAATGTCCCCCCCCGTGTCCCCCCCCGTGTCCCCCCCCCAATGTCCCCTCCGTGTCCCCTCCCCCGTGTCCCCCCCCGTGTCCCCCCCCGTCCCCGCTGTCCCCCCCCCGCCCCGCTCGTGTCGCTCCCCGTGTCCCTTTCGTGTCCCCCCCCGTCCCTGTGTCCCCTCACCGCTGTCCCCTCCCCAATGTCCCCCCCTCTCTTCCCCTGTCCCACCCGTGTCCCTCCCACGTCCCCCAATGTCCCCTCCCCATGTCCGTGTCCCCGCTGTCCCCCCATCCCCGTGTCCCTCCCCGTCCCTGTGTCCCTTCACCTCTGTCCCCACCCCAATGTCCCCGCCTTGTCCCCAATGTCCCCCCGTGTCCCCCCCCGTGTCCCCCTGTCCCCTCACCGCTGTCCCCTCCCCAATGTCCCCCCGTGTCCCCCCCCCCGCATCCCCCGGTCTCCACCGTCCCCTCCCCAATGTCCCCCCCCCCGGTCCCCGTGTCCCCCCCACGTCCCCCAGTGTCCCCTCCCCGTGTCCGCGTTCCCGCTGTCCCCTTGTCCCCCCCAATGTCCCCCAATGTCCCGCCCCCTGTCCCCCCGCTGTCCCACCCGTGTCCCCGCAGTGTCCCCTCCCCGCTGTCCCCCCCCCAATGCCCCTCGTGTCCCTCCCCGTGTCGCCCGCTGTCCCCTCCTGTCCCCTCCTGTCCCTCCTGTCCCCGTGTCCCCCCCGTGTCCCCCCGTGTCCCCCCCGTGTCCCTCCCCTGTCCCTCGCTGTCACCCCTGTCCCCGTGTCCCTGCTGTCCCACCCCTATCCCCAGTGCCCCCCTCGTCCCTGTGTCCCCCCCACCCCTCCCTGTCCCCTCCTGTCCCCCTGTCCCCCCCTGTCCCTGTCCCCCCGTCCCTCCCATCTCCCCTGTCCCCTCCTGTCCCTGTCCCCCTCCCCTGTCTCCCGCATCCCTCCCTGTCCCCTCCTGTCCCCGTGTCCCCCCCCGTGTCCCCCCCGTCCCTGTCCCCCCGTTTCCCCCCCCGTCCCTGTCCTTCCTCGTGTCCCCTCCTGTCCCCGTGCCCCCCCCCGCCATGTCCCCCCATGTCCCCCAGGGTCCCCCTGTCCCCCCCGTCCCCTCCTCTCCGCGTGTCCCCCCCCGTCCCCCCTGTCCTCCCCTGTCCCTTTGTCGCCCCCCCCATCCCCTCTCCGCTTGTCCCCCCGTGTCCCCCCCGGTGTCCCCCCCGTCCCTGCTGTCCCCTCCCCAATGTCCCCCCCGTCCTCTCCCCAATGTCCCCCGTGTCCCCCCGTGTCCCTGCTGTCCCCCCCGTCCCCCCCGTGTCCCCCCCGTGTCCCCCCCGTCCTCTCCCCAATGTCCCCCGTGTCCCCCCCGTGTCCCCTGCTGTCCCCCCACCGTGCCCCCCCCCGTTCCCACCGTGTCCCCCCCTGTGCCCTCATCGCTGTCCCCACCCCAATGTCCCCCCGGTAGCCCCCCCCGTGTCCCCCCCGTATCCCCCCGTGTCCCCGCTGTCCCCCCCGTGTCCCCCCCCGTCCCCGCTGTCCCCCATGTCCCCCCCTGTCCCCGCTGTCCCCCCCGTGTCCCCCCCTGTCCCCGCTGTAGCCCCCCCGTGTCCCCCCCTGTCCCCGCTGTAGCCCCCCCGTGTCCCCCCGTGTCCCCTCCCCTGTCCCCGCTGTCCCCCCCGTGTCCCCCCCTGTCCCCAGCTGCCATAAGAGGCCCCTCGGGGGCCGCTCCCCCCACCCGCCATGGCGGCCCCGGGGGGCTCCGAGCCCGAGCGCAACGCGGTGAGGGGGGACAGGGGGGACACAGGGGGGACACAGGGGGGACAGGGGGGACACAGGGGGGACATAGGGGGGACACAGGGGGGACACAGGGGGGACGGGGGGCACAGGGGGGACACAGGGGGGACCGGGGGACACCGGGGGGACACAGGGGGGACAGGGGGGACACAGGGGGGACACAGGGGGGACACAGAGGGGACCGGGGGGCACAGGGGGGACACAGGGGGGACCGGGGGGACACAGGGGGGACAGGGGGGCACAGGGGGGACAGGGGGGACACAGGGGGCACCGGGGGTACCGGGGGACACCGGGGGGACACAGGGGGGACCGGGGGGACACAGGGGGGACACAGGGGGGACCGGGGGGACAGGGGGGACCGGGGGGACCGGGGGACACAGGAGGAACACAGAGGGGACCGGCGGGACACAGGGGGGACCGGGGGGCATCGGGGGGACCGGGGGGACACAGGGGGGGCACAGGGGACACGGGGGGGACCGGGGGGCACCGGGGGGCACAGGGGGGACACGGGGGGGGTTGGATCTGGGGGGGGCCCCCGGGGGGGGTTTGGGGGTACCCCTGAGGGAGGGGTTGGGGTCTCGGGGGGGCACAGGGGGGGTTGGGGGGTACCCCTGGGGGGCGTTTGGGGGGCCTGGGGGCGCCCCTGGCTGGGGTTTGGGGGCGTCTGGGGGGACTCCTGGGGGTTTTGGGGTATCCCCGGGGGGATTTTGGGGGTTCGGGTCTATTCTTGGGGGGGTTTTGGGGTATCCCCGGGGGGATTTTGGGGGTTCGGGTCTATTCTTGGGGGGGTTTGGGGTATCCCCGGGGGGGGGATTTAGGGGGACCCCTGGGAGGGGTTTTGGGGTCTCGGGGGGGCACAGGGGGGTCTGGGGGTGCCCCTGGGGGGGTTTTGGGGACCCCTGAGGGGGGTTTTGGGTATCCCCGGGGGGATTTTGGGGGTTCGGGTCTATTCTTGGGGGGGTTTTGGGGTATCCCCAGGGGGATTTTGGGGGTTCGGGGTTATCCTCGGGGGGGTTCGGGGGCTCCCCTGGGTGCGTTTTGTGGGTCTGGGGGTGCCCCTGAGGGGGGGTTGGGGTCTCAGAGGGGCACGGGGGACACCCCATGGGACGGTTTTGGGGTTGGGGGTACCCCAGGGGGATTTTGGGGTATCCCGGGGGGATTTTGGGGTATCCCCGGGTATCACCGAGGCTGCCCCCCACATTTGGGGGTCACCGGGGGTGGGGGCGGTGCAAGGGGGCGGGGCTTCTGTTGGGGGGGGGGGTCCTCAGAGCGGGGGGGGTCCCGGGACAGGAGGGGTTCCCTGTTTTGGGGGGTCCCTGTTTGTTTTGGGCGGGTCCCTGTTTTGGGGTTCTCTGGTTTTGGGGTTCCCTGTTTGTTTTTGGGGGGAGGGTCCCTGTTTTGGGGGTTCCCTGATTTGGGGTTGTCTGTTTTTGGGGTTGCCTGGTTTTGGGGTTCCCTGTTTGTTTTGGGGGGGTCCCTGTTTGTTTTGGGGGGGTTCCCTGTTTGTTTTGGGGGGTCCCTGTTTGGGGGTTCCCTGTTTTGGGGGGGGGGTCTCTCTTTTGGGGTTCCCTGTTTTTGGGGGGGGGGCTCTCTGACTCTCTCTGTGCCCACAGGGGGGGTCCCCGGCAGAGGGGGGGTCCCCCGAACAGGAGGGGTTCTTCTCGCTGCTGAGCTCCGTGCAGGGAACGCGGATGGACGAACAGCGCTGCAGCCTGGGGGGGGGCACCGGTGAGGGACAGACGGACGGACAGGGGACAGGGGGGGGGACAGGGGGACGGGGGGACGGGGGGGGGACAGAGGGGGGACAGAGGGGGGACAGACGGACAGACGGACAGACAGGGGACAGGGGGACAAAGGGACAGGGGGGGACAGAGGGGGCACAGAGGGACAGGGGGACAGATGGACAGACGGACAGACGGGGACAGGGGGACAAAGGGACAGGGGGACAGGGGTAGAGAGGGGGACGGGGGGACAGAGAGGGACAGAGGGACAGGGGGACAGAGGGACGGGGGGACAGAGGGACAAATGGACGGGGGGACAGTGGGGGACAGAGGGGGGGACAGGGGGACAGAGGGGGTGGCACGGGTGAGGGACAGAGGGGGGAGCGCATATGGGGACACAGGGGACACCGGGGGGGACACACCGGGGACAGCAGGGGGACACCAGGGCGGGCACGGGTGAGGGGACACCAGGGGTCCATGAGATGCCCACGGTGACCCGAGGGTCCCCAAGGGTGCCCACGGTGACTCGAGGGTCCCCAAGGGTGACTCGAGGTGCCCATGGGTGCCTCTGGTGACTCGAATGTCCCCGAGGTGCCCATGGGTGCCCATGGTGTCCCCAGGGTGCCCATGGTGACCTGGGAGGTCCCTGGGAGATCCGAGGGTCCCCAAGGTGCCCATGGAGACCTGAGGTGTCCCTGGTGTCCCCTGGGTGCCCTTGGTGACTCGAGGGTCCCCAAGGGTTCCCCTGGTACCCCTGGGTGCCCCATGTGTGCCCCTGGCACCCCCTGTGTGTCCCTGGTGACTCGAGGGTCCCCAAGGGTGACCTGGATGTCCCCTGGGTGTCCCCGAGGTGCCCCATGGGGTGCCCACGTGTGCTCCTGGTGACCCAGATGTCCTCTGGGTACCCCCCTGGTGTCCCCTGGGTGCCCCTGGTACCCCCTAGGTACCCCATGGGGTGTCCCTGAGGTGCCCATGTGTGCCTAATGGGTGCCCCATGTGACCCTGGTGTCACCTGGGATGTCCCTGGGTGTCCCTGGTGACCCCGAGGTGCCCATGGGTGGTCCAAGGGTGTCCCTGGGTGCCCCACGTGTGCCCCTGGTGACTCGAGCGTTCCCAAGGGTGCCCCTGGTACCCCCTGGGTGCCCCTGGTGGCCCATGGGTGCTCCTGGTGACCCTGATGTCCCCGAGGTGCCCCTGGTGACCCAGGTGACTCCAAGGTGCCCCTGGTGTCCCCTGGGTGTCCCCTGGGTGTCCCCGAGTGCCCCTGGGTACCCCTTGTGACCTGAGGTGCCCCGTGGGATGCCCCTGGTGACCCCTGGCTGCCCCTGGGGTGCCCTTGGTGACTCGAGGGTCCCCTGGTACCCCGTGTGCCCCCTGTGTGCCCCTGGTACCCCCTGGGTGCCCCTGGTACCCCTGGGTGTCCCTGGGTGTCCCTGGGTGCCCCAGGTGACTCCAAGGTGCCCCTGGTGTCCCCTGGGTGTCCCCGAGTGCCCCTGGGTACCCTTGGTGCCACCTGGGTGCCCCATGTGTGCCCCTGGTGACTCGAGGGTCCCCGAGGGTGCCCCTGGTACCCCCTGGGTGCCCCCTGTGTTCCATGGGGTGTCCCTGGTGTCCCATGGGTGCCCCTGGTGACTCGAGGGTCCCCGAGGGTGCCCCTGGTACCCCCTGTGTGCCCCTTGTGTTCCGTGGGGTGCCCCTGGTACCCCTGGGTGCCCCATGTGTGTCCCTGGTGACTCGAGGGTCCCTGAGGGTGTCCCTGGGGTGTCCCTAGTGACTCGAGGGTCCCCGAGGTGCCCCTGGTGTCCCCGGGGTGCCCCTGGTGACTCGAAGGTCCCCGAGGGTGACCCTGGTGCCCCCTGTGTGTCCCTTGTGTTCCATGGGTGCCCCTGGTACCCCTGGGTGCTTCATGTGTGCCCCTGGTGCCCCCTGTGTGCTCCTTGTGTTCCATGGGGTGCCCCTGGTGACTCGAGGGTCCCTGAGGGTGTCCCTGGTGACTCGAGGGTCCCCGAGGTGCCCCCTGTGACCCTGGGGTGTCCCTGGTGACTCGAGGGTCCCTGAGGGTGCCCCTGGTATCCCCTGGGTGCCCCCGGTGTTCCATGGGGTGTCCCTGGTGTCCCATGGGTGTCCCTGGTGACTCGAGGGTCCCCGAGGTGCCCCCTGTGACCCCGTGTCCCCTCCCCCCCCGCAGGAGGAGGGGTCTCGGAGGCGGCGCCCCCCGAGTTGGCCTCGCTGCTGGACATGGTGGCGAACACGCAGGGGCGCAGGATGGACGAGCAGCGCCTGCCCGTGCCCAGGCTGCCCGGCTTTGGCACCGGGGGGGCACAGGTGGGCATGGGGGGGTACCTGGGGGGCACAGGTGGGCATGAGGGGGCACCGGGGGGTACCTGGGGCTGCCCGTGCCCGGGTGCCAGGGTTTGGCACCATGGGGGCACAGGTGGGCATGAGGGGGGTACCTGGGGGGCACAGGTGGGCACGGGGGGGCACCTGGGCAGGTATTGGGGGGTACAGGGTGGGTACAGAGACTGCAGGGGTTGCCCATGCCAAGGTGCCAGGGTTTGGCACCGGGGGGGCACAGATGGGCATGAGGGGGTACCTGAGGGGCACAGGTGGGCACGGGGGGTACCTGAGGGGTACCTGGGGCCGCCCGTGCCCAGGTGCCAGGGTTTGGATCAGGAGGGCACAGGTGGGCACGGGGGGGTACCTGGGGGCACTTGGGGACACCCAAGGCCTGGGGGGGGACACTTGGGGACACCCAGGGCGGGCATTTGGGGACACCCAGGGTGGGCACTGGGGGCATTTGGGGACACCCAGGGTGGGCACTGGGGGCATTTGGGGACACCGGGGGGCACTGGGGGCATTTGGGGACACCGGGGGGCACTGGGGGCATTTGGGGACACCCAGGGTGGGCACTGGGGGCATTTGGAGACACCGGGGGGCACTGGGGGCATTTGGGGACACCCCGGATGGGCACTGGGGGCATTTGGGGACACCGGGGGGCACTGGGGGCATTTGGAGACACCCAGGGTGGGCACTGGGGGCATTTGGGGACACCCCGGATGGGCACTGGGGCTGGGGGCACCCCCGGGCACCCCATGAGTGCCCCCCCCCCCCCTCCTGTGCCCGCAGGACTGAGACCCCTCCGGACACCCCTGGACACCCCTGGACACCCCCAGGAACCGCCCGGGACCCCCAAGGACCCCCCCGGCCCCGCCCCTCCCCCGCTGTGTCCCCAATAAAGCCCCGAGCACCAGGGGTGGCACCATTGGGGACACAGGGGTGGCACCGGGGGGTGGCACCATTGGGGACACGGGGGGTGGCACTGAGCGGGGACATTGGGGACATGGGGGTGGCACCGGGGGTGGCACCACTGGGGACACGGGGGTGGCACCATTGAGGACACTGGGGGTGGCACTGAGGATGGCACTGGGGGTGACACCATTGGGGACACGGGGGTGGCACTGAGGATGGCACCGGGGGTGAGTGACACTCGTGGGGACACTGGGGACACGGGGGTGGCACCGGGGGTGAGTGACACTCATGGGGACCTTAAGGACAAGGGGTGGCACCGGGGGTGGCATTGACACCTCTGGGGGTGGCACCGGGGGTCACACTCATGGGGACCTTGGGGACACAGGGGCACACCAGGGGTGAGTGACATCCATGGGGACATTGGGGACACGGGGGTGGCACTGGGGGTGGCATTGGGCAATGGGGTGGCACTGACACCTCTGGGGGTGGCACCAGGGGTGAGTGACACCCATGGGGACATTAGGGACACGGGGTGGCACCAGGGGTGACACCAGGCAGGGGTTGGCACTGGGGGTGGCATCGGGGGTGACACCCGTGGGGACCTTGGGGACACGGGGGTGGCACTGGGGGGTGGCACTGACACCTCTGGGGGTGGCACCAGGCAGGGGGGTGACACTGGGGGGTGGCACTGGGGGATGGCACTGGGGGTGGTGTCGAGGGTGGCACCGAGGGTGACACTGGGGGTGGCACTGGGCACAGGGGTGGCACCGGGGGGTGACACCTGTGGGGACCCTGGGGACATGGGGGTGGCACCGGGGGTGGCACCAAGAGACAAGGACAGCACTCAGGTGACATCGAGGGACACAGGACACCCGCGGGGGTGGCACCAGGGGACACCGAGGGGCACAGGTGGCACTAAGGGACGGCAGTGCCACCCTGGTGCCACCCTGCGGGCAGAGCCAGCGCCATTTATTGGGGTGGGGACAGCCGGGGGTGGCACCTGTCCCCAAACGTGTCCCCAAACGTGTCACACACACGTCACACGCACGTCACACCTGTCACGTGTGTCACACGTGTCACACGCGTCCCCAGCAGAGCAGGGACACGGGGGTGGCCACGCGGCCGTGGTGGCATCAGGCAGGACACGCGTCCCCTGTGCCACCAACACGGGCACAGCCCCGGCCACGCGCGGCATCGGCGGGGACAGAGGGGGACAGAGGGGGACAGAGGGGACAGAGGGGACAGAGGGGGACAGAGGGGACAGAGGGGGACAGAGGGGGACAGAGGGCGCTGGCACTGTCCCCTCTGTCACCAACACGGTGACAGCAATGCCATCAACTGCTGCCACTGTCTCTTGTCGCCAACACAGTGACAGCGAGTGACACCGGCTGTTGTCACTGTCACCAACACACAGCGAGTGACAGCGGGTACTGTCATTGTCACCAACACAGCCACAGTGTGTGACACCGGCTGTTGTCATTGTCACCAACACGGTGACAGTGAGTGACATTGGCTGCTGTCACTGTCACCAACACACAGCGAGTGACATTGGCTGTTCTCACTGTCCCCTTTGTCACCAACACGGTCACAGTGATACCATCAACTGCTGTCACTGTGTCTTGTCACCAACACACTCAGAGTGTGTGACACCAGCTGCTGTCACTGTCACCAACACTGTCACCAACACAGCCACAGTGTGTGACACTGGCTGTTGTCACTGTCACCAACACACAGCGAGTGACAGCGGGTACTGTCATTGTCACCAACACAGCCACAGTGTGTGACACTGGCTGTTGTCATTGTCACCAACACGGTGACAGCGAGTGGCACCGGCTGCTGTCACTGTCCCCTCTGTCATCAACAAGATCACAGTGTGTGACACCGGCTGCTGTCACTGTCACCAACATGGTCACACTGTGTGAGGCTGGCTGCTGTCACACATCCCTTCTGTCACCCCAACACTGTCACAGCGTGTGACACCGGCTGCTGTCACTGTCACCAACACACTCACAGCGAGTGACATTGGCTGCTGTCACTGTCCCCTCTGTCACCAACACTGTCACAGCGATGCTGTTGATGCCATCAGCTGTTGTCACATGTCCCCTTTGTCACCAAGGCAGCCACAGTGAGTGACACCGGCTGCTGTCCCCTCTGTCACCAACACTGTCACCAATGCTGTCACAGCGTGTGACACCGGCTGCTGTCACTGTCCCCTCTGTCACCAACACTGTCACCAACGCTGTCACAGCGTGTGACACCGGCTGCTGTCCCCTCTGTCACCAACACTGTCACCAATGCTGTCACAGTGTGTGACAATGGCTGCTGTCCCCTCTGTCTCCAATATTGTCACCAACACCGTCACAGCGTGTGACACCGGCTGTTGTCCCCTCTGTCACCAACACAGCCACGGTGATGCCACCGGGTGCTGTCACTGTCACACCGGTGTCCCGGTGTCCCCACGGTGACAGGGCGGTGACAGGCGTGTCCTGTGCCACCGCCACAGCCACAGCGCCGGTGTCACAGCAGGGCCACATCGAGCCAGGGGAGTGACACCCCCGTCACCGTGTCCCCATTGTCACCGTGTCCCCATTGTCACCATGTCCCCTCTGTCACGACTCCCCATGTTCCTGCTGTCACCACGTCCCCTCTGCCAGTGCTGTGACCCCTCTGTCACCACCATGTCCCACGGTGTCCATGTGTCCCACGGTGTCCATGTGTCCCTGCTGTCCCCTCACGCCTGTGTCCCATGGTGTCCATGTGTCCCCGCTGTCACTGCAGTGTCCCACGGTGTCCATGTGTCCTCGCTGTCACCGCAGTGTCCTCTGGTGGCCGTGTGTCCCACGGTGTCCATGTGTCCCTGCTGTCCCCTCACGCCTGTGTCCCACGGTGTCACTGTGTCCCTTGATGTCACTGCTGTGTCCCACGGTGGCCGTGTCCCTGCTGCCACTGTGTCCCTGCTGTCCCCTCACGCCTGCGTCTCCTGGTGGCCGTGTCCCCGCTGTCACTGCTGTGTCCCCACGGTGTCACTGCTGTGTCCCTGCTGTCCCTTCATGCCAGTGTCCCACGGTGGCCGTGTCCCCACTGTCCCCTCACGCCTGGGTCCCATGGTGGCCGTGCGTCCCCTGGTGTCACCGCTGTGTCCCTGCTGTCCCCTCACGCCTGTGTCCCACGGTGTCACTGTGTCCTCGCTATCACCGTGTCCCCGCTGTCACTACAGTGTCCTCTGGTGGCCACATGTCCCCACGGTGGCCGTGTCCCCGCTGTCCTCTCACGCCTGGGTCCCCATGGTGGCCGTGTGTCCCCTGGTGTCACCGCTGTGTCCCCGCTGTCCCCTCATGCCTGGGTCCCCTTCCTCTCCCGCAGCCGCTGCTTCAGCTCAGCCATGGCCTGGCGCTGAGGGGACACACGGACAGTGACACACGGACACAGGGACACAGGGACACAGGGACAGGGACACACGGACACATGGACAGTGACACAGTGACACACGGACACAGGGACACAGGGACAGTGACACAGGGACACAGGGACACACGGACACAGGGACAGTGACACAGGGACACACGGACACAGGGACACAGGGACACAGGGACAGGGACACACGGACACATGGACAGCGACACAGGGACAGTGACATGGGGACAGTGACACAGGGACCGGGACACACGGACACATGGACAGTGACACGGGGACACAGGGACATGGGGACAGGGACACACGGACACAGGGACACATGGACAGGGACACACGGACACTGACACAGGGACACAGGGACAGTGACACACGGACACAGGGACATGGGGACAGGGACACACGGACAAAGGGACACAGGGACACGGACACAGTGACACACGGACACAGGGACACGGGGACAGGGACACACGGACACAGGGACATGGGGACAGGGACACATGGACACAGGGACACAGGGACACGGACACAGTGACACACGGACAGTGACACAGGGACACAGGGACACACGGACACAGGGACAGTGACACGGGGACAGTGACACATGGACACAGGGACACATGGACACAGGGACACACGGACAGGGACACGGGGACAGGGACACGGGGACAGAGGACAGGGACACGGGGACAGGGACAGGGGGCAGCAGGGACTCAGGGGGACACGAGGTGGCACCAGGAGTGTCCCGTGTGTCCCCCGTGTCCCCCCCTCACTGCCCCGTGTGGTAGGGGACAGCAGTGGGACATTGGGGACACATTGGGGACATTGAGGACACAGACAAGGACATTGGGGACACACTGGGGACAACTGGGGACAGTTGGGGACATTGGGGTCTCACCCGTTCTGGGGTGTCCGGCGGGAAAATCTCCCTCTGCAAAGAGAGCGCGTCAGGGGAGGGGACAGCGGGGCCCAGGTGTGTCCCCAAGTGTCCCCAGATGTCCCCAATGCATCCCCAGCCATCCCCACGGGTGTCCCGGGTGTCCCTACAGTGTCCCCAGGGTCTCCCAGCTGTCCCTGAAGTGTCCCCAGCTGTCCCCCCAAGTGTCCCAGGATGTCCCCAGGGTGTCCCAGTTGTCCCCAGGGGTGTCCTCAGGTGTCCCCAGCCATCCCCAGGAGTGTCCCAGTGTCCCCAGGGATATCCCATGGTATCCCCAGCTACCCCCAGGTGTCCCCAGGTGTGTGCCCAGGGTGTCCCCAGGTGTGTCCCAGGTGTCCCTACAGTGTCCCCAGGCTGTCCCAGCTGTCCCTGAAATGTCCCCAGGGGCCCCCCAAAGTGTCCCAGTTGTCCCCAGGGGTGTCCTCAGGTGTCCCAGCCACCCCCAGGTGTCCCCCCAGGGTGTCCTGGTGTGTCCCCAGCCATCCCCAGGGGTGTCCCAGTGTCCCCAGGGATATCCCAGGGTATCCCCAGCTGTCCCCAGCCACCCTCAGGTGTCCCCAGGGTGTCCCAAAGTGTCCCCAGGTGTGTCCCCAGGTGTGTCCCAAAAGTGTCCCCAAGGTGTCCCCAGGTGTCCCTGCAGTGTCCCCGCCCACCTTGCGGTCGATCACGTAACGCTGGAAGAGCTCGGCCTGGTTGGAGACCCAGAACACGGCCACGGGGAAGGACAGGTACAGGAACATCTGGGACAGTGACACCTGTGTCACCTGAGTGTCACCTGAGTGTCACCTGTGCCACCTGTGTCATCCCTGTCACCCCCCCCAGACCCAGAACACGGCCACGGGGAAGGACAGGTACAGGAACATCTGGGACAGTGACACCTGTGTCACCTGAGTGTCACCTGAGTGTCACCTGTGCCACCTGTGCCATCCCTGTCACCCCCCAGACCCAGAACACGGCCATGGCCATGGGGAAGGACAGGTACAGGAACATCTGGGACAATGACACCTGTGTCACACCTGTCACCTGTGCGTCACCTGTGTCACCTGTGTGTCACCTGTGTCACACCTGAGTGTCCCCTGTGTGACCCCTGCCACCCCCAGCCCCAGATAAGCACACGTCTGTAACAGTGACACCTGTGTCACCTGAGTCCCCTCCTGTGTCACCCCTCCTGTCCCACCTGCATCCCCCGTTCCCGTTATCCCCTCCCCTATTCCCGTTCCTGTTTCTCCCTCCTCGTTCTCGTTCTCCCATTCCCCTTACCCCGTTCCCGTTTCCCCATTCTCATTCCCGTTATCCTGTTCCCGTTCCCCCATTCCCATTCCCATTCCCCCATTCCCATTCCCCCATTCCCATTCCCCCATTCCCATTCCCATTCCCCCATTCCCGTTATCCTCCTGTTCCCATTCCCGTTCCCCCATCCCCATTCCCTTTCCCCCATCCCCATTCCCATTCCCAATCCCATTCCCTTTCCCCCATTCCCTTTCCCCCATCCCCATTCCCTTTCCCCCATTCCCATCCCCATTCCCTTTCCCATTCCCTTTCCCCTTTCCCCCATCCCCATTCCCATCCCCATTCCCTTTCCCCCATTCCCATCCCCATTCCCTTTCCCCTATCCCCCATTCCCATTCCCATGTTCCTATCCCCACTCCCTTTCCCCCATTCCCTTTCCCCCATTCCCATTCCCGTTCCCCTCCCTCGCACCCTCAGGATCTCCAGCTTCACCCCCATGGCTCCTCCAGTCCCCTCACGCTTCCGGCTCCCCAACCCCGCAACACCGCTAACGCCCATTGGCCGCACCGCCAGCACCGCCACACTCTATTGGCTGAGCGGGGCGCCAAGGGGGCGGAGCGAAGCAGCGATTTGAGCAATGAGAAGGGAGCGCGGGAAGGACGGAAGCGGAGGCGCCGGAAGTGCGTGCGGCGCGCCGGAAGTGAGGGAGCAGCGCGGGGAAATGGCGGCGGCTGAGGCGGAGATGGCAGCGCGGGAGGAGCCGCCGGGAGCGGCAGCGGGAGCGGGACCCGGCCCGGAGCAGCAGCCGGGAGCGATGGAGGGACCGGCGGCAATGGAGGGACCCGGGCCGGCAGCGGGGCCGGCGGGGGAAGCGGGGCCCGCAGCGGTGGTGGCGGATCCCGGAGCGGGGCCGGTTCCGGAGCGGCCCGAGCTGTGCTTTGTGAGTGCGGGGCCGGCCCCTCGTGTCACCCCCTGCCCGTTCCCGTCACCTTCTGCCCGTTCCTGTCCCCTCCTGTACCCCGCTGTCCATTCCTGTCCCTTTCTGTCACATTTTGTCACCCCCTGTCCCCTTCTGTCCATTCCTGTCACCTCCTGTCCTCTCCTTCCATTCTTGTCGCTTCCTGTCACCCTCTGTTCCCCTTTGTCACCTCCTGTCTCCTCTTGTCCAGCTCTATCACCTCCTGTCCCCCGTTGTCACCTCTTTTCCATTCCTGTCCCTTCCTGTCACATCTTGTCACCTCCTGTCCCCTCCTGTCCAGCTCTGCCATCTCCTGTCCCTTCCTGTCACCCCCTGTCCGCTCCTGTCACCTCCTCTCCCCTCCTGTCATCTCTTGTCCATTGCTGTCCCCATTGCTGTCTCCATCTGTGTCACCTCCTGTCCCCTCTTGTCACATTTTGTCACCTTCTGTCCTCTCCTGTCCTCTCCTGTCCCGCCCTGTCCCCATTTCTGATCCCATCCATGTCCCCTTCTGTCCCTTCCTGTCACCTCCTGTCCCATTTTTTCACCTCCTGTCCCCATCCCTCTCCCCTCCTGTCCTATCCCTGTCCCCTCTCATGTCCCCCTGTTCCCATGTCCCCGTCCCCATGTCCCCATTCCCTCTCCAGGCCCTTTGTCCCCAGCATTTCCCACCTCTGTGTCCCCAGCCCTGTCCCCATGTCCCAGTGCCACCCTGTCCCTGTCACCCCGGCTCTGTCCCGTCCTGCTGCTGCTCTGTGCTCGCTCCTTGTCCCTGTCCCCTCAGTGTCCCTGTCCCCATCCCTGTCCCCTTCCTGTCCTTGTTCCTATCCCTGTCCCCTCAGTGTCCCTGTCCCCATCCCTGTCCCCTTCCTGTCCCTGTTCCTATCGCTGTCCCCTCTCTGTCCCTGTCCCCTCAGTGTCCCTGTCCCCATCCCTGTCCCCTTCCTGTCCTTGTTCCTATCTCTGTCCCCTCCCTGTCCCTGTCCCCTCTCCTTCTGTCACTGCTGGCTTCTGTCCCTACCCTTCCCCCCATCCTGGTCCCTTTGTCCCCCTCTCCTGTCCCCTGCTGTCCCCTGTGTCCCCTGCTGTCCCCTGTGTCCCTGGCTGTCCCCTGTGTCCCTGGCTGTCCCCTGTGCCCTGTGCTGTGTCCCCTGGCTGTCCCCTGCTGTCCCCTGGCTGTCCCCTGGCTGTCCCCTGCTGTTCCCCATGTCCCTGCTGTCCCCTGGCTGTCCCCTGCTGTCCCCCGTGTCCCCTGTGTCCCCGGCTGTCCCCTGTCCCCTGTGCTGTGTCCCCTGTCCCTGTCTCTGTGTCCCACCAGGAGGATGAGCAGGCGCTGTCCCCTGTCCCCAGAGGTGTCCCCTGGCTGTCCCCATGTCCCCAATGTCCCCTTAGGAGGAGGAGGAGGAGGAGCTGTTCCCTGTCCCTGAGTGTCCCCAATGTCCCCTGAGTGTCCCCAATGTCCCCAATGCAGGAGGAAGAGGAGGTGCAGCACGAGGAGGAGCTGTCCCTGTGTGTGTCCCCTGAGTGTCCCCAATGTCCCCTGAGTGTCCCCAATGTCCCCTGAGTGTCCCCAATTGTCCCCTCAGGAGGAAGAGGAGGTGCAGCACGAGGAGGAGCTGTGCCTGTGTGTCCCCTGAGTGTCCCCAGTGTCCCCAATGTCCCCTGAGTGTCCCCAATGTCCCCAATGTCCCCATGCAGGAGGAAGAGGAGGTGCAGCACGAGGAGGAGCTGTCCCTGTGTGTGTCCCCAATGTCCCCTCAATGTCCCCAATGTCCCCAATGCAGGAGGAAGAGGAGGTGCAGCACGAGGAGGAGCTGTCCCTGTGTGTGTCCCCAATGTCCCCTCAATGTCCCCAATGTCCCCAATGCAGGAGGAAGAGGAGGTGCAGCAGGAGGCAGAGCTGTCCCTGTGTGTGTCCCCAGTGTCCCCAATGTCCCCATGCAGGAGGAAGGGGAGGTGCAGCACAAGGAGGAGCTGTCCCTGTGTGTGTCCCCTGAGTGTCCCCAATGTCCCCAATGTCCCCATGCAGGAGGAAGAGGAGGTGCAGCACGAGGAGGAGCTGTCCCTGTGTGTGTCCCCTGAGTGTCCCCAATGTCCCCAATTGTCCCCTCAGGAGGAAGAGGAGGTGCAGCACGAGGAGGAGCTGTCCCTGTGTGTGTCCCCTGAGTGTCCCCAATGTCCCCAATGCAGGAGGAAGAGGAGGTGCAGCACGAGGAGGAGCTGTCCCTGTGTGTGTCCCCAATGTCCCCTCAATGTCCCCAATGTCCCCATGCAGGAGGAAGGGGAGGTGCAGCACGAGGAGGAGCTGTCCCTGTGTGTGTCCCCTGAGTGTCCCCAATGTCCCCAATGTCCCCATGCAGGAGGAAGAGGAGGTGCAGCACGAGGAGGAGCTGTCCCTGTGTGTGTCCCCAATGTCCCCTGAGTGTCCCCAATGTCCCCAATGCAGGAGGAAGAGGAGGTGCAGCACGAGGAGGAGCTGTCCCTGTGTGTGTCCCCTGAGTGTCCCCAATGTCCCCTGAGTGTCCCCAATGTCCCCATACAGGAGGAAGAGGAGGTGCAGCACGAGGAGGAGCTGTCCCTGTGTGTGTCCCCAATGTCCCCTGAGTGTCCCCAATGTCCCCATGCAGGAGGAAGAGGAGGTGCAGCACAAGGAGGAGCTGTCCCTGTGTGTGTCCCCAATGTCCCCTGAGTGTCCCCAATGTCCCCATACAGGAGGAAGAGGAGGTGCAGCACGAGGAGGAGCTGTCCCTGTGTGTGTCCCCTGAGTGTCCCCAATGTCCCCAATGCAGGAGGAAGAGGAGGTGCAGCACGAGGAGGAGCTGTCCCTGTGTGTGTCCCCAATGTCCCCTCAATGTCCCCAATGTCCCCATGCAGGAGGAAGGGGAGGTGCAGCACGAGGAGGAGCTGTCCCTGTGTGTGTCCCCTGAGTGTCCCCAATGTCCCCAATGTCCCCATGCAGGAGGAAGAGGAGGTGCAGCACGAGGAGGAGCTGTCCCTGTGTGTGTCCCCAATGTCCCCTGAGTGTCCCCAATGTCCCCAATGCAGGAGGAAGAGGAGGTGCAGCACGAGGAGGAGCTGTCCCTGTGTGTGTCCCCTGAGTGTCCCCAATGTCCCCTGAGTGTCCCCAATGTCCCCATACAGGAGGAAGAGGAGGTGCAGCACGAGGAGGAGCTGTCCCTGTGTGTGTCCCCAATGTCCCCTGAGTGTCCCCAATGTCCCCATGCAGGAGGAAGAGGAGGTGCAGCACGAGGAGGAGCTGTCCCTGTGTGTGTCCCCAATGTCCCCTGAGTGTCCCCAATGTCCCCAATGTCCCCAATGCAGGAGGAAGAGGAGGTGCAGCACGAGGAGGAGCTGCTCCGGAACCCGTTCTCGGTGCGGGGGTGGCTCCGTTACGCCCAGGCCCGGCAGCGCGGGCCCCGCCCCCGCCTCAACCAAATCTACGAGAGAGCCCTGAGGGAGCTGCCGGGCAGGTAGGGGGGCATGGGCACACCTGGGCACACCTGGGGCACCTGGGATACACCTGGGCTACACCTGGGATACACCTGGGCTACACCTGGGATACACCTGAGGGAGCTGCCGGGCAGGTAGGGGGGCATGGGCACACCTGGGATACACCTGGGGGGGCATGGGCGCACCTGGGGGGGCGTGGGCATACCTGGGATACACCTGGGATACACCTGGGGGGGCATGGGATACATCTGGGCACACCTGGGATACACCTGAGGGAGCTGCCGGGCAGGTACGGGGGCGTGGGCACACCTGGGCACACCTGGGGCACCTGGGATACACCTGGGATACACCTGGGATACACCTGTTATACACCTGGGATACACCTGGGATACACCTGAGGGAGCTGCCGGGCAGGTACGGGGGCATGGGCACACCTGGGGGGGCGTGGGCATATCTGGGGGGGCATGGGCACACCTGGGGCACCTGGGCACACCTGGGATACACCTGGGATACACCTGAGAGCCCTGAGGGAGCTGCCGGGCAGGTACGGGGGCATGGGCACACCTGGGGGGGCATGGGCACACCTGGGCACACCTGGGATACACCTGGGCACACCTGGGATACACCTGGGATACACCTGAGGGAGCTGCCGGGCAGGTAGGGGGGCATGGGCACACCTGGGGCACCTGGGATACACCTGGGATACACCTGGGGCACCTGGGATACACCTGGGCTACACCTGGGATACACCTGAGGGAGCTGCCGGGCAGGTACAGGGGCATGGGCACACCTGGGGGGGCATGGGCACACCTGGGCACACCTGGGATACACTTGGGATACACCTGTTATACACTTGTTATACACCTGGGATACACCTGAGGGAGCTGCCGGGCAGGTACGGGGGCATGGGCACACCTGGGGGGGTGTGGGCATACCTGGGGGGGCATGGGCACACCTGGGGCACCTGGGCACACCTGGGATACACCTGGGATACACCTGAGAGCCCTGAGGGAGCTGCCGGGCAGGTACGGGGGCATGGGCACACCTGGGCACACCTGGGGCACCTGGGATACACCTGGGGTACACCTGAGGGAGCTGCCGGGCAGGTACGGGGGCATGGGCACACCTGGGGGGCATGGGCACACCTGGGCACACCTGGGCACACTTGGGATACACCTGGGCACGCCTGGGATACACGTGGGATACACCTGGGCACACCTGGGATACACCTGGGATACACCTGGGATACACCTGAGGGAGCTGCCGGGCAGGTACGGGGGCGTGGGCACACCTGGGCACACCTGGGGCACCTGGGATACACCTGGGATACACCTGGGATACACCTGTTATACACCTGGGATACACCTGGGATACACCTGAGGGAGCTGCCGGGCAGGTACGGGGGCATGGGCACACCTGGGGGGGCGTGGGCATATCTGGGGGGGCATGGGCACACCTGGGGCACCTGGGCACACCTGGGATACACCTGGGATACACCCGAGAGCCCTGAGGGAGCTGCCGGGCAGGTACGGGGGCATGGGCACACCTGGGCACACCTGGGATACACCTGGGCACACCTGGGATACACCTGGGATACACCTGAGGGAGCTGCCGGGCAGGTACGGGGGCATGGGCACACCTGGGGCACCTGGGATACACCTGGCACACCTGGGCACCAGAGGTGCACCTGGGAAGGCACAGGGACCTTTGGGGGCTCACCTGGGCACATTTGGGGCACACCTGGGGGGCTCAGGGACCTTTGGGGGCTCACCTGGGCACACCTGGGGGGCACAGGAGGGAGCACCTGAGTGCCCTGGTGGGGGCAGGTGGGGCCCTGCCGGGTCCCCTCATGGGGACAGGGACAGCCAGGTCCTCTCAGGTGACAGCAGGTGACAGGGGCTGGCACAGGTGACCGCAGTGACAGGATGGCACAGGTGATGGGGGTGACACAGGTGACACAGATGACAGAGTGGCCCAGGTGACAGGATGGCACAGGTGACACAAGTGACAGGATGGCACAGGTGATGGGGGTGACACAGGTGACACAGATGACAGGGTGGCACAGGTGATGGGGGTGACAGCGGTACCACAGGTTGGGGGGTGGCCCCAGTGACAGGGTTGGCACAGGTGACACAGGTGACAGGGTGGCCCAGGTGATGGGGGTGACACAGGTGACACAGGTGACAGGGTGGCCCCAGTGACAGGGTTGGCACAGGGGACAGGGCACTGGGGGTGGCACAGGTGACAGAGTTGTCCCCAGTGCCAGGTCACCCAAGGGACAGCTGTGTCACCTGTGTCACCTGTGTCACCTGTCCCCAGTTACAAGCTATGATACCAGTACCTGTGACAGGTGTGACAGGGGTGTCAGTGACACTGATGACAGGTGTGACAGGTGCCAGGTGTGACAGGTGTCAGGTGTGACAGGTGTCACTTGTGTCCCCAGTTACAAGCTATGATACCAGTACCTGTGACAGGTGTGACAGGGGTGTCAGTGACACTGATGACAGGTGTGACAGGTGCCAGGTGTGACAGGTGTCACCTGTCCCCAGTTACAAGCTGTGGTACCAGTACCTGTGACAAGGGTGACAGGTGTGACAGGGGTGTCAGTGACACTGATGACACCTGGGTCACCTGTGTCACCTGTGTCCCCAGTTACAAGCTGTGGTACCAGTACCTGTGACAGGTGTATTTGGGGTGTCAGTGACACTAATGACAGGTGTCTCACCTGTGTCACCTGTGTCACCTGTCCCCAGTTACAAGCTGTGGTACCAGCACCTGTGACAGGGGTGTCAGGGGTGTCAGTGACACTGATGACAGGTGTGACAGGTGTCAGGTGACACTAATGACACCTGTGTCACCTGTGTCCCCAGTTACAAGCTGTGGTACCAGTACTTGCGGCAGCGCCGGGCCCAGGTCAAAGGTCGCTGTCCCTCTGACCCCGCCTTCGAGGAGGCCAACGCCGTGCACGAGAGAGCGCTGGTGTTCATGCACAAGGTGGGCACACCTGGGGGGACACCTGGGGACACCTGGGGACATGGGGACAGCTGGGGACATGGGGGGACACCTGGGAACACCTGGGGACACCTGGGGATGTGAGGGGCCAACGCCGTCCATGAGAGAGCGCTGGTGTTCATGCACAAGGTGGGCACACCTGGGGACATGGGGGGACACCTGGGGATGTGAGGGGCCAATGCCATGCACGTGAGAGCGCTGGTGTTCATGCACAAGGTGGGCACACCTGGGGGGACACCTGGGGACACCTGGGAACATGGGGGGACACCTGGGGACATGGGACACCTGGGGATATGAGGGGCCAACGCTGTGCACGAGAGAGCGCTGGTGTTCATGCACAAGGTGGGCACACCTGGGGACACCTGGGGACATGGGGGGACACCTGGGGACATGGGGGAACACCTGAGGGGACACCTGGGGATGTGAAGGGCCAATGCCATGCACATGAGAGCGCTGGTGTTCATGCACAAGGTGGGGACACCGGGGACACCTGGGGACACCTGGGGATGTGAGGGGCCAGTGCCATGCACGAGAGAGCACTGGCGTTCATGCACAAGGTGGGCACACCTGGGGACATGGGGACAGCTGGAGACACCTGTGGGCATGGGGGGACACCTGGGGACATGGAGGGACACCTGGGGATGTGAGGGGCCAACACCGTCCATGAGAGAGCGCTGGTGTTCATGCACAAGGTGGGCACACCTGGGACACCTGGGGGGACACCTGGGGACATGGGACACCTGAGGGGACACCTGGGGATGTGAGGGGCCAATGCTGTGCGCGAGAGAGCGCTGGTGTTCATGCACAAGGTGGGCACACCTGGGGGGACATGGGACATCTGGGGGGACACCTGGGGGGACATTTGAGGACACCAGGGACACCTGGGGATGTGAGGGGACACTTGGGGACATAAGGGGACAGCTGGGTGGGTATGGAGACACCTGGGGGGACACCTGGTGACATGGGATGCTGGGGGACACCTGGGGACAGCTGGGTGGACATGGGGACACCTGGGGGACACCTGGGGACATGAGGGGACACCTGGGGGGACATGGGGGGACACCCGGGAATGTGGCGACACCTGGGGACATGGGACACCTGGGGGAGCACAACCGGTGACATCGGGACACCTGGGGACATGGGACACCTGGGGATATCGGGATACTCGGAGACAGCTGGGGACAGGGGGGCACCTGGGGGAACACACCTGGGGACACCTGGGTACCGATGGGGACACCTGGGGGACACCAGGGGACATGGGGGCCTCTGGGGGGACACTGGCGTGCAGGGAGGGACATGGGGACACGGCATGGGGACACAGAGGGGACGGGGGGACACGAGTGGCACATGGGGGACATGAGTGGGACACGGGGCAGGGAGAGGATGGGGACACAGGGGACATGGGGTGTGGGGACATGGGGACACGGGACATGGGGACATGGGTGGGACATAGGGACACGGGGCAGAGAGGTGACAGGGGCATAGAGGGGATGTGGGGACGGGAGTGGGACATGGGACACAGGGCAGGGAAGTGACAGGGACATAGAGGGGACATGGGACACAGGTGATGGGGACACAGGAGACGTGGGGACACGAGTGGGACGTGGGGACATGAGACACAGGCAATGGGGACACAGGACATGGACGTGAGTGGGACATGGGGACGCGGGCCAGGGAGGTGATGAGGACAGAGAGGGGACATTGGGACACGAGTGGGACACGAGGCAGGGAGGTGACAGGGACATAGAGGGGACATGGGGACAGGAGTGCCACATGGGACGCAGGTGATGGGGACAGAGGGGACATGGGGACATGAGTGGGACATGGGGACATGGGACACAGGCAGTGGGGACACAGAGGGGACATGGGGACACAGGGGTCATGGGGACACGAGTGGGACACGGGGCAGGGAGGTGACAGCGACATAGAGGGGACGTGGCACATGGGGACATGGCACACCACTGGTGGGCACACAGAGGGGACATGGGGACACGAGGGGGACACGGAGGCGACAAGCATGGGGGGGACACAGGGGACATGAGGAGCAGCGGTGACACGGGACATGGGACACGGGGGACACGAGGGGCAGTGGTGACACGGGCTTTGGGGACATGGGACACAGGGGACATGAGGGGCACAGGGGACATGAGGAGCAGCGGTGACATGGGACATGGGGCACGGGGGACACGGGAGGCACAGGGGACACGGGAGGCACAGGTGACAGAGGGTTAGGGGACATGGGGCACAGGAGACACAAGGGGCACAGGGGACACGGGCTTTGGGGACACAGGGGACACGAGGGGCAGGGGTGACACAGGGTTAGGGGACACAGGGGACACGGGACATGGGGACACAGGGAGGACACTGCCACCCTGGGGTGGCTCCAGCCTGTCCTGGACAGCAGATCACAGCTGAGCAGGGCGGGGGCGCTGCCAGCCACTGTGTCCCCAGTGTCCCCATGTCCCTGATGTCCCCAGTGTGCCCAGTGTCCCCGTGTCCCCCATGCTCCAATGTCCCCAATGACCCCAGTGTCTCCTATCCCCATGTCACAGTGTCCCCAATGACCCCAATGACCCCAATGTCCCCTCTCCCCACATCCCAGTGTCCCCCAGTGTCCCCAATATCCGCAATGTCCCTGATGTCCTCATGTCATGATGTCCCCAATGATGTCCCCTGTGTCCCCAGATGCCGCGGATCTGGCTGGATTACTGCCAGTTCCTGTCCCCAATGTCCCCAATGATGTCCCCAGTGATGTCCCCATTGGTGTCCCCTGTCCCCAGATGCCGCGGATCTGGCTGGATTACTGCCAGTTCCTGTCCCCAGTGATGTCCCCAGTGATGTCCCCAATGTCCCCTGTGTCCCCAGATGCCACGGATCTGGCTGGATTACTGCCAGTTCCTGTCCCCAATGTCCCCAATGTCCCCTGTGTCCCCAGATGCCGCGGATCTGGCTGGATTACTGCCAGTTCCTGTCCCCAATGATGTCCCCAATGTCCCCTGTGTCCCCAGATGCCGCGGATCTGGCTGGATTACTGCCAGTTCCTGGCCGAGCAGGGCCGGGTCACTCGCACTCGCCGCACCTTTGACCGGGCGCTGCGGGCGCTGCCCATCACGCAGCACCGGCGCCTCTGGCCGCCCTACCTGAGCTTCGTGCGCCGCCACCCCCTGCCCGAGACCGCCGTGCGCGTCTTCAGGAGGTTCCTCAAGGTATGGCACACCTGGGGGCACCTGGGGGCACCTGGGCACTCACCTGGGGGCACCTGGGCACACACACACACATGCACCCCCTGCCCGAGACTGCCGTGCGCGTCTTCAGGAGGTTCCTCAAGGTATGGGGCACCTGGGGGCACCTGGGCACACCTGGGCACTCACCTGGGCATGCACACACCTGGGCATGCACACACACACCCCCCCGCTGCCCGAGACCACCGTGCGCGTCTTCAGGAGGTTCCTCAAGGTATGGGGCACCTGGGGGCACCTGGGCACACACACACACCTGGGCACTCACACACCTGGGCACTCACCTGGGCACACACGCACCCGCTGCCCGAGACCCCCGTGCGCATCTTCTGTTGCTTCCTCAGAGTACCTGGGCACACCTGGGCACTCACCTGGGCACACACACACACTCCCCCGCTGCCCGAGACCCCCATGCGTGTCTTCAGGAGGTTCCTCAAGGTACCTGGGGGCACACCTGGGCACACCTGGGTACAGCTGGGGCTTTGGGGGCACTCACACACACACACCTGGGCAGACACACCCATGCCCACCCTCTGCCTGAGACTGCCGTGCGCGTCTTCTGACGCTTCCTCAAAGTACCTGGGCACACCTGGGGGCACAACTGGGCACTCACCTGGGCACGCACACACCTGGGCACACACACACACACACCCCCACTGCCCAAGACCGCCGTGCGCATGTTCAAGAGGTTCCTCAAGGTACCTGGGCACACCTGGGGGCACAACTGGGCACTCACCTGGGCACACCCGGGCATTCACCTGGGGGCATGGGGGCACACCTGGGCACGCACACACACCTGGGCATGCACACACACCTGGGCACACATACACACCTGGGCACACACACCTGGCACACACACACACCTGGACACTCACACACCTGGGCACACACACACACCTGGGCACACACACCTGGGCACACACACACACCTGGGCACACACACACACCTGGGCACACACACACACACCTGGGCACACACACACCTGGGCACACACACACACACCTGGGCACACACACACCTGGGCACACACACACCTGGGCATGCACACACACACCTGGGCACACGCACACACCTGGGCACATACACACACCTGGGCACACACACCTGGGCATGCACACACACACCTGGGCATGCACACACACACCTGGGCACACACACACACCTGGGCACACACACCTGGGCATGCACACACACCTGGGCACACACACATACCTGGGCACATACACACACCTGGGCACACACACACACCTGGGCACTCACACACCTGGGCACACACACACACACCTGGGCACACACACACACACCTGGGCACACACACCTGGGCACACACACACACACCTGGGCACACACACACACACACCTGGGCACACACACACACACACACACACACCTGGCACACACACACACCTGGGCACACACACACACACACCCCCACTGCCCGAGACCCCCATGTGTTTCTTCAGGAGGTTCCTCAAGGTACCTGGGCACACCTGGGCACTCACCTCTCACCTGGTGCCACACCTGGGGACAGGCACACAAGTGGCAGTGTCCCCTTGGGGTGATGGTTGGACACCTGGGTGTGCAGGTGACACTGACAGGTTCAGGTGACACTGAGGTCACACCTCTGTCCCCAGCTTGTCCCAAGGAGGTCAAGCAGTGAGGGGGGTTTCAGGTGGGGTTCAGGTGACACAGGTGGGGTTCAGGTGACACTCAGGTGACACACAGGTGACACAGAGGTGGCTTTGTCCCCAGCTGTGTCCCAAGGAGGCGGAGCAGTACAGGGGGGCTCAGGTGACACTCAGGTGACACAGGTGTGACACTCAGGTGACACTGTTGTCCCCAGCTGTGTCCCGAGGAGGCAGAGCAGTACGGGGCGGTTCAGGTGACACTCAGGTGACACTCAGGTGACACACAGGTGTCCCTCTGTCCCCAGCTGTGTCCCGAGGATGCGGAGCAGTACGGGGGGGCTCAGGTGGGGTTCAGGTGACACAGGTGACACTCAGGTGACACTCAGGTGTCCCTGTGTCCCCAGCTGTGTCCCGAGGAGGCGAAGCAGTACAGGGGGGTTCAGGTGGGGTTCAGGTGGGGTTCAGGTGACACACAGGTGGCTTTGTCCCCAGCTGTGTCCCGAGGAGGCGGAGCAGTACGGGGGGGTTCAGGTGGGGTTCAGGTGACACAGGTGACACTCAGGTGACACTCAGGTGACACTCAGGTGTCCCCATTGTCCCCAGCTGTGTCCCGAGGAGGCGGAGCAGTACGGGGGTACTCAGGTGACACTCAGGTGTCCCTCTGTCCCCATTGTCCCCAGCTGTGTCCCGAGGAGGCGGAGCAGTACGGGGGTGCTCAGGTGGGGTTCAGGTGACACTCAGGTGACACTCAGGTGTCCCTGTGTCCCCAGCTGTGTCCCGAGGAGGCGGAGCAGTACGGGGGGGCTCAGGTGACACACAGGTGACACACAGGTGGCTTTGTCCCCAGCTGTGTCCCGAGGAGGCAGAGCAGTACGGGGGGGTTCAGGTGGGGTTCAGGTGACACAGGTGACACTCAGGTGACACTCAGGTGTCCCTGTGTCCCCAGCTGTGTCCCGAGGAGGCGGAGCAGTACGTGTCCTACCTGCGCTCCGTGGGCCGCCTGGACGAGGCCGCGCAGGTCCTGGCCCGGCTGGTGAACGACGAGCGCTTCGTGTCCCGCCAGGGCAAATCCAACTACCAGGTGGGCACCGGGGGGGTACCTGGGGGGGGCACCTGGGGGCACCTGGGCACAACTGGGGGGCACCTGGGCACACCTGGGGGGGCACCAGGGAACACCTGGGGGGCACCGGGGGGCACCTGGGCACAACTGGGGGCACCTTGGGGGGCACCTGGGAGCACCTGGGGAGACATGGGGGTACCTGGGCGCACCTGGGGGCACCTGGGCACACCTGGGGGCACCTTGGGGGGCACCTGGGAGCACCTGGGGAGACATGGGGGTACCTGGGCACACCTGGGGGGGCACCTGGGCACACCTGCAAGCACCTGGGAGGCACCTGGGAACACCTGGAGGGCACCTGGGGGGCACCTGGGAGCATCTGGGGAGACATGGGGGTACCTGGGCACACGTGGGGGGGCACCTGGGCACACCTGCAAGCACCTGGGAGGCACCTGGGAACACCTGGAGGGCACCTGGGGGGCACCTGGGAGCATCTGGGGAGACATGGGGGTACCTGGGGGGTACCTGGGGGCACCTGAAGGGCATCTGGGGACATCTGGGGGGCACCTGGAATCACCTGGGGGATGCCTGGGGTGGGTACAGGGCACCTGGGGGGCACCTGGGGGTACCTGTGGCGGGCACCTGGGGGCATCTGGGGGTACCTGGGGGCAATGGGGAGTACCTAGGGGTACCTGGGGACAGGTGGGAGAAAGCCAGGGGCACCTGAATGGCACCTGGGGACACCTGGGGGTACCTGGGCACACCTGAGGGGCACTTGGGGATGGCACAGGGCACCTGGGGGCAGTGGGGGTACCTGGGCACACCTGGGAGGCACCCGGGGGCATCTGGGGGTACCTGGAGATGCTTGGGGGTAACCTGGGGACAGGTGGGGGGCACCTGGGGGACACCTGTGGCAGGAGCTGTGTGAGCTGCTGTCCCAGCACACTGGGCTGGATTTGGGGTGTATTTAGGATGGATTTGGGGCAATTTTGGGGCAGTTTTGGGGTTTCTCACACCCTGTTTTTGTCAGTTATGGCAGGAGCTGTGTGAGCTGCTGTCCCAGCACCCCGGGCTGGATTTGGGCTGGATTTGGGCTGGATTTGGGCTGGATTTGGGGTGGATTTAGGGTGGATTTGGGGCAGTTTTAGGGTGGATTTTTGGGGTTTTTAACCCTGTTTCTGTCAGTTATGGCAGGAGCTGTGTGAGCTGCTCTCCCAGCACCCTGGGCTGGATTTGGGGTGGATTTAGGGTGGATTTGGGGTTTCTCACACCCTGTTTGTGTCAGTTATGGCAGGAGCTGTGTGAGCTGCTCTCCCAGCACCCCGACCGCGTGCGCTCCCTGGACGCCGGGGGCATCATCCGGGGGGGCCTCACGCGCTTCACCGACCAGCGGGGCCGGCTCTGGGGGGCCCTGGCCGACTGCTACGTGCGCTGCGGGCACCTGGAGAAGGTGACGCACCTGGGGACACCTGGGGGGGACAGCTGGGGAGGGGACAGCTGGGGCAGAGTGACACACCTGGGGACACTGGGGGGACAGCTGGGACAGACTGACACGCCTGGGACAGACTGACACACCTGGGGACACTGGGGGGACAGCTGGGGGGACAGCTGGACAGAGTTACACACCTGGGGACACCTGGGGGGACAGCTGGGACAGACTGACACACCTGGGATGGACTGACAGACGTGGGACAGACTGACAGCCATGGGACAGACTGACACACCTGGAGAAGGTGACGCACCTGGGGACACCTGGAGACACCTGGGGGGACAGCTGGGCAGAGTGACACACCTGGGGACACCTGGGAGGACACCTGGGCAGACTGACAGCCATGGGACAGACTGACACACCTGGGACAGACTGACACGCCTGGGGACACCTGGGAGTGACACACCTGGACAGACTGACACAGATGGGACAGACTGACACACCAGGATAGACTGACACACCTGGGACAGACTGACACACCTGTCCCTGAGTGCCACTCCCTGTCCCCAGCTGCCATCCCAGTCCCTGTCCCCACTCAGGGCCACCTCTGTCCCATCCTCTGTCCCCAGCTCATCCCAGTCCATCCCAGTTCATCCCAGTTTATCCCAGCTCATCCCAGTCCCATCCCAGTCCCATCCCAGCTCATCCCAGTTTATCCCAGTTCATCCCAGCTCATCCCAGCTCATCCCAGTTTATCCCATTCCAGGCCCGGGATGTCCATGATGAGGCCGTGCACACTGTAATGACCCCATTAACCCTTTAACCCCCGCTTTTATCCCATTTTTACCCCGTTTTTATCCCGTGCAGATGGTGATGACCCCATTAACCCTTTAACCCCCATTTTTACCCCTTTTTTACCCCGTTCCAGGCCTGGGATGTCCATGATGAGGCCGTGCACACAATGATGACCCCATTAACCCTTTAACCCCCGTTTTTACCCCGTTTTTACCCCGTGCACACAATGATGACCCCATTAACCCTTTAAGCCCCGTTTTAATCCCGTTTTAATCCCATTTTTATCCCGTGCAGATGGTGATGACCCCATTAACCCTTTAACCCCAATATTTACCCCGTTTTTATCCCATTTTTACCCCGTTTTTACCCGGTTCCAGGCCCGGGATGTGTACAAGGAGGCCGTGCAGATGGTGATGACCCCATTAACCCTTTAACCCCCATTTTTATCCCATTTTTATCCTGTGCACACAGTAATGACCCCATTAACCCTTTAACCCCCGTTTTTATCCCTGTTTTTATCCCTGTTTTTATCCCATGCAGACGGTGATGACCCCATTAACCCTTTAACCCCCATTTTTACCCCTTTTTTACCCCATTCTAGGCCCGGGATGTGTACGAGGAGGCCATGCAGACGGTGATGGCCCCATTAACCCTTTAACCCCCGTTTTTGCCCCGTTCCAGGCCCGGGATGTGTACGAGGAGGCCGTGCACACAGTAATGACCCCATTAACCCTTTAACCCCCATTTTTACCCCATTTTTACCCCGTGTTTGCCCCGTTCCAGGCCCGGGATGTGTATGAGGAGGCCGTGCAGATGGTGATGACCCCATTAACCCTTTAACCCCCGTTTTTGCCCCGTTCCAGGCCCGGGATGTGTACGAGGAGGCCGTGCAGACAATGATGACCCCATTAACCCTTTAACCCCCATTTTTACCCCGTTTTTGCCCCGTTCCAGGCCCGGGATGTGTACGAGGAGGCCGTGCAGACGGTGATGACGGTTCGGGATTTCACGCAGGTGT
The DNA here is from genome assembly GCF_023055355.1 of Agelaius tricolor. Taxonomy (NCBI): domain Eukaryota; kingdom Metazoa; phylum Chordata; class Aves; order Passeriformes; family Icteridae; genus Agelaius; species Agelaius tricolor. Next base: position 148,539 of record NW_027269348.1, on the reverse strand, counting down.
TCGACAGCTACGCCCGCTTCGAGGAGAGCGTGATCGCCGCGCTGCTGGACACGCAGGCACAGCTGGGACAGGGCCAGGACGGTGAGAGGGACCCCAAAAATGGGGGGAAACCCCAAAAACAAGGCAAGAGACCCCAAAAATGGGCAGGGAAACCAAAATCGGGCAGGCACAGCTGGGACAGGGCCAGGACGGTGAGAGGGACCCCAAAAACGGGGGAGAAACCCCAAAAATGGGCAGGGAAAGCTGGGCCAGGGCCAGGATGGTGAGAAACACCCCAAAAATGGGGGAAAACCCCAAAAAACGGGGCAGGAGACCCCAAAAATGGGCAGGGAAACCAAAACAGGTAGGGCAACCCAAAAATGGGAGGGAATCCCAAAAATGGGGGAAACCCCAAAAACGGGCAGGGGACACCAAAATCAGGCAGGCACGGCTGGGCCAGGGCCAGGACAGTGAGAAAGGGACCCCAAAAATGGGGGAAAACCCCCAAAAACGAGGCAGGAGACCCCAAAAATGGGGAGGAGACACCAAAATGGGCAGGGCAACCCAAAAACGGGCAGGCACAGCTGGGACAAGGCCAGGATGGTGAGAAACACCCCAAAAATGGGCAGGGAACCCCAAAAATGGGTAGGCACAGCTGGGCCAGGGCCAGGACTGTGAGAAAGGGACCCCAAAAATGGGGGGAAACCCCAAAAAACGGGGCAGGAGACCCCAAAAATGGGCAGGGAAACCAAAAACGGGCGGGGAATCCCAGAACTGGGCAGGCACAGCTGGGACAGGGCCAGGATGGTGAGAGGGGACCCCAAAAATGGGGGAAAACCCCAAAAATGGGGGAAAACCCCCAAAAATGGGGGAAAACCCCCAAAAAACGGGGCAGGAGAACCCAAAAATGGGGGGGAAACCCTAAAACTGGGCAGGCACAGCTGGGACAGGGCCAGGATGGTGAGAAAGGGACCCCAAAAAACGGGGCAGGAGACCCCAAAAATGGGCAGGGGACATCAAAATGGGGAGGGGACACCAAAATGGGCAGGGCAACCCAAAAACGAGCAGGGAACCCCCAAAAACTGGGCAGGCACAGCTGGGACTGGGACAGGGCCAGGATGGTGAGAAACACCCCAAAAACGGGGGGGAAACCCCAAAAAATGAGGCAGGAGACCCCAAAAATGGGGGGGAAACCCTAAAACTGGGCAGGCACAGCTGGGCCAGGGCAAGGACAGTGAGAAACACCCCAAAAATGGGCAGGGAACCCCAGAAATGGGGGGGAAACCCTAAAAAACGGGCAGGGGACCCCAAAAATGAGCAGGGAAACCAAAATCGGGCAAGCACAGCTGGGCCAGGGCCAGGACGGTGAGAGGGGACCCAAAAACAGGCAGGGAACCCCAAAAATGGGCAGGGCACCCCAAAAATGGGGGAAAAACCCCAAAAATGGGCAGGCACAGCTGGGACAGTGCCAGGACGGTGAGAAACACCCCAAAAATGGGGGAAAACCCCAAAAAAACGGGGCAGGAGAACCCAAAAATGGGCAGGGAAACAAAAAACGGGCAGGCACAGCTGGGACAGGGCCAGGACGTTGGGAAAGGGACCCCAAAAATGGGGGAAAATCCCAAAAAACGGGGCAGGAGAACCCAAAAATGGGCAGGGAAACCAAAAACGGGCGGGGAAAGCTGGGCCAGCGGCAGGACGGTGAGAGGGACCCCAAAAATGGGCAAGGAACCCCAAAAATGGGGGAAAACCCCAAAAATGGGCAGGGAAAGCTGGGACAGGGCCAGGACGGTGAGAGAGGGACCCCAAAAATGGGGGGAAACCCCAAAAAACAGCAGGGAACCCAAAAATGGGCAGGGAATCCCAAAACTGGGCAGGCACAGCTGGGACAGGGCCAGGACATTGAGAGCGTCCCCAAAACTGCAGGGAGGACCTCAAAATTTGGCAGGGAACCCCCAAAATGGGCAGGGAACCCCAAAAATGGGCAGGGAATCCCAAACTGGGTGGAAACCCTAAAAACAGGCAGGCACAGCTGGGACAGGGCCAGGATGGTGAGAGGGACCCCAAAAATGAGCAAGGAACCCCAAAAAACAGGCAGGGGACCCCAGAAGTGGGCAGGGAATCTGAAAACGGGCAGGGCACCCCAAAAATGGGCAGGGAACCCCAAATCTGGGCAGGGAACCCCAAAACCAGGGAGGATCCCATAAACGGGCGTGGGACCCCAAAACTGGGCAGGGAACCCCAAAACTGGGCAGGGAACCTCAAAACCGGGCAGGGCACCCCAAAACCGGGCAGGGCACCCCAAAACTGTGGGGGGCACCCCAAAACTGTGGGGGGCGCCCCAAAACCGGGCAGGGCACCCCAAAACCGCGGGGTCACCCCTGTGCCCGGGGTGTTCCCATGTCCTCGTGTCCTCTGCGTCCCTTGTCACCCCTGTGTCCCCTGACCCTGTGTGACCCCTGTGACCCTGCGTGTCCCCTGTCACCCCTGTGACCCTGTGTCACCTTGTGTCACCATGTGTCACCCTCTGTCACTCTGTGTCACCCTGCGTGTCCCTTGTCACCCCTGTGACCCTGTGGCACCGTGTGTCACCATGTGTGACCTCTGTGACCCTGTGTCACTCTGTGTCACCATGTGTGACCCCTGTGACCCTCTGTCACCATGTGTCACCCCTGTGGCCCCTGAGTGTGACCCCTGTGACCCTGCGTGTCCCTTGTCACCCCTGTGTCACTCTGTGTCACCATGTGTGACCCTGTGTCACCATGTGTGACCCCTGTGACCCTCTGTCACTCTGTGTCACCCTGTGTCACCCCTGTGACCCTGTGTCACCATGTGTGACCCCTGTGACCCTCTGTCACTCTGTGTCACCCTGTGTGACCCTCTGTCACTCTGTCACTCTGTGTCACCCTGTGTCACCTCTCTGTCCCTCTGTCCCAACAGAGGAGCTGGAGCTGGAGCTGGGGCTGGTGGTGCTGTGCCCACGGTGTCCCTGTGTCTGTCCCCATGTCCCCTGTCAACCTTGTGACCCCACCACCCTGTGTCACCCTGTGTCACTCTGTATGACCCCTGTGTCATTCTGTGTCACCTGTCTGTCCCCTTGTCCCCGCAGAGGAGGTGGAGCTGGAGCTGCGCCTGGCCTGCTTCGAGCGGCTGATGGCGCTGTCCCTGTGTCCCCATGTCCCTGTGTCACTCTATGACCCCTCTGTGTCACCTGTCTGTCCCCGCAGAGGAGGTGGAGCTGGAGCTGGAGCTGTGCCTGGCCCGCTTCGAGCGGCTGTGTCCCCATGTCCCTGTGTCCCCATGTCCCTGTGTCACTCTGTATGACCCCTCTGTCACTCTGTGTCACCTCTCTGTCCCTCTGTCCCCGCAGAGGAGGCGGAGCTGAAGCTGTGCCTGGCCCGCTTCAAGCGGCTGATGGCGCTGTGCCTGTGTGACCCTGTGACCCCTGTCACTGTGTGTCCCCATGTCCCCTGACTCTGTGTGACCCTGTGTCATCTGTCTGTCCCTTGTCCCCGCAGAGGAGGTGGAGCTGGAGCTGTGCCTGGCCCGCTTTGAGTGGCTGATGGCGCTGTGCCCACACTGTCCCTGTGTCCCCTGTGACCCTGTGTGACCCCTGTGTGACCCCTGTGACCCTGTGTGACCCTGTGTCACTCTGTGTCACCTGTCTGTCCCTCTGTCCCCGCAGAGGAGGTGGAGCTGGAGCTGTGCCTGGCCCACTTCGAGCAGCTGATGGCGCTGTGCCCACGCTGTCCCTGTGTCCCCATGTCCCCTGACCCTGTGTGTCCCCTGTCACTGTGTATGACCCCTCTGTCACTCTGTGTCACTCTGTGTCACCTCTCTGACCCCGTGTCCCCCCTGTCCCCGCAGAGGAGGTGGAGCTGGAGCTGCGCCTGGCCCAGTTTGAGTGGCTCTGCCCACGCTGTCCCTGTGTCCCCTGTCACTCTATGACCCCTGTGTCACTCTGTGTCACCCTGTGTCACTCTGTGTCACCTGTCTGTCCCCTGTCCCCGCAGAGGAGGTGGAGCTGGAGCTGCGCCTGGCCCAGTTTGAGTGGCTCTGCCCACGCTGTCCCTGTGTCCCCTGACCTTGTGTGACCCTGTGACCCCTGTCACTGTGTGTCCCCATGTCCCCTGACTCTGTATGACCCTGTGTCACCTGTCTGTCCCCTCTGTCCCCGCAGAGGAGGTGGAGCTGGAGCTGCGCCTGGCCCGCTTTGAGCGGCTGATGGCGCGGCGGCCGCTGCTGCTCAACAGCGTGCTGCTGCGCCAGAACCCCCACAACGTGCACGAGTGGCACAAGAGGGTGGCCCTGCACCAGGGACAGCCCGACAAGGTCAGGGGACACCGGGGGACACGGGGGGGACACTGGGGGGGACACCGGGGGGTTATGGGGTGCGTGGTTTGGGGGGTCGGGTGCTGGCATCACGGTGATTGTGCTGTATCCTGGCTGTCGCTGTGTCCCCCCTGTCCTCCTGTGTCCCCCTGTGTCCCCAATGCCCCCCCCAATGTTCCCCCATGTCCCCCGTGTCCCCAATGTCCCCCCCCATGTCCCCAATGACTTTGTGTCCCCAATGTTCCCCCATGTCCCCAATGTTCCCCCGTGTCCCCAGTGTTCCCCAATGTCCCCAGTGTCCCCACTGTCCCCTGCTGTCCCCAATCTCTCCAATGTCCCCACTTTCCCCAATGTCCCCATATCTCCTGCTGTCCTCTGGCTGTCCCCATTGTCCCTTGGCTGTCGCCATTGTCCCCAGCGTCCCCATGTCCCCTCTGTCCTCTGGCTGTCCCCACTGTCCCCAGTGTCCCAACATCCCCAATGTCCCAACGGTCCCCACTGTTCCCTCACTGTCCCCAATCTCTCCAATGTCCCCTGACTGTCCCCTGGCTGTCCCCTGCTATCCCCAATGTCCCCTGTGTCCCCCTGTCCATCCCAGATCATCCAGACGTTCACAGAGGATCCCCAGCACACCCCCTGACTGTCCCCAATGTCCCCTGACTCTCCCCCTGTCCCCTGGCTGTCCCCTGACTGTCCCCTGACTGTCCCCCTGTCCCTGGCTGTCCCCAGTGTCCCCTGACTGTCCGTTTGTCCCCCTGTCCGTCCCAGATAATCCAGACGTTCACGGAGGCCGTGCGCACCGTGGATCCCCAGTGTCCCCTGACTGTCCCCAGTGTCCCCAATGTCCCCATGTCCACCCAGATCATCCAGACATTCACGGAGGCCGTGCGCATCGTGGATCCCCAATGTCCCCTGACTCTCCCCCTGTCCCTGACTGTCCCCAATGTCCCCTGATGTCCCCAATGTCCCCTGGCTGTCCCCAATGCCCCCTGATGTCCCCAATGTCCCCATGTCCATCCCAGATCATCCAGACGTTCACGGAGGCCGTGCGCACCGTGGATCCCCAGCGCGCCCCCTGACTCTCCCCAGTGTCCCCTGACTGTCCCCCTGTCCCTGACTGTCCCCCTGTCCCCTGACTCTCCCCAGTGTCCCCAATGTCCCCAGTGTCCCCAATGTCCCCGTGTCCATCCCAGATCATCCAGACGTTCACGGAGGCTGTGCACACCGTGGATCCCCAATGTCCCCTGGCTGTCCCCCTGTCCCTGACTGTCCCTAATGTCCCCTGATGTCCCCAATGTCCCCTGGCTGTCCCCAATGCCCCCTGATGTCCCCAATGTCCCCGTGTCCATCCCAGATCATCCAGACATTCACGGAGGCCATGCGCACCGTGGATCCCCGCGCGCCCCCTGACTGTCCCCATGTCCCGTGGCTGTCCCCAATGTCCCCAATGTCCCCTGATGTCCCCAATGTCCCTGACTGTCCCCCTGTCCCCTGACTGTCCCCTGGCTGTCCCCAATGTCCCCAGTGTCCCCTGATGTCCCCAATGTCCCCAATGTCCCCTGGCTGTCCCCAGTGTCCCCTGATGTCCCCAATGTCCCCCTGTCCATCCCAGATCATCCAGATGTTCACGGAGGCCGTGTGCACCGTGGATCCCCAGAGTGCCCCCGGCTGTCCCCCTGTCCCTGACTGTCCCCAATGTCCCCTGACTGTCCCCTGGCTGTCCCCAGTGTCCCCAATGTCCCCTGACTGTCCCCAATGTCCCCTGACTGTCCCCAGTGTCCCCTGACTGTCTCCAGTGTCCCCTGACTGTCCGTTTGTCCCCCTGTCCATCCCAGATCATCCAGACATTCACAGAGGCCGTGTGCACCGTGGATCCCCAGAGTGCCCCCGGCTGTCCCCCTGTCCCTGACTGTCCCCAATGTCCCCTGACTGTCCCCTGGCTGTCCCCAGTGTCCCCAGTGTCCCCTGATGTCCCCAATGTCCCCCTGTCCATCCCAGATCATCCAGACATTCACAGAGGCCGTGCGCACCGTGGATCCCCAGCGCGCCACCGGCCGCCCCCACGAGCTCTGGGTGGCCTTCGCGCGATTCTACGAGGACAACGGGCAGCTGGACGACGTGAGCTGGGGATCCCCCAAAACCCACCCGGGGGGCGCCCCAAAACCTGCATGGGACCCCTGAACCCCGAGGGACACCCCCAGACCCACCTGGGACTCCCAAACCCTGAGGGACACCAAAATCCTGAGGGACACCCCCAAAATCTGCCTGGGACCCCTGAACCCCAAGGGACCCCCAAACCTGGGGGCCCCCTAAACCTGAGGGACATCCCCAAAATCTGCCTGCGACTCCCAGATCCTGAGGGACACCCCCAAATCCTGCATGGGACCCCCAAATCCTGAAGGACCCCCAAACCTGGGGGACACCAAATCCTGAGGGACTCCCCAAACCTGGGAGACACCCCCAGACCCACCTGGGACCCCCATATCCTGTGGGACACCCCCAAAACATCCTGGGACATCTGAACCCCGAGGGACACCCAAATCTGAGGGATGCCCCTAACCTGGGGACACCCCAAATCCTGAAGGGCCCTGAACTCTGAGGGACACCCCCAAAACCCACCTGGGGGGCACCCAAATCCTGCATGGGACCCCCGAACCCTGAGGGACACCCCCAGGCCTGTCTGTGCCCCCCAGGCCTGCCCCCTCCTGTGCCCCCATGTCCACAGTGTCCCCAGGCCAGCTCCATCCTGTCCCTGTCCCAGTGTCCCCAATTATGTCCCCAGTATCCCCAGTGGTGTCCCCAGGCCAGGTCCATCCTGTCCCATGTCCCCAATGGTGTCCCCACTGTCCCCAGGCCAGGTCCATCCTGTCCCGTGTCCCCAATGGTGTCCCCACTGTCCCCAGGCCAGGTCCATCCTGTCCGGGCCATCCGGGTGCAGTTCCTGTCCATGTCCCCAATGGTGTCCCTAGGCCAGGTCCATTCTGTCCCAGTGTCCCCATGGTGTTATCAATGTCCCCAAGGTGTCCCCAGGCCAGGTCCATTCTGTCCCAGTGTCCCCAATGGTGTCCCCAGGCCAGGTCCATCCTGTCCCCAATGATGTCCCCAATGATGTCCCCAGGCCAGGTCTATCCTGTCCCAGTGTCCCCAATGTCCCCAGTGTCCCCAGGCCAGGTCCATCCTGTCCCCAGTGATGTCCCCAATGATGTCCCCACTGTCCCCAGGCCAGGTCTATCCTGTCCCAATGGTGTCCCCAGTGTCCTCAGGCCAGGTCCATCCTGTCCTGGGCCACCTGGGTGCAGTTCCTGTCCCTGTCCCAGTGTCCCCAATGTCCCCAGTGGTGTCCCCAGGCCAGGTCCATCCTGTCCTGGGCCACCCGGGTGTGGTTCCTGTCTCTGTCCCAATGTCCCCAGTGTCCCAATGGTGTCCCCAATGTCCCTGTCCCTGTCCCCAGGTCAGGTCCATCCTGTCCCTGTCCCAGTGTCCCCAGGCCAGGTCCATCCTGTCCCCATTGATGTCCCAATGGTGTCCCCAGGCCAGGTCTATCCTGTCCCAGTGTCCCCAATGTCCCCAGTGTCCCCAGGCCAGGTCCATCCTGTCCCCAATGATGTCCCCAATGATGTCCCCACTGTCCCCAGGCCAGGTCTATCCTGTCCCAATGGTGTCCCCAATGTCCTCAGGCCAGGTCCATCCTGTCCTGGGCCACCCAGGTGCAGTTCCTGTTCATGTCCCCATTGTCCCCAATGTCCCAATGGTGTCCCCAGGCCAGGTCCATTCTGTCCCGGTGTCCCCAATGTCCCAGTGGTGTTATCAATGTCCCCAAGGTGTCCCCAGACCAGGTCCATCCTGTCCCAGTGTCCCCAATGGTGTCCCCAGGCCAGGTCCATCCTGTCCCGAGCCACCCGGTTGCGGTTCCTGTCCCTGTCCCAGTGTCCCCAGTATCCCCAATGGTGTCCCCAATGTTGTCCCCACTGTCCCCAGGCCAGGTCCATCCTGTCCCCAGTGATGTCTCCAATGTCCCCAATGGTGTCCCCAGGCCAGGTCCATCCTGTCCTGGGCCACCCGGGTGCGGTTCCTGTCCCTGTCCCAGTGTCCCCAGTGTCCCAATGGTGTCCCCAACGTCCCCAATGTTGTCCCCAGGCCAGGTCCATCCTGTCCCGGGCCACCCGGGTGTGGTTCCTGTCCCTGTCCCAGTGTCCCCAGTGTCCCCAATGGTGTCCCCAATGTTGTCCCCACTGTCCCCAGGCCAGGTCCATCCTGTCCCGGGCCACCCGGGTGCGGTTCCTGTCCCTGTCCCTGTCCCAGTGGTGTCCCCAATGGTGTCCCCAATGGTGTCCCCAATGTCCCCAATGGTGTCCCCAGGCCAGGTCCATCCTGTCCCGGGCCACCCGGGTGCGGTTCCTGTCCCTATCCCAGTGTCCCCAGTGTCCCAATGGTGTCCCCACTGTTGTCCCCACTGTCCCCAGGCCAGGTCCATCCTGTCCCGGGCCACCCGGGTGCGGTTCCGCCGTGTCGAGGACCTCGCCGCCGTCTGGTGCGAGTTTGGGGAGCTGGAGCTGCGCCACCAGCGCCACCAGGAGGCGCTCGCCGTGCTGAGGGTGAGGGCACCCCAAAAACAGGGCACCCCGAAAATGGGGGCACCCCAAAAACAGGGCACCCCAAATAGCAGGAAACTCCAAAACATGGGCACCCCGAAAATGGGGGACCTCAAAAATTGGGAATCCAAAAACAGGGCACCCCGAAAATGGGGGAACCCTGAAAATGAGGAACTCAAATACAGGGCACCCCCAAAATGGGGGGACCCCAAAAACAGGGCACCCCAAAAATGGGGAACCCTGAAAATGGGGGGACCCCAAAAACAGGGCACCCCGAAAATGGGGCACCCAAAAATGGGGAACCCTGAAAATGGGGAACCCAAAAACAGGGCACCCTGAAAATGGGGAACCCCAAAAATGGGGAACCCCAAAAATGGGGAACCCTGAAAATGGGGGCACCCCAAAAACAGGACACCCCAAAAATTTGGAACCCTGAAAATGGGGAACCCTGAAAATGGGGAATCCAAAAATTGGGAACCCCAAAAATGGGGAACCCAAAAAAAAAAACGGTCACCCCAAAAATGAGGCACCCAGAAAATAAGGAGCCCAAAAACAGGGCACCCCAAAAATAGGGGGACCCCAAAAATAGGGCACTCCATTTTCCCCGTTTTCCCCATTTCCCCTTTTTTCCCCATTTCCCAATTTTCCCACATTTCCCCATTCCCCCTTTTCCCCCGTTTTCCCCCATTTCCCCTGTTTCCCCCCCATTTTCACAATTTTCCCCACTCCCCCCAATTTTCCCCATTTTCTCCACTTTCCCCCATTCCCCCATTTTTCCCTATCTTCACAATTTCCCCCATTTTCCTCATTCCACCCATTTTTCCCCATTTCCCCCATTTTCATCATTTCCCCCATTTTCCCCCATTTTCGCCATTTCCCTCCTTTCCCCGCTTTTTCCCCTTTCCCCCCCTTTTTTCCTGTTTTTTCCTTCATTTTTCCCCCTTTCCCCCCATTTATCCCCAATTTTCCCCCATTTTCCCATTTCCCCCTTTTTTCCCCTTTTTTCATCAAATTTTCCCCATTTCCCCCCCTTTTCCCCTATTTTTTCTTCTGGTTTTTCCCCCTTTTTCCTCAGTTTTTCCCCGTTTCCCCCCCTTTTTTCCCCTTTTTCCCCCATTTTCACCATTTTCCCCCGTTTTTCCCCCAGAAAGCCACGGCTCTCCCCTCCCGCCGGGCCGAGTACTTCGACAGCTCGGAGCCCGTGCAGAACCGGCTCTACAAGAACCTGAGGGTGTGGGCGATGCTGGCAGACCTGGAGGAGAGCCTGGGCACCTTCCAGGTGGGCACACACCTGGGCACACCTGGGGACACACCTGGGCACACCTGGGGACATGGGGACACACCTGGGCACACACCTGGGGACACACCTGGGGACATGGGGACACACCTGGGCACACACCTGGGCACACACCTGGGGACATGGGCACACACCTGGGCACACACCTGGGGACAGCTGGGTATGGGTGTGGGCAATGCTGGCAGACCTGGAGGAGAACATGGGCACCTTCCAGGTGGGCACCTGGGCACACACCTGGGGACACCTGGGGGAACATGGGGACACATCTGGGCACACACCCGGGCACACACCTGGGGACAGCTGGGCACACACCTGGGGGCAGGGACACACCTGGGGACATTGGGATGGGTGTGGGCGATGCTGGCAGACCTGGAGGAGAACATGGGCACCTTCCAGGTGGGCACCTGGTCACACACCTGGGGGAACATGGGGACACACCTGGGCACACACCTGGGAACATGGGGACACATCTGGGCACACACCTGGGCACACCTGGGGACATGGGGATATACCTGGGGACACCTGAGGGCACCTGGGTACATCAGCGTGGGCATAGGGGACACCTGGGCACACCTGGGAGACGCCAGGGTTGACATGGGGGACACCTCTGTGAATGTGGGGGACACCTGGGGGACACCTGGGGGACACCTGGGGGCGTCAGGGTGGGCATGGGGGACACTGGGCTGGGCCTGGGGCACACCTGGGGTGTGGGGCTGGTGTGGGGACATCGTGCTGGGCGTGGCTGTGACCTTGCTGTCCCCTCTGTCCCCATCCCTGTGTCCCTGTCCCTCTCTCTGTCCCCATTTCCCTGCGTATCACTGTCCCTGTCCTCCGTCCCTCTCTCTGTCCCCATGTCCCTGTGTCCCTGTGTCCCCATGTCCCTGTCCCTGTCCCCATGTCCCTCTGTCCCCATGTCCCTGTGTCTCCATGTTCCTGTCCCTGTATCCTCATGTTCCTCTGTCCCTGTCCCCTGTTCCTGTCCCCATGTCCCTGTCCCCTCTGTCCCCTGGTGTCCCCATGTCCCCCTGGTGTCCCTCTGTCCCCATATCCCTGTCCCCTCTGTCCCCCTGGTGTCCCCCTGCTGTCCCTGTCCATGTCCCCTGGTGTCCCCTGGTGTCCCCTGGTGTCCCTGTCCCTGTCCGTGTCCCCTGGTGTCCCCTGATGTCCCCTGCTGTCTCCTGGTGTCCCCTGGTGTCCCTGTCCTGTCCCCATCCCTGTCCCCCATATTCCCCTGGTGTCCCCTGCTGTCCCCTGGTGTCCCCTGGTGTCCCCTGGTGTCCCCTGGTGTCCCTGTCCCCTGCTGTCCCCTGCTGTCCCCTGCTGTCCCTGTCCCTGTCCCTGTCCATGTCCCCTCGTGTCCCCTGGTGTCCCTGTCCGTGTCCCCTGCTGTCCCTGTCCCTGTCTGTGTCCCCTGCTGTCCCCTGGTGTCCCCAGTCCACCCGCAGTGTGTACGAGCGCATCCTGGACCTGCGCATCGCCACCCCCCAGATCGTCATCAACTACGCGCTGCTGCTGGAGGAGCACGGCCGCTTCGAGGACAGCTTCAAGGTGACACTGGGGACAGCTGGGGACACTGCTGGGACAGCTGGGAATAGCTGGGGACACTGCTGGGACAATGCGGGAGCTGGGGGGTGCTGGGGGAGCACGGCCGCTTCGAGGACAGCTTCAAGGTGACACGGGGACACTGCAGGGACAGCCAGGGACAATGGGGACACTGCTGGGACAATGGAGGAGCTGGAGGAGCACGGCCGCTTCGAGGACAGCTTCAAGGTGACACGGGGCACACTGCAGGGACACTGCAGGGACAGCTGGGGACAATGGGGACACTGCTGGGACAGCTGGGAATAGCTGGGGACAGCTGGGACAGTGCAGGAGCTGGGGGAGCACGGCCGCTTCGAGGACAGCTTCAAGGTGACACGGGGACACTGGGGACAATGGAGACACTGCAGGGACAGCTGGGGACACTGCAGGGACAGCTGGGGACAATGGGGACACTGGGGACAGCCAGGGACAATGGGGACACTGGGGACAATGGGGGAGCTGGAGGAGCACGGCCGCTTCGAGGACAGCTTCAAGGTGACACTGGGACACTGCAGGGACAGATAGGGACACTGGGGACACCTGGGGGAGTACAGCCACTTCGAGGACAGCTTCAAGGTGACACTGGGGACAGCCAGGGACTGCTGGAGGAGCTGGGGATACCTGGGGACACTGGGGACAGCTTCAGGGTGACACAGGACACTGGGGACAGCTGGGGATAACTGGAATCATCCTGGGACACCTGGGGACACTGCAGGGACACTGCAGGGACACCTGGGGACACTGCAGGGACAGCCCAGCACAGCAGGGGGATGGGGACACCTGGGGGAGCGGCTGGGGACACTGAGAGAGAAGTTGGGGACAGCCAGAGAGGGGCTGGGGACACTGAGAGAGAAGTTGGGGACACTGAGAGGGGCTGGGGACACCCTGTGGCTGGAGGGTTTGGGTGGGACACCCCAGGAGGGAGTTGGGGACACGACAGTGACCCTGTGGCTCACAAGGGTGTCCCCATGGGCACACGGATGTGGCATTGCGCTGTCCTGGTGGTGGCACTGTCCCCATGCCAGTGTCCCTGTCCCCAGTGTCCCCGCAGGCCAATGAGCGTGGCATCGCGCTGGTCCGCTGGTGTCACCATGTCCCCAATGTCCCCATGCTAATGTCCCCAATGTCCCCACTGTCCCCACTGTCCCCCCAGGCCTACGAGCGTGGCATCGCGCTGTTCCCGTGGTGTCCCCATGCCAATGTCCCCACTGTCCCCCCAGGCCTACAAGCGTGGCATTGCGCTGTTCCGCTGGGTCACCATGTCCCCAGTGTCCCCAAGCTGATGTCCTCAATGTCCCCATTGTCCCCTCAGGCGTACGAGCGCGGCATCGCGCTGTTCCCGTGGTGTCACCATGCTGATGTCCCCACTGTCCCCACTGTCCCCCCAGGCGTATGAGCGTGGCATCGCACTGTTCCGCTGGTGTCACCATGTCCCCAATGTCCCCAATGTCCCCACTGTCCCCCCAGGCCTACGAGCGCGGCATCGCGCTGTTCCCGTGGTGTCACCATGCCAATGTCCCCAATGTCCCCACTGTCCCCCCAGGCCTACGAGCGTGGCATCGCGCTGTTCCTGTGGTGTCACCATGTCCCCAATGTCCCCATGCTGATGTCCCCAATGTCCCCACTGTCCCCCCAGGCGTACGAGCGTGGCATCGCGCTGTTCCCGTGGTGTCACCATGTCCCCAATGTCCCCACTGTCCCCCCAGGCCTACGAGCGCGGCATCGCGCTGTTCCTGTGGTGTCACCATGTCCCCAATGTCCCCACTGTCCCCCCAGGCCTACGAGCGTGGCATTGCGCTGTTCCGCTGGTGTCCCCATGCTGATGTCCCCAATGTCCCCAATGTCCCCACTGTCCCCCCAGGCCTACGAGCGCGGCATCGCGCTGTTCCTGTGGTGTCACCATGTCCCCAATGTCCCCATGCTGATGTCCCCAATGTCCCCACTGTCCCCCCAGGCCTACGAGCGCGGCATCGCGCTGTTCCTGTGGTGTCACCATGTCCCCAATGTCCCCACTGTCCCCCCAGGCCTACGAGCGTGGCATTGCGCTGTTCCGCTGGTGTCCCCATGCTGATGTCCCCAATGTCCCCAATGTCCCCACTGTCCCCCCAGGCCTACGAGCGTGGCATTGCGCTGTTCCGCTGGTGTCCCCATGCTGATGTCCCCAATGTCCCCAATGTCCCCACTGTCCCCCCAGGCCTACGAGCGCGGCATCGCGCTGTTCCTGTGGTGTCACCATGTCCCCAATGTCCCCATGCTGATGTCCCCAATGTCCCCACTGTCCCCCCAGGCCTACGAGCGTGGCATCGCGCTGTTCCCGTGGTGTCCCCATGCCAATGTCCCCAATGTCCCCACTGTCCCCCCAGGCCTACGAGCGCGGCATCGCGCTGTTCCCGTGGTGTCCCCATGCCAATGTCCCCAATGTCCCCACTGTCCCCCCAGGCCTACGAGCGCGGCATCGCGCTGTTCCCGTGGTGTCCCCATGCCAATGTCCCCAATGTCCCCACTGTCCCCCCAGGCCTACGAGCGCGGCATCGCGCTGTTCCGCTGGCCGCACGTCGGGGACCTGTGGCTCACGTACCTGTCCAAGTTCGTGGCCCGGTACGGGGGCCGGAAGCTGGAGCGGGCCCGGGACCTCTTTGAGCAGGCGCTGGACGGGTGCCCCCCCCAGCACGCCAAGAGTAGGACAGGGGACAAGGGGACACGGGGGGGGGGGGCACTGGGGACACGGGGGGATATGGGGACATGGGGGGATATGGGGACATGGGGGCATTGGGGACATTGGGGGATATGGGGACATGGGGGGCACTGGGGACATTGGGGATGTTGGAGGCACTGAGGACACTGGGGGCATGAGTGGGCATTGGGGGCGATATGGGGACATGGGGGACACTGGGGATATTTGGGACATGGGGACACTGGGGGCATTGGGGGCATGGGGGACATGGGGGGATATGGGGACATGGAGGAGAGTGGGGACATTGGGGATGTTGGAGGCACTGGGGACATTGGGGGCATGAGTGGGCATTGGGGACATGGGGGGCAGTGGGGACATGGGGCAATGGGGCACACTGGGGGCATTGGGGACATCGGGGGACATGGGGGGATATGGGGACATTGGGGATGGGGGGCATTGGGGACATTGGGGATATTGGGGGACATGGGGGGACAATGAGGACATGGAGGGGCATTGGGGATAGGGGGACATGGGGGACAGTGGGGACATGGCAGGAATCCCTGTCCCTGTCTCTTCACTGTCCCTTGTCCCTGTTCCTCTCCTTTGCCCCGTCCCCTCACCCTATCCCTGTCCCCTGTCCCTGTCCCTGGCTGTCCTCTCACTGTCCCCTCCCTATCCCTGTCCCTGTCCCCTGTTCCCGTCCCTGGCTGTCCTCTCACTGTCCCCTGTCCCTGTCCCTGATGCTCCTGTCCCTATGTCCCTCTCCCCTGACTGTCCCATCCCTGTCCCCTCCATATCCCCATGTCCCTGTCTGTCCCTTGTGTCCCCATGTCCCTGTCCCCTGGCTGTCCCCTCCCTGTCCCTCTGTCCCTGTCCCCTGACTGTCCCTCCTGTGTGTCCCCATGTCCCTGTTCCCTCCTGTCCATGTCCCCCTGCCCCTATCTCCTCCCTGTCCCTGACTGTCCTGTCCCTGTCCTTGTCCCCTCACCCCATTTCTGTCTTGTCCCTGTCCCTGTCCCCGTGTGTCCCCCTGTCCCTGTCCCTGTCCCTCTTTGTCCTTTCTATCCCCTCCATATCCCCCTGTCCCTGTCCCCCTGTCCCTGTCCTTGTCCCTCCCTGTCCCTGTCCCCTCCTGTCCTGTGTCCCCTTGTCCCTATCGCTGTCTATTCTGTGGGTCCCCCTGTCTCTGTCCCATCTGTCCTGACTGTCCCCTCTGTCCCTGTCTGTCTGTCCGTGTCCCTATGTCCCTGTCCCCTCCTGTCCTGTGTGTCCCCTTGTCCCTATCCCTGTCTATTCTCTGTGTCCCCTTGTCTCTGTCCCCTCCTTCCCTGTCCCCATCCCTGTCCCTCTGTCCCTGTCTATCCCCTGTCTGTGCCCTGCCCCTGTCTGTCCCCTGTCTGTCCCTCTGTCCCTGTCTGTGCCCTGCCCCTGTCTGTCCCTCTGTCCCTGTCTATCCCCTGCCCTTGTCTGTCCCCTGTCTGTCCCTGTCTATCCCCTGTCTGTGCCCTGCCCCTGTCTGTCCCCCTGTCTATCCCATCTGTCCCCTGCCCCTGTCTGTCCCCTATCTGTTCCGTCTGTCCCTCTGTCCCTGTCTGTCCTGTCTGTCCCGTCTGTCCTGTCCGTCCGTCTGTCCGTCCCCCAGCCATCTACCTGCTGTACGCGCGCCTGGAGGAGCAGTTTGGGCTGGCGCGCCGCGCCATGGCCGTGTACGAGCGCGGCACGCGGGCGGTGCCCCCCGAGCAGCAGCACGACATGTTCCACATCTACATCCGGCGGGCAGCCGAGCTCTTCGGGGTCACCCACACCCGCCCCATCTACCAGAGAGCCATCGAGGTGGGCACACACCTGGGCACACACCTGGGCACACACCTGGGCACACACCTGGGCACACCTGGGCACACACCTGGGCACACACCTGGGGCTGGGGGCACTGAGCTCTTCGGGGTCACCCACACCCGCCCCATCTACCAGAGAGCCATCGAGGTGGGCACACACCTGGGCACACACCTGGGCACACACCTGGGGCTGGGTTCCACATCTACATCCGGCGGGCAGCCGAGCTCTTCGGGGTCACCCACACCCGCCCCATCTACCAGAGAGCCATCGAGGTACCCACACACCTGGGCACACCTGGGCACACACCTGGCACACACCTGGGGCTGGGTTCCACATCTACATCCGGCGGGCAGCCGAGCTCTTCAGGGTCACCCACACGCGCCCCATCTACCAGAGAGCCATTGAGGTGGGCACACACCTGGCACACACCTGGGCACACCTGGGCACACACCTGGCACACCTGGGCACACCTGGCACACCTGGGCACACCTGGGGGCACAGAGAGGCGTACCCAGAGCTCTTTGGGGTCACCCACAGGTGTGGGCACAGGTGGGTACAGCTGGTCCCAGGTGGGCACTGGGTGGAACAGGTGGGTAGAAGGGGACACAGCTGGGCACAGGAGGGTACAGGTGGGTACAAGGCACACAGGTAGGCACAGGTGGGCACAGACAGGTACAGCTGGTCCCAGGTGGCACTGGGGGGCACAGGAGGGTACAGGTGGGCACAGCTGGGCACAGCTGGGGACAGAGGTGTGTACAGCTGGTCACAGGTGTCACAGGTAGGCACAGGTGGGCACAGACGGGTACAGCTGGTCCCAGGTGGCACTGGGGGACACAAGTGTGCACAGATGGTCCCAGATGGGCACTGGGAGGCACAGCTGGTGCCAGGTAGGTACAGGTGGCACTGGGAGGCACAGCTGGGCACAGGTGATCCCAGCTGGTCCCAGGTGGGCACTGGGAGTCACAGCTGGTCCCAGCTGGTGCCAGGTGTCCCAGGTGGGCTCAGTTGATCCCAGCTGGTGCCAGGTGTCCCAGGTGGGCACTGGGAGGCACAGCTGATGCCAGGTAAGTACAGGTGGCACTGGGAGGCACAGGTGGGCACTGGGGTCCCAGATGGTGCCAGGTGGGCACTGGGTGTGTACAGCTGGTCCCAGGTAGCACAGGAGGTACAGATGGGCACAGGTGGTCCCAGCTGGTGCCAGGTGTCCCAGGTGGCACTGGGAGGCACAGGTGGGCACAGGTGTCCCAGGTGGGCACGGTTGGTCCCAGCTGGTGCCAGGTGGGCACTGGGAGGCAGAGCTGGGCCCAGCTGGTGCCAGGTGTCCCGGGTGGGCAGGGCTGCTCCCAGCTGGTGCCAGGTGGGCACTGGGAGGCATGGGTGGTGCCAGGTGTCCCGGGTGGTCCCAGCTGGTGCCAGGTGTCCCAGGTGGCACTGGGAGGCAGAGCTGGTGTCAGGTGGTCCCAGCTGGTGCCAGGTGGGCACTGGGAGGCATGGGTGGTGCCAGGTGTCCCGGGTGGTCCCAGCTGGTGCCAGGTGTCCCAGGTGGGTTTGGCTGGTCCCAGCTGGTGCCAGGTGTCCCAGGCGGGCACAGTTGCTCCCAGCTGGTGCCAGGTGTCCCAAGTGGGCATGGTTGCTCCCAGCTGGTGCCAGGTGTCCCAGGTGCTCCCAGCTGGCTGTGCCAGGTGTGGCAGTGCCCCCGTCCCGTGGCAGGTGCTGGGTGATGACGCCGCGCGGGAGCTGTGCCTGCGCTTCGCTGACATGGAGTGCAAGCTGGGCGAGGTGGATCGGGCACGCGCCATCTACACCTACTGCTCCCAGATCTGTGACCCCAGGGTGAGACTGGGGACAATGGGGGGGACACTGGGGACAATGGGTACACTGGGGGGGACAATGGGGACACTGGGGACAATGGGGACACTCACTGCTTGCAGATCTGTGACCCCAGGGTGAGACTGGGGACAATGGGGGGGACACTGGGGACACTGGGGGGGACACTGGGGACACTGGGATGGACTGGGGACAATGGGGACACTCACTGCTCCCAAATCTGCAACCCCAGGGTGAGACTGGGGACACTGGGGACACTGGGGACACTGGGAGGGGCTGACCCTGTCCGTCTGTCCGTCTGTCTGTCTGTCTATGTCCATCTGTCGGATCACAGGCAGTTTCTGGCAGGAGACAATGACACTGTCTGTGTGTCCATGTGTCTGTCTGTCTGTGTGTCCGTGTGTCTGTCAGATCATGGGCAGTTTCTGGCAGGGAGATGCTGATGATGTCCTTCTGTCCGTCCGTCTGTCTGTCTGTCTGTCTGTCTGTGTGTCTGTCAGATCACGGGCAGTTTCTGGCAGCAGTTTGAGATGCTGATGATGTCCGTCTGTCCGTCTGTCTGTCTGTCTATCTGTCTGTCCGTCTGTCAGATCACGGGCAGTTTCTGGCAGACCTGGAAGGAGTTTGAGATGCTGATGGTGTCTGTCTGTCCGTCTGTCTGTCTGTCTGTCCATCTGTCAGATCACGGGCAGTTTCTGGCAGCAGTTTGAGATGCAGATGGTGTCCATCTGTCTGTCTGTGTATCTGTCAGATCACGGGCAGTTTCTGGCAGACGTGGCAGCAGTTTGAGATGCTGATGATGTCCATGTGTCCGTCTGTCTGTGTGTCCATCTGTCAGGTCACGGACAGTTTCTGGCAGCAGTTTGAGATGCTGATGGTGTCCGTGTGTCTGTCTATCTGTCCGTGTGTCAGATCACGGGCAGTTTCTGGCAGCAGTTTGAGATGCTGATGATGTCCGTGTGTCTGTCTGTCTGTCCGTCTGTCAGATCACGGGCAGTTTCTGGCAGACCTGGAAGGAGTTTGAGATCCGCCATGGGAACGAGGACACCATCCGGGAGATGCTGCGCATCAAGCGCAGCGTCCAGGCCACCTACAACACCCAGGTGAACTTCATGGCCTCGCAGATGCTCAAGGTGTCGGGCAGCGCCACCGGGACAGGTACGGCACTGCCAGGGGCACGGGGGGCACAGGTGAGGGCACAGGTATGGTACAGGTACAGCACTGCCAGGGGGCACGGGGGGCACAGGTGAGGGGAATGGGGAGGGCACAGGTACGGCACTGCCAGGGGGCACGGGGGGCACAGGTGAGGGCACAGGTATGGTACAGGTATGGCACTGCCAGGGGGCACGGGGGGCACAGGTGAGGGCACAGGTACGGCAATGCCAGGGGGGCACGGGGGGCACAGGTGAGGGGAATGGGGAGGGCACAGGTACGGCACTGCCAGGGGGCACGGGGGGCACAGGTACAGTGCAGGTACGGCAGCACCAGGGCATGGGGGGCACACGTGAGAGGGGCACAGGTATGGCACTGGGGGAAGCACAGGGGGCAAAGGTGAGGGCACAGGTGAGGGGAATGGGGAGGGCACAGGTACGGCACTGCCAGGGGGGCACAGGTGAGGGGAATAGGGAGGGCACAGGTATGGCAATGCCAGGGGGCACGGGGGGCACAGGTGAGGGCACAGGTGAGGGGAATGGGGAGGGCACAGGTACAGCACTGCCAAGGGGGCACAGGGGGCACAGGTACTGCACAGGTACAGCACCACAGGGGAACATGAAGGGCACAGGTGAGGGGTACATGTATGGCACCACCAGGAGGGGCATGGGGAGGGTACAGGTACAGCACAGCTATGGTACCAGGGGACATGGGGAGGGTACAGGTATGGCACAGGTGCGGCACCACAGGGGGCACAGGTGAGGGGCACAGGTACAGCAGAGGTGAGGGGAATGGGGAGGGCACAGGTATGGCACCGCTGGGAGGGGCATGGGGAGGGCACAGGTACAGCAATGGCGGGCATGGGGGGCACAGGTGAGGGTACAGGTATGGCACAGATACAGCAACGGGGGGCATGGGGGGCACAAGGGGCATAGGTACAGCACAGGTATGGCACAGGTACGGCAATGAGGGGAGCACAGGGGGCACAGGAGGTACAGGTACAGCACCAGGAAGGCACAGGGAGGGCACAGGTACAGCACCACAGGGGCATGGGGGGGCACAGGAGGGGCATAGGTGAGGGTACAGGTATGGCAGAGGTACGGGACTGCTGGGAGGGGCACAGGGGGGGCACAGGTACAGCACAGGTACGGCACCAGGGGGCATGGAGACGGTACATGTGAGGGGAATGGGTAGGGCACAGGTATGGCAGCAGGGGGGCACTGAGGGGGGGACAGGTGAGGGGTACAGATCAGGCAATAGAGGGGCACAGGTACAGCACCGGGGGCACGGGGAGGGTACAGGTGAGAGGGGTACAGGTATGGCACAGGTACGGTACCGGGGGGCACAGGTGAGGGTACAGGTAGGGCACAGGTACGGCACCGCCAGGAGGGGCCATGGCGGTGCCAGGGGCCATGGGGGGGTCCCATGGCGGGTCCTGGGGGTGCCATGGGGGATCTCAGGGGCTGTGGGAGGGTCCCAGTGGCCATGGGGGGATCCTGAGGGTGCTATAGGGGGTCCCAGGGGCTGTGAGGGGGTCCCAGAGGGGTCCTGGGTGCTGTGGGGGTGTCCATGGGGGGGTCCCAAGTCCCCCTGACCCTCCCCATCTCGCAGTGTCAGACCTGGCCCCAGGTCCTCTGGGGGTCCTGGGGGTGCTGTGGGGGTCTCAGGGCTCATAAGGGGGGGTCCCAGAGGGGTCCCAAGGGCCATGGGGGGGTCCCAGGGGTGCAGTGGGGGGGATCCTGGTGGTCCCGAGGCCCCCGGACCCTCCCCACACTGCAGTGTCAGACCTGGCCCTGGGTACATTGGGGGTTCCTGGGGGTGCTGTGGGGGTCCCAGGGGCCATGAGGGGTCCCAGAGGGATCCTGGGTGCTGTGGGGGTTCCTGGGGGTGCTGTAGGGGTGTCCATGGGGGGTCCCAGAGGGGTCCTGGGTGCTGTGGGGATCCCAGAGGGGTCCCAGGGGTGCAGTGGGGGTGTCCATGGGGGGGTCCCAGGGGTGCAGTGGGGGTGTCCATGGGGGGGTCCCAGGGGTGCTGTGGGGGTGTCCATGGGGTTCCCAAGCCCCCCTGACCCTCCCCGCCCCGCAGTGTCCGACCTGGCCCCGGGGCAGAGCGGCCTGGATGAGATGAAGCTGCTGGAGCAGCGCGCGGAGGCGCTGGCGGCCGAGGCCCAGCGGGACACGCCCCGCCCCGCCCAGCAGGTGCTGTTTGTCAGGTGAGACACGCCCACGGCCACTGACACACCCACCTGTCACTGACACACCCACTGACACACCCACCCAGCCCCGCCCAGCAGGTGCTGTTCGTCAGGTGAGACACGCCCACGGCCCCGCCCACTGACACACCCACCTGTCACTGGCACGCCCACTGACACACCCACCTAACCCTAACACACCCAGTGCCGTGGCCACGCCCACTGACACACCCACCTAACCCTGACACACCCACTGACACACCCACCTAACCATGACACACCCACTGACACACCCACCTAACTCTGACACACCCACTATCATGGCCACGCCCACTGACACACCCACCTAACTCTGACACACCCACTGCCATGGTCACGCCCACTGACACACCCACCTCTGACACACCCACTGCCATGGCCACACCCACTGACACACCCACCTATCCATGGCACACCCGCTGCCGTGGCCACGCCCACTGACACACCCACCCTGCCCTGACACGCCCACGGCCACGCCCACTGACACACCCGCCTAACACTGACACACCCACTGCCACGGCCACGCCCACTGACACACTCACCTATCCATGGCACACCCACTCCCATGGCCACGCCCACTGACACACCCAGTGCCATGGCCACACCCACTGTCACACCCATCCTGCCCAGACACGCCCATTTTACAAAGCCACGCCCCCCTCCGAGTTCTCCCTGTGGGCGCTGGGGGGTGATTTGGGGTCCCTGGTGCTGATTTGGGGGCACAGGGTCACTCTGGGGGTCTCCATGCTGATTTTGGGGTCCCTGGGTTTTTGTGGAGGTCCCCGGTTCTGATTTTGGGGTCCCCAGTGCTGATTTGGGGTCCCAGTTCTGATTTTGGGGTGTTTCTGTTTTCTGTCTCTGCCTCTGATTTTGGGGTGTTTCTGATCTGGGGTTTCTGTTTCTGTCCCTGTTTGTGTTTCTGATTTTGGGGTCCCTGGGTGGTTTTGGGGGTCCCTGGGTGGTTTTGGGGGTCCCTGTTTCTGATTCTGGGGTGGTTTTGTTTCTGTTCCTGATTCTGGGGTGTCTCTGTTACTGATTTGGGGTTTCTGTTCCTGTTTCTGTCTCTCATTTTGGGGTCTCGGTGCTGATCTGGGGGCTCTGGTGCTGATTTTGGGGTCCCAGTTCTGATTTGGGGTGTTTCTGTTCCTGTTCCTGATTTGGGGTCCCTGTTTCTGATCTGGGGTTCCTGTTTCTGATTTGGGAGGTCTCAATTTCTGTCTCTGATTTTGGGGTGTTTCTGTTTCTGATTTTGGGGGTCCCAGTTCTGATTTTGGGGTGTCTGTTTCTCATCCAGGGTTCGTGTTTCTGATTTTGGGGTCCCAGTTTTTGATTTTGGGGTGTTTGTTTTTGTTGATGTTTTTGATTTTAGGGTAGTTTTGTTTCTGATTTTGGGGTGTCTCTGTGTCTGTTTTTGATTTTGAGGTGTTTGTTTCTGTTTTTGTTTCTGATCTGGGGTCACAGTTTCTGATTTTGGGATGTTTTTGTTTCTGATTTTGGGGTGTTTGTTTCTGGTTTTGTTTCTGATTTTGGGGTGTCTGTTTCTGTATCTGTTTCTGATTTTGGGGTGTTTGTTTCTGTTTGTGTTGCTGATTTTGGGGTGTTTGTTTCTGGTTTTGTTTCTGAATTTGGGGTGTTTCTGTTCTTGTTTCTGATTTTGGGGTGTTTCTGTGTCTGTTTTTGTTGCTGATTTTGGGATGTTTCTGTTTCTGTTTTTGTTGCTGATTTTGGGGTGTTTCTGTTTCTGATTTTGGGGTGTTTGTTTCTGTGTCTGTTTCTGATTTTTGGGGTGTTTCTGTTTCTGTTTTTGTTGCTGATTTTGGGGTGTTTGTTGCTGATTTTGGGGTGTTTCTGTGTCTGTTTCTGATTTTGGGGTGTTTGTTTCTGTGTGTTTCTGATTTTGGGGTGTTTCTGTTTCTGTTTTTGTTGCTGATTTTGGGGTTCAGGGCCGAGGCCGCCCCGGGCTCGGAGCCGCCGCTGTCCCTGCAGGGGAACCCCGAGGAGATCGACCTGGACGAGGAGGGGGAGGAGCCCGACGGTACCGGGGGAGGGGCAAAGGGAGGGGGAGGGGCCCGATGGTACCGGGGGAGGGGCAAAGGGAGGGGAAAGGGGAGGGGCCAAATTGTACCGGGGGAGGGGGAAAGGGAGGGGGAGGGGATGGGGGAGGAGCCTGATGGTACCAGGGGAGGGGCAAAGAGAGTGGGAGGGGCCAAATCGTACCGGGGGGAGGGGCCCCGATGATACCGGGGGGGGGGGGGGGAGCGGCACGGGGGGAGGGGCCTAATGGCAGTGGGGGAGGGGCCAGTAGGGGGAGGGACCCCAGCATTGTGGACACTGGGACTGGGGGGAGGGGCACATTGGGAGGGGGTGGGGGCCGGAAATGGGGGGAGCTGAGGGGGGGGGGGGGTCCCTGAGGGGGGTCCCAGGTGGGGGATGGGTGCCTGCCCCTCCCCCCCACCCTGACCCCGCCCCCCCGTTTCTGTGTCCCCGCCCCCAGAGGTGCAGCTGGAGCAGAGGAAGGTCCCGGCCTCGGTGTTTGGGGGGCTCAAGGACGACTGAGACCCCGCCCACCCCGGGGGAGCCCCTCCCCCACCCCCTGCCCCTCCCCCACCCACCCCCCAATAAACACCAAAACCTCTTTGGACACGCCCTGGCTGCCCCTCCCCCCTCTCAGGCTTTGGGGTCTCCTCCCCCTTTGGTTTTGGGGTGCCCCTCCCCCCCCCCAGCCCCTCCCCCTTTGGTTTTGGGGTCCCCTCCCCCAATCCGGTTTTGGGGTCCCCTCCCCCCCCCCCAGCTCCTCCCCCAGCGCCAGTGACACACCCGGGGTGGGGGAGGGGCGGGGGGTGACCCCCATTTCCGCCTTTATTGACCGGGGGGGGTCCCCAGGGTGTCCAGGAGGCGCTGGGCGAAGGCCTGTTCCAGCTGGGGGGAGGGGAACGGGCTCAGACACCCCCCAAAAACCCCCAGACCCAAACAAAACCCCAGGGAGCCCCAGAACCCCTCAGGGACCCCCAGAACCCCTCAGGAACCCCCCAAAATCCATCAGGGACCCCTCAAGAGCTCCCCTAAGGACCCCAGACACCCCCCAGTTCCCCCCCAACATCCCCCCGAGACCCCCACCCCCAAAATCCTCCCAAACACCCCCAGGGACCCCCCAAAATCCCTTAGAGAACCCCCCAGGACCCCCCGACACTCCCAAAATCCTTTAGGGACCCTACAGTACCCCTTAGGGACCCCCCAAAACCCCTCAGGACCCCCCCCAACCACCCTTAAGGACCCCCCCAAATCCTTTAAGGACTCCCAAGAGCCCCTCAGGACCCCTTAGGGATCCCCCCCAAAATCCCTTAGGGACCCCTCAGGACCCCAAACACCCCCCAGAGATCCCCCCAGGACCTCTTAGAGACCCCCCCAAGAGCCCTCAGGACCCTTTGGGACCCCCTTAACCACCTCTAGGAACCCCCCAGGAGCTCCCAAAACCCTTTAGAGACCCCCCCAGGAGCCCCTAAGAGCTCTTAGGGTCACCCCAACATCCCCCAGCACCCCCCTGGATGCCCCAGCCACCCTTAGGGACCCCCCCCAAGAGCCCCCCAGGGACCCCAAACACCCCTCTAGGGACCCCCAAAACCCCCCTGGACCCTCCCAGCAGCCCCCAGGACCCACCAAGAGCTCTTGGGAACCCCCCCACGACCCCCCAAAAGCCCTCAGGACCCCCCCAACCACCCTTAGGGACCCCCCAAAACATATTAGAGACCCTCAAAGACCCCCCAGAATCCCTTAGAGACCCCCCCGGAACCCCCAACATCCCTCAGGAACCCCCGGGACCCTCCCAAAACCCCTTAGGGAGCCCCCAGGACCCATTAAGAGCCCTTAGGGTCACCCCAACACCCCCAGGACCCCCCCCAAAACCCCTTAAGAACCTCCCCTCCCCCACCTCCAGCAGCAGCCCCTCCCCC
This sequence comes from Agelaius tricolor, assembly GCF_023055355.1. Lineage (NCBI taxonomy): Eukaryota > Metazoa > Chordata > Aves > Passeriformes > Icteridae > Agelaius > Agelaius tricolor. The sequence goes on along the minus strand of NW_027269348.1, from coordinate 123,089 downwards.
TCCTCATGGGGGCGGAGCTCCAGGGTCACGCGGTGCAGGGGGAGGGGCCCGAGCCCGGCCCGGTGCCGCTCCAACTCTGGGGGGGGTGGAGGGGCGTGGTCAGCGTGGGGGGAGGGGCACGGGGGGGGAGGATTTGGGGTCCGACCCCGCCCCCGGTGTTTTGGTCTCTCCCGGAAGTTGCTCCTCCCACCGGAAGCTGCTTTCCTCTACACCGGAAGTTTCTCTCCCCTCCCCCGGAAGTTCCTCTTTTCACTTCCGGAAGTCACTCTCCTCCCCCGGAAGTTGCTCAACCCTCCCCCGGAAGTTGCTCTTTTTCCCCCCGGAGGTTCCTGTCCCCACCACCGGAAGTTGTTTTCCTCCCCCAAAACTTGCTCTGCCCCTCCCCGGAACTTGCTCTCCCACCACCCGAAGTTGCTCTTTCCAACCCGGAAGTTCCTTTTTCCACTCCCGGAAGTTGCTCCTCCCAGCCGGAAGTTTCTCTCCTCTACACCGGAAGTTGCTCTCCCTCCCCGGAAGTTGATAACCCTTACCCGGAAGTCTCTCTATGCCACCCGGAAGTTGCTGTTCCCAACTGGAATTCCTTCTCCCTACCCTGGAAGTCACTCGAACCCCCGGAAGTTGCTTCCCCTCCCCCAGAACTGATCTCCCTTTCCCGGAAATTGCTCCAACACCACAGGAAGTTCCTCTTCCCGTCCCCGGAAGTCACTCTACCCTCCCCCAGAAGTTGGGCTCTGCCACCACCGGAAGTTCTTCTTCCCCCCGGAAGTTGCTTCACCTGTCCCAAAAGTTTCTCTCCCTCCACCGGAAGTTGCCCTCCCCTCCCCGGAAGTTGCTTCCCTTTTCCCGGAAGTTGCTCTTCCCCACCGGAAGTTGTTCCCCTCTCACCGGAAGTCACTCTACCCCCCCCCCTCGGAAGTGTCTCTCCCTTCCCGAAATGTTATTTTCACTCTCCCCCACCGGAAGTTCCTCCCCTCCCCCCGGAAGTTGCTCCCCCCCTCCCCGGAAGTGCCTCTCACCCTCCCGGAATCGTTGGGCGTCGAACGGCTGCAGCAGCGTCCCCTGCTGGAGGGGCCCGTGGGGCACGTGGGGCCCCCTCACGACCCCGGGGGCGGGGCCGTCGCCAGGGCGCAGGCGCAGGAAGAGCCCCCGGGGGGCGCTGCTGAGCAGCAGCCCCGGCCCCGCCCCCACCGGAAGCACCAATCGCGGCAGCGGCGGCGGCTCCGCCCCCTGGCGGCCAGGAGGGCTCAGCAGGTACTCGCCAGGAGGCACCGCCCCCTCCCAGACCAGGGCGGGGCCTCGGCGCAGCCGCAGCAGCAACGCCGCGTCCCCTGCGGGAAGGGGGCGGGGTCAGCGTAAGGGGCGGGGCTAAAAGTGGGGAGTGGGGTGTGGTTTAAGGGGGTGGGGTGGGAATGAAAGGGGCTGGGCAAGAGAGGGTGGAGGTGGAGCCAAAGCTCTGCAGGTGCCCCGGATTGGAGGAGGAGCCAATCCTGGGGCAGTGGTAGGGGTGTGGCAAGAATTTGCTCCTCCCCATTTGAGGCGTGGCTTACCGTGTGCAGGGGGGAGGGGCTCTGCGGTCTCCACCTCGATCCGCAGGGGCAGCACTTCCGGGGGCGGAGGCTCTGCTAAAAGGGTGGGGTCAGGCAGAGGCCACGCCCCATTGCTCCACCCCCAGGGCCACCCCAGCCCCAGGATTGTCCCAGAACTGCCCCCAACCCCCCCTCCCCTCACCGGGCTTTTCCTCATCCAGGGTCCCGTCCTGGCTCTCGGGGGGCGGGGTCGGTGGGAGGGGCTCCGTGGGGCTCAACCCCGCCTCCTTCTGGCTCTGCCGGCCCCTGGGGGGCTTGGGCTCTGTTGGGGGGCGGCACTGAGAGGGTTAACGCAGGTCTGAACCCTGCACCCCTCCCCCTGCCCTTCTGGGGCCCCATTTGGCCCCTCCCCCGGTGCTCCTCTGGTTTGGTTCCTCCATCTCGGGGCACCCCTGATTTGGGGGTTCCTCCACATCCTGTCCCCTCCCCCCATATTCAGTCCACCCTCTCCATTTCCTGTGTGTCCCCCCATATTCAGTCCCCTTTTCCTGTGTGTCCCCCCATATTCAGTCCCCTCACCCTTTTCCCGGTGTCCCCTCCATATTCAGTCCCCTCATTCCATTTCTCTTGTGTCCGTCCATGTTCCATCCCCATTCCCAGTGTGTCCCCCCATATTCAGTCCCCTCACCTCATTTCCGGTGTGTCCTCCCATATTCCATCCCCATTTCCGGTGTGTCCCCCCCTTGTTCACTCCCCATTTCCTGTGTGCCCCCTCATATTCAGTCCGCTCAACCTTTTTCCAGTGTCCCCTCCATTCCATTTCCCCTGTGTTCCTCCATATTCAGTTCCCATTTCCGGTGTGTCCCACTATATTCAATCCCCTCACCCCATTTCCAATGTGTCCTCCCATATTTCATCCCCTCACACCATATCCCGTGTCCCCTGCCCATATTCAGTCCCCCAACCCCATTTCCGGTGTGTCCTCGCATATTCAGTCCCCACTCTCCATTTCTCATGTCCTCCCCATATTCAGCCCCCATTTCCTGTGTGTCCCCACATATTCAGCCCCCTCACCCCATTTCCTGTGTGTCCCCCCATAATGAGTCCCCATTTCCGGTTTTTTCCCTCTACATTCAGCCCCCTCACCCCATTTTCCGGTGTGTCCTCCCATATTCAGTCCCCATTTCCTGTGTGTCCCCCTATATTCAGCCCCCTCACCCCATTTCCGGTGTGTCCCCCCCCATTCCATCCCCATTTCCAGAGTGTCCCCACATAACGAGTCCCCATTTCCTTTGTGCCCCCCAATACTGTCCCCGTTTCCCGTGTCCCCCTCATATTCTGCCCCCTATTCCGGTGTTCCCCATATTCACTCCCCGCACCTCATTTCCTGTGTCCCCCCAATCTCCATCCCCCATTCGATGCCCCCGTTCCGTTCCGGCCCCCGGTGCTCACCGCGGGCGGGCAGCACCCGGTACACGCGGTAGGGGCAGGGCCCGTCCGAGCGGCCCCGCCCCGGCAGCTGCCGGAACTCGGGGCTCCGGGCCAGGGCGCAGCGCAGCCGCGTCTTCCACCCCGCGGGGTCGGGGGGGTCCCCGGGCCGGAGCCGCCCCTTGTACTCCGCCCACGCCTGCAGGGAGCAATGCCATCAAGCCACGCCCATCTCATTTGCATCGTACACCCCGCGCCCCACCCACTCGCACTCGGCATGGCTCCACCCCCTGCTCAAAGCCCCGCCCTACAGCTGTCCCGGCCCCGCCCCCGGATTGGCTCCTTCCCCATCGGGGGCGTGGCCTAAGCTCCGCCTCCTCCATGGCTTTGTTCAGTGCCAGCACCCCCGTAGACCCGCCCTCTACTTAGCTCCTCCCCCTTTCACAGCGTCAGTGTTTTAAGCCCCGCCTCTCAACTAGGCCCCACCCATCACCTTGCAAAGTTCTGCTCCTCCCTTTTGCAAAACCTCGCCCATCTCTAAGCCCCGCCCCACTGTGCAGAGCTCCGCCCTTGGCCCCGCCTCTTACAGAGCCCCACTCTGCAGAGCTCCGCCCTTGGCCCCGCCTCTTACAGAGCGTCGTTATTGGCCCCACCCCTCACGTGCAGAGCCCCGCCCTTGGCCCAGCACAGCCCTGGCCACGCCTCCCCAGAGCCGCGGCCCCGCCCCTGACCCTGCTAAGCACCGCCCACAGCCCCGCCCCCGCCCTGGCTTTGCAAAGCCCCACCCCTGACCCGTCAGGCCCCGCCCCTCACTTTGCATAACACCACCTTTAACTCTGTATAGCCCCACCCCTCAGTCTGCATAACCCCGCCCACTCTCCACATAGCCCCGCCCCTCACTCTGCATAGCACCACCCCTCATCGCTGTAGCCCCGCCCCTACAATTTATAGCCCTGCACCTTGGTCGCTATAGCCCCGCCCCTACCCTGCCTAGCCCCCACCCTACTTTGCATAGCCCCGCCTCTCGGTCGCTATAGCCCCGCCCTCACCCATAGTCCCGCCCCTCAGTTCTATAGCCCTGCCCTTACCCCATGGCCCCGCCCCTCTGTTCTATAGCTCCGCCCCTACTTTGCATAGCGCCGCCCCCGCTCCGTCGCGGGCCCCGCTCCTCCCGCCGTGGGCCCAGGGGATCCTGAGCGCCGTCTGGGCCGCGTCGTCCCATTGCAAACCCGGGAAGCGCCCGCTCTGCAGCTGAGCCAGCAGCCACGGCCGCAGCCGCCGCGGGCCGCCCTCCGCCATCCCGGGACACCGGGAGAGAGGGGAGACCGGGGGGACAGCGGGGAAACCGGGGACAGAGGGGACAGAGGGGACAGAGGGGACACCGGGGAACAGGGGGGAAACCGGGGAGAGGAGAGAGGGGAAACCGGGGACAGCGGGGAAACCGGGGACAGTGGGACAGAGGCGGCCAGAGGGACAGGAGGACGGGGGGAGAGAGGGACAGGGGGGACAGCGGGGACAGCGGAGGGACCCGGGGCGATCCCGGGGCGAGCTGAGGGATCCGAGGCCGATCCGGGCGATCCCGGGGCGAGCTGAAGGGCCCGGAGCGATCCCGGAGCGATCCCGGGGCTCGGGGGAGCTGAGGAGTCCCGGACCCGCCGAGTGGCGGCCACGCTTCCGGGAATTGACGTCACCGCGACGGCCACGTGATCTCCTCCGCCAATCAGCGGGCGCGCAAGCGGCGCCGCTCCCGGCGTGAAGGGGCATGGCAGCGCCGCGCGGGGGTTCGCGTAAGGGGCGTGGCTAAAGCGGATGGGGCCGGCTTTGTTTGCATAAAGGGGCGTGGCTATAGATCACGGTACCGACTTTTTTGCATAAAGGGGCGTGGTTATAGCTCACGGTACCGACTATGCTTAAAGGGGCGAGGTTATAGCTCACAGCACAGTCTTTGTATTTGCATAAAGGGGCGTGGTTAAATCAGTGTACCGAATGTGTTTGTATAAAGGGACGTGGCTATACCACAAAGCACCGCCTCTTTATTTGCATAAAGAGGCGGGGCTATAGAACATGGTACCGGCTCTGTATTTCCATAAAGGGGCGTGGGTATAGCTCACAGCACCATCTTTGTATTTGCATAAAGGGGCGTGGCTATACCTTACATAACCACCTCTGTATTTGCATAAAGATGCGGGCCTATAACTCACGGTATCGCCTCTGTATTTGCATAAAGGGGCGTGGTTATAGTACACAGTACCTCCCCTATATTTGCATAAAGGGGCGTGGCTCTAAGGCATCACTTTGTATTTGCATAAAGGGGCGTGGCTGTAGATAATGGATTCCTCTCTATTTGTATGAAGGGGCGTGGTTATTCACAGCACCACCTCTATATTTGCATAACGGGGCGTGTCCGTTTGTCCAAGCCCCTCCCCTTTCCCCCCAATTTCCTGCCCGGGCTCCCCCCAAGGACGGAGCCGAGGATTTGGGGCCCCCCTGGACCCTGGGAGGTCCCCGGGGTCCAGCCCAGGGACCCAAATTTAGGGGATCACACCCGGATTTAGGGGATCACACGTGGATTTTGGGGTCTCACAGCTGGATTTTGGGGTCACACCCACATTTGGGGGGTTCACACAGATTTGGGGGGGGTCTTACCCGGATTTAGGTGGGGTCACAGAGATTTGGGGTCACACCCAGAATAACGGGGGTCCCACCCACATTTAGGAGCTCACACTCAGATTGGGGGGGGGGGGGTGTCTCACACCCTGATTTTGGGGGTCCCGCCCACATTTGGGGTCCCACCCACATTTAGGGAGTCATACCCGGATTTGGGAGGTCTCACACAGATTTGGGGGGGTCACACCCACTCAGATTTTGGGGTCTCACACTCGGATTTTGGGGTCCCACCCACATTTGGGGGGCTCACACAGATTTAGGGGGTTCAGACACAGATTTCGGGGTCACACCCACATTTTGGGGAGGTCACACCGGATTTAGGGCCTCACACACAGATTTAGGGGATTACACACAGATTGGGGGGTTCACACCGGATTTGGGGGCGTCTCACACAGATTTGGGGGGTCCCACCCACATTGAGGGGCTCACACTCAGATTTTGGGGTCTCACACTCGGATTTTGGGGTCCCCACCCAAATTTAGGGGGTCCCACCCAGATTTGGGGGGTCCCACCCGGATTTTGGGGTCTCACAGCCACATTTGGGGTCACACCCGGATTTGGGGGGGTCTCACCCGGATTTTGGGGTCTCACAGCCACATTTGGGGTCTCACACATCTTTATTGCCCATGCCCCACACTGGGGGGTCCGGGGGGGATTTTGGGGGGGTCTCACCTGACCCCCGCCCCCCCCCCGCCCCCTGTGCCCCCGCCCTGCGCCCCCCCAGCATCGGGGGCTCCGGACATCATGAGGAAGAGCACGATGGGGATGATGTACATCCACTGCGGGGAGAGAGGAGGGGGGTCAGCCCCAAATCAGCCCCAAAATCACCCCAAATTCAGCCCAAAAATCACCCCCCTAAAATCAGCCCAGATCACCCCAATATCAGCCCAGATCCACCCCAAAATCAGCCCAGATCAGCCCAAATCAACCCCAAAATCAGCCCAAATCCACCCCAAAGTCCACCCAGAAGCAGCCCCAAAATCACCCCCCCAAAATTACCCCAAAATCACCCCAAATCCACCCCAAAATCCACTCCAAAATCACTCCAAAAGCAGCCCATAAAACTCCAAAATACACCCCTAAATCAGCCCTAAATCAGCCCCAAATCACCCCAGATCACCCCAAAATCCACCCAAAATGAGCCCAAATAACCCCGAATATCCACCCCAAAATCAACCCAAATATCCATTCCAAAATCAACCCAAACAATCCCAAAATCACCCCAAAATTCACCCCAAAATCAGCCCTAAATCAGCCCCAAATAACCCCAAAATCAGCCCAGATCACCCCAAAATCCACCCAAAATGAGCCCAAATAACCCCGAATATCCATCCCAAAATCAACCCAAATATCCACTCCAAAATCAACCCAAATAACCCCAAAATCCGCCCCAAAATCAGCCAAAATCACCCCAAACTCAGCCCAAAATCCACCTCAGAATCACCCCAAAATCAGGACCAAATCACCCCCCCACAATCACCCCAAAATCCACCCCAAAATCAGCCAAAGCCAGCCCAGAACATCCCAAAATCAGCCCATGTAACCCCAATATCAGCCCCAAAATCACCCCAAAATGCGCCCCCAAATCAGCCCAAACCACCACAAAATCCACCCAAAATCACCCCCCCCAAAATCAGCCCAGATCACCCCAAATCCACCCCAAAATTCCCCCTAAAATCACCCCAAAATCAGCCAAAATCCACCTCAAAATCCCCCCCAAACCAGCCCAAAAATCAGCCCCAAATCACTCCCCCAAAATCCACCCCAAAATCCACCTCAGAATCAGCCCAAATCCACCCCAAAATCAGCTCCAATCATCCCAAAATCCACCCCCAAAATCAGCCCAAAATTCATCCCAAAATCAGGCAGTTTTGGGGTGTCAGGGTATTTTTTGGGATGTCTGGGTGGTTTTTTGGGTGTCCCAGGTGTTTTTGGGGTGTCCCAGAGGGGTTCTGGGTGTGTTTTTGGGGTGTCAGTGTGGGATTTTGGGGTGTCTGGGTGGGTTTTTGGGTGTCCCAGATGATTTCTGGGGGGGTCCCAGGTGGGTTTTGGAGGGTCCCGGAGGGGGACTGGGTGGATTTTGGGGGTTCCCAGATGGATTTTGGGATGCCCCCAGTGTTTTTGGGGGTGCCCCAGGTGTTTTTGGGGTGTCAGGCTGGTTTTTGGGGGGGTCTGGGTGGATTTTTTCGGATGTCCCAGGTGTTTTTTGGGGTGTCAGGGTGGATTTTTGGGGGTGTCCCAGATGGATTTTGGGTGTCAGGGTGGATTTTGGGATGTCCCAGATGGATTTTGGGGTGTCCCAGATGATTTTTGAGGTGTCCCAGATGGATTTTGGGGTGTCAGGATGGATTTTGGGGTGTCAGGGTGGATTTTGGGATGGCCCAGGTGTTTTTTGGGATGCCCGAGATGGATTTTGGGATGCCTCAGATGTTTTTTGGGATGTCAGGGTGGATTTTGGGGTATCCCAGATGGATTTTGGGTGCCCCAGGTGATTTTTGGGGTGCCCCAGGTGTTTTTTGGGGGTGCCCCAGGTGATTTTTGAGGTGCCCCAGGTGATTTTTGGGGTGTCAGGGCTGCTTTTGGGGTGTCCCAGGTGTTTTTGGGGTGTCAGGGCTGGTTTTGGGGTTGTCCCAGGTGTTTTTGGGGTGTCAGGGCTGCTTTTGGGGTGTCCCTCACGTATTTGGCAAAGAAGGATTTCTGCTCCTGGGGTTCCGGGCGCGCTGGGCCTGCTCCTGCTCCAGGTGCCGGATGAAGGCGGCGGTCTCGGGGCTGGGGACACCATGGGGACATTGGGGACACCAATGGGGACATTGGGGACATTGGGGACACACGGGGTCACGGCCACCCCAGACCTTGCCCCCTGCCCCCATGGGCGTCCCCACGAAAGCTGAACCAGCCCAAAAATTCCCCCCATTGTCCCCACAGTGTCCCCATTGTCCCCACAGTGTCCCCACAGTGTCCCCATGTCCCACTGTCCCCATATCCCCCCCATCCTCCTTGTCCTCCTGCCCTCCCATGTCTCCATGTCCGCCCCGTCCCCCCCGTGTCCCCCCCGTGTCCCCCCTTGTCCCTGTGTCCCCTCCCATCCCCTGTCCCCTCCAAATCCCCCATGTCCCCCTGTCCTGTGTCCCCCCTGTCCCCCATGTCCCCATATCCCCTCACATCTCCCCTGTCCCCATGTCCCCCCCGTTCCCCCTGTCCCGTGTCCCCCCCATGTCCCCATGTCCCTCATGTTCCCCCACATCCTCCCCATCCCATGTCCCCCCCTGTCCCCTGTCCCCCCATGTCCCTCCCTGTACCCCTGTCCCCATATCCTCCCCATCCCCATGTCCCCATGTCCCCCCCCATGTCCCCACACCCCCCATGTCCCCTGTGTCCCCCCCCTCCATCCCCTGTCCTGGTGTCCCTCATGCCCTCCCACATCTCCCCCTGTCCCCATGTCCTGTGTCCCCGTGTCCCCACGTCCCCCCCATGTCCCCCTGTCCCCCATGTCCCCCTGTCCCTCCTACATCCCCCCATGTCCCCATATCCCTTTGTCCCTGTCCCCCTGTCCTGTGTCCCCCCATGTCCCCCATCCCCTGTCCCGTGTCCCCATCCCCTGTCCTGTGTCCCCCCCGTGTCCCCTGTCCCCCCGTCCCCATCTCCATCCGCTGTCCCTTTACCCCGTGTCCCCCTGCCACCCATGTCCCCTGCCACCCATCCCCTGTCCCCATCCCATGTCCCCGTGTCCCCATGTCCCCTGTCCCCTGTCCCCATCCCATGTCCCCGTGTCCCCATGTCCCCTGTCTCCATGTCCCCTGTCCCTGTCCCCTGTCCCCGTGTCCCCTGTCCCCATCCCTGTCCCCCTGTCCCCTGTCCCCCTGTCCCCTGTCCCTATCCCCTGTCCCCTGTCCCCGTGTCCCCCTGTCCCCTGTCCCCATCCCCTGTCCCCTGTCCCCGTGTCCCGTGTCCCCATCCCTCTCCCCCTGTCCCCATGTCCCCGTGTCCCCTGTCCCCGTGTCCCCATCCCTGTCCCCATGTCCCCTGTCCCCGTGTCCCCATCCCTCTCCCCCTGTCCCCTGTCCCCATGTCCCTGTGTCCCCATCCCTCTCCCCCTGTCCCCCTGTCCCCTGTCCCCTGTCCCCTTGTCCCCGTGTCCCCGTGTCCCCCCTGTCCCCTGTCCCGTGTCCCCTGTCCCTCACGTGGCCGCGGGCAGTGGCTGTCTCAGTGCCACCGAGGTGTTGAAGAGCTCCAGGTGCTCGTCCTCCACCCAGGTGCCCCTGCAGGTGCCAGGGGCTGCCACCACCCCCAGGGCCACCACGTGCCCGGCCACGTCCAGGTGCAGGGACAGCTGATCCGACAGGTGGGACTCCAGCAGGGCACACTGGGGACACGGGGACACGTCAGGGGACATGAGGGGACACGTCAGGGGACACGGGGACACATCAGGGGACATGTGAGGGGACACGGGGACACAGGGACACAGTGCCACCACGTCCAGGTGCAGGGACAGCTGATCCGACAGGGGGGACTCCAGCAGGGCACACTGGGGACAGGGGGACATGAGGGGACATGGAGATGAGGGGACATGGGGACATGGAGGGACATGGAGGGACAGGGACATGAGGGGACATGGGGACATGGGACAGGGACATGTGAGGGGACATGGGGGGACATGGAGGGACATGGAGGGACATGGACATGTGAGGGGGACATGGGGACATGAGGGGACAGTGCCACAGGGGGACATGTGAGGAGACAGGGACACGGGGACACAACATGGGGGCACATGAGGGGACAGGGGCACAGGGACACAGGGACATGAGGGGACAGGGACATAGGGACATGAGGGGACATGGAGGACATGGAGGGACAGGGACATGTGAGGAGACAGGGACACCGGGACACAACATGGGGGCACATGAGGGGACAGGGGCACAGGGACACGGGGACATGAGGGGACAGGGACATGGGGACACCTGAGGGGACACAGAGACACGGGGGACATGGGGTGATGGTGGCACAGGGACACGTGAGGGGAGAGGGACATGGGGACATGGGTGATAGTGGCACAGGACATGTGAGGGGACACAGGGGACACAGGTGACAGTGCCCCAGGGGGACATGAGGGGACAGTAGCACGGGGACACAGGAGGGGACACAGGGACACAGTGGGACATGAGGGGACAGGGACACTGGAACACGTGAGAGAACATGGGGACACAGGGACACGGGTGACAGTGCCACAGGGGGACATGAGGGGACAGGGGCACAGGGTGAGGGCACTGAGGGGACAATGGGGGGACACAGGGAGGGTGGCAGGGACACGGGGGGACGTGGGGGGACATGGGGGGACATGGGGCTGGAGGACCCCGGGCTGTCCCAGGGGGTGACAGAAGTGACACAGGTCGGGCTGTCCCAGGGGTGTCCCAGGGGTGACACAGGGGGTGACAGAGGTCAGGAATGTCCCAGGGTGTCCCCAGAGGGTGTCCCCAGGCTGTCCCAGGGTGTCCCCAGGTTGTCCCCAGCGAGTCCCCAGGGATGTCCCCAGGGTGTCCCAGGGGGTGACACAGGGGGTGACAGAGGTCAGAGGTGTCCCCAGAGTGTCCCAGGGTGTCCCCAGGGGTGTCCCAGGTGTCCCAGCTCAGGTGTCCCCAGGTGTCCCCGTCACTCACCGCCCTCGACAGGAGGTGACGAACTCGGTGTCCCCGTCCTCGCCAGGGCCCGGGGCCTGCGGGGCACCCGCACCCGGTACAGCCCATCCCGAGCTGCGCACCTCCTGTGGGGACAGTGTCACCCAGTGTCACCCCAGTGTCACCTCAGTGTCACCCAGTGTCTCCCAGTGTCACCTCAGTGTCACCCCAGTGTCACCCAGGGTCACCCAGGGTCACCTCAGTGTCACCCAATGTCACCCAGTGTCACCCCAGTGTCACCCAGTGTCTCCCAATGTCAGCCAGTGTCAGCCAGTGTCACATCAATGTCACCCAGGGTCACCTCAGTGTCACCCAGTGTCACCCAGTGTCACCCCAGGGTCACCCAGTGTCACCCAATGTCACCCAGTGTCACCCAGTGTCTCCCAATGTCACCCAGGGTCACCTCAGTGTCAGCCAGTGTCACCCAGTGTCTTCCAATGTCACATCAGTGTCACCCAGTGTCAGTCACCAGTGTCACCTCAAGTGTCACCCAGTGTCACCCAGTGTCACCTCAGTGTCACAGAGAGTCACCCAGTGTCACCCCCCGTGTCCCCTGGTATCTCCAATGTCCCCCCAGTGTCACCCCAGTGTCCCCCCGTGTGTCACTTCAATGTCACCCCAGGGTCACCTCCATATCCCTTCAGTGTCACCCCAATGTCCCCCACACTGTCTCCCCCTGTCTCTCCGATGTCCCCCTGTCCGTCTGTCCCTCACCCTCAGCCGCACCTCTCTCCTCCTCCCCTGCTGTCCCCATGTCCCCATGTCCCCATTGCTGTCCCCCTGTCTGTCTGTCCGTCTGTCCCTCACTCTCAGCTGCACTCTCTCCTCCTCCCCCCAGTGTCCCCAGTGCTGTCCCCATGTCCTGGTGTGTCCCCATGTCTGTCCCCCTGTCTGTCTGTCCTCACCCTCAGCTGCGCTCTCTCCTCCTCCCCCCTGTCCCCCCATGTCCAGTGTCCCCGTTGCTGTCCCCCTGTCTGTCTGTCTGTCCCCCTGTCTGTCCGTCTGTCCCTCACCCTCAGCCACACTCTCTCCTCCTCCCCCATGCCCTCCTCGTGTCCCCATGTCCCCCATGTCCCTCTGTCCCCCCGGTGTCCATCTGTCCGTCTGTCGCTCACCCTCAGCCGCGCTCTCTCCTCCTCCCCTGCTGTCCCCATGTCCCTCTGTCCCCCCGGTGTCCGTCTGTCCCCCTGTCCGTCTGTCCCCCTGTCCATCTGTCGCTCACCCTCAGCCGCGCTCTCTCCTCCTCCCCGTGTCCCCCCCATGTCCCCATGTCCCCGTTGCTGTCCCCATGTCCCCATGTCCGTCTGTCCGTCTGTCGCTCACCCTCAGCCGCGCTCTCTCCTCCTCCCCGTGTCCCCCCCATGTCCCCGTTGCTGTCCCCATGTCCCCCTGTCCCCCTGTCCGTCTGTCGCTCACCCTCAGCCGCGCCCTCTCCTCCTCCCCCATGCCCTCCTCGTGTCCCCGTGTCCCCCCCATGTCCCTCTGTCCCCCTGGTGTCCGTCTGTCCGTCTGTCGCTCACCCTCAGCCGCGCTCTCTCCTCCTCCCCCAGCGGTTTCTGCGCCAGCGCCAGCGCGGGCTCGGGGCCCCAGCTCAGGGACAGCGACCCCCGCGGCGGAACCGCGGAACGTCATCTGTGGGGACGGACAGGGGGACGGGGGGACAGAGGGACAGGGGGACAGGGATGGGGACAAGGGGACAGAGGGACAGGGGGACGGGGGGACAGAGGAGAGAGGGACAGAGGGGACAGGGATGGGGACAGGGGGACAGAGGGACAGGGGGACAGGGATGGGGACAAGGGGACAGGGGGACAGAGGGACAGGGGGACAGGGACAGGGGACAGAGGGGACAGGGACAGAGGGACAGAGGGACAGGGACAGGGACAGGGATGGGGACAGAGGGGACAGAGGGGAGAGGGACAGAGGGACAGAGGGGAGGGACAGGGACAGAGGGGACAGTGATGGGGACCGGGGGACGGGGACAAGGACAGAGGGGACAGGGACAGGGGATAGAGAGGACAGGGATGGGGACAGAGGGACAGAGGGACATGGGGGACATGGGGACAGAGGGCATAGAAGGGACAGAGGGAGAGGGACAGGGACAGGGATGGGGAAGGGACAGAGGGACAGGGGGGACAGAGGGGACAGAGGGACAGGGACAGAGGGGACAGGGATGGGGACAGCAGGGACAGAACAGACAGAGGGGACAAGGACAGAGGGGACAGTGGGGACAGGGACAGGGATGGGGACAGAGGGGACAGGGAATAGGGACACAGACAGGGACAGGGGACAGGGATATGGACGGAGGGAGAGGGGACATGGGGACAGGGGATATGGGGACATTGGGACACAGCGCTGGCAGCGGGGACAGCCTGGTCCCCCTGCCCCCAGTGCCATCCCTGTGCCCCCAGTGCCACCCTCAGCCCATGTCCCCAGTGCCATCCCTGTGTCCCCAGTGCCATCTCCATGTCCCCAGTGCCACCCTGTCCCTGTGCCCCCAGTGCCACTCCCATTCCCACATCCCCAGTGCCACCTCCATGTCCCCATCCTCAGTGTCACCCAGCTCAGTGTCCCCGATGTCCCCATGTCCCCATTTCCATGTCCCATGTCCCCATATCCCAGTGTCCCCAATGTCCCCGATGTCCTCAATCCCTCTAGTGTCCCCAATGTCCCCAATGTTCCCAGTGTCCCCCAATGCCCCCAATGTCCCCATGTCCCCAATCCCCCCAATCCCCTCAATGTCCCCAATGTCCCCAATGTCCCCCAGTGTCCCCAGTGTCCCTCACCCAGCTCGAAGGAGTGCTCCAGGGTCAGGCTCACGCGGCAGCTCTCGGTGTCACCGGCCTGGGGGGACACAAAGGGACACGGGGGGACACCAGGACAGGGACACCAGGACAGGGACACAGGGGTGACACGAGGGTGGCACCAGGACAGGAACATGGCGGGGACAGGGGGTGGCACCAGGACAGGGACACGGGGATGGCACCATGAGGACACCAGGACAGGGACACGGGGGGGGACACGGGGGGTAAGACCCCGCAGACCTCATGAATATTAATGAGCTGGAACCAGCAGGCTCACTAATTTGAACCCGAACCGCGTTAATTAATATTAATGAGGGCAGCACGCGGCCCCGCCCCTCCCAGGTAAAGGAGCTGTTTATACGAAGCCTAATTAATATTAATGAGGACAGACACGTGGTCCCGCCCCTCCCGGATACGGGCGCTGTTTATAAACACCCCTAACTAATATTAATGAGGGCAGCACACGGCCCCGCCCCTCGGGGCTACCAGCGATTGTTTACCCGCCCCCTAATTAATATTAATGAGGCAAACCACGCGGCCCCGCCCATTGAGGCTACTGGCGATTATACATACACGCCCCCTAATTAATATTAATGAGAGCTCCCGGCACGGGGCCCTAATGAGTACCGAGTACCGGGTACCGCGTGCTGTCCCCGCACCGAGGCCGCTCCCGGGGCCCGCAGAGGCCCCCCGGTGGCTCCCGGTACCGGAGCTCCCCCCGGGAGAGCCCCCCGGTACCGGAGCCCCCGTGCTCACCCTGGTGCCGGTACCGGTGCTGGTGCCGGTTCCCGCCCGGCAGAGCCCCCGGTGCCCGTTCCCCCTCGCTCTCCCCGGTACCCGAGCCCCCCTGCTCACCCTGGTGCCGGTACCGGTACCGGCTCCCCCCCAGCAGAGCCCCCGGTACCGGTTCCCCCCCTCGCTCACCCTGGTGCCGGTTCCCCCCCGCTCTCCCCGGTACCGGAGCCCCCCCTCGCTCACCCTGGTGCCGGTGCCGGTTCCCTCCCTGCTCACCCCGGTACCCGAGCCCCCCTGCTCACCCTGGTGCCGGTGCCGGTGCCGGTTCCCCCCCGCTCTCCCCGGTGCCGGTTCCCCCCCTCGCTCACCCTGGTGCCGGTGCCGGTTCCCTCCCTGCTCACCCCGGTACCCGAGCCCCCCTGCTCACCCTGGTGCCGGTGCCGGTGCCGGTTCCCCCCCGGCAGAGCCCCCCGGCCTCGCCCAGCGCCGCCCCCGCCGCCAGCAGCGCCAGCACCGGCAGCGGCCACGGCGCCGCCATCTTGGAGCGCGGGGCACGGCGGGAACGGGGCGGGGCCAGAGCGGGGGGGCGGGGACTACTGTAAGTGGGCGTGGCCGTTTCGAGGCGGGGCTAGAGCGGATGGGCGGGGCTGAAGCGGGGGCGTGGACAGGAGGGGGCGTGGTCGGGGCGGGAGGGGTCTAAGGAAAGGGGAGTGGCTTCTTTGAGGGGGCGGGGCCAACACGGTGCTCCCAAATCCTGCCTGGGAACCCCCAGGATGGACAGAGGGGCCCCCACCAGTGACCTCTGACCCCCCCAATGGCGTCTGACCCCTCCAGGACAAACAGAGCGACCTCCCCAGTGACCCCTGACCCCCCCCCAGTGACCCCTGAGACCCCAGTGACCCCTGAGACCCCAGTGACCCCTGACCCTTCCCAGTGACCCCTGACCCTCCCCAGTGACCCTGACCCTTCCCAGTGACCTCTGGGGACCTCCCAGTGCCCCTTGGGAACCCCCCAATGACCTTTGCAGACCTCCCAGTGACACTTGGGGACCTCCCAGTCACTTTTGGGGACCTCCCAGTCATACCCGACCCCCCCCAGTGACCCCTGAGGCCCTCCCAGTCACTTCTGGGGACCTCCCAGTCCCCTC